>NC_134023.1:11945159-12271018 GCF_040712315.1 Castanea sativa
ATTAAATTCATACAATATGATAATCCCCCATTTTTTCAATTGTTTTTTTTTATAAATTCCTTGAAAGTTTTGCAAAATTTGGTAAGTTACAGAAACTACACTTCAAAATATCTTGGGCATCTTTAGTATATGAATCTTTTTTTTCATGGTTGATGTTTCTTTTTTCCCTTTTACAGGAAGGCTTATGCCTTGAATGTAGTTGGCGTAATTCCAGATGAACTATGGACTTTGACTTTCCTCTTCAATCTGTACGATATCTTCTTGATATGTTTGTTTACTTGTGTTTTGCATGAACATGGATTACCTTCTTTTTCATGTAAGCTAGGATTGAACATGGACCTTGAAAGTGTACTGCGTCATGTAAAGCAATTGAATTTTGTAGCAGATATGGTGTACTAGTTTTCCAGGATGGTTCATTTTCATTATATTCTGTTAAATGTGCTCTGTTTCCAATATTTCTTACAGGAATTTGGGCCAAAATTACTTGACTGGTAACTTGTCTGCATCCATCGGCAAACTATATCGCATGCAATACCTGTAAGCCTGTCTCAGTTTTGGTTTGAAACTCAAAGGATATTGTACATCTAATGTCAGCTAACCTTTCTCTTTCCTTTGATGTTTAATAAATTAGGAGTTTTGGCATCAATGCATTATCAGGGATACTTCCAAAGGAACTTGGAAATCTTACAGATTTACTGTCATTGTAAGTTACCCTCATTCAAAATTTGTAAGTCATCTATGTGGCATCTAGGTGGTGTTGTTTCAACCATTCTTTTATTGTAATTTATTTGAAGAAGGGTTTTTGTGATAAGGTCTATCTCAAATGGAATTTCCTCCTCCCTCAATAACAGGATTCATGTGTGACTTCCCATTAAAAATAATGAGGGATAATTACAGTAAACTCACCTGTGGTATGACCCGTTTTTACGCGTGGTTCAATCATTTACACTTTGCCCACCTGAACTTCAATCCGTTACCCATCCGTTATCCACCTCTGTTAAAATTAGGGGTAAAAATGTATTTATCTTCACTTTTATGTCTCTCTCTTCTACAAACAAAAAATAATAGAAAAAACTCAAACAAACAAGATCAAAGTGTGGGTTTTGTAGAGAAACAAGATGTGTATCAAAACAAGATCAAATGACCAGGCCAACACATTTGGTTCAAAATGGTTTTCTATCTCTCATTTTATGTCTCTTTACTCCCAAAACAAAAAATTATACCAAAGACAAGAGAAAGAAGATCTAAAAACAGATTTTTAGAAATTTTTAAGCTTAGGTTCAAGAGCACACTTCCTCTTGGTATGAACAGTCTTGAGCCAATCAATCCAAATAAAATTTTCATATTCGCACAAATCCTAAAAAACATTTACAAAAATCCTACACTTGAAAGTGCTCTACTCTAATTTCACAAAAATCCTTTCAGACACTTTCAGTCATTCACAAAAATCGTACACGGCTTCACCTTAGTTCTCTCTCAAATCTCAAACCAAAACCAAAGCAAACCCCTCTTCAAAACCCAGACCCACCACACGTAGCAACACAAACATAGACCCACTACACCCACAACAAAGAAAATAAGATAGCAAAGAGTGAGAGGCGGATCAAAGTCACAGTCAGAACTCATCCCCAGGCTCGGCAACTCTACTATCTCGCTCAGCTCTTCTGGTGCCAAAACGTAACTCTTTGGAAGCAGCGGCCTAGACATCTCGGGGCGAGTTGGAAGCGGGTCGGGGCAATGACCCAGCTAGTTCGGGGAAGTTAAGGATGGCTGAGTTTCCCTTGATGCTCAGCGCTGCTACGTCGTGGGCCCGGGCTGTCATTTTTGGGGTCGAGAATGTTCCAAGCTAGATCCGATTTTTCTTCCTGGGCTGTCGGATTTCAGAAACCCATTTGCCCCATGTTCTCATTCGGACCCCAATTCCAACTTCAAACCCACTTTGAATGCCAACCACAGTGAGGAGAGAAGCCAAGATCAGATTGGGACTTGTGTGCTATTCCTCCGCTTTGTTCTTATAGAAGTTCTTAAGCAATCAAAACCCTAGCTTTTTATTTTTGTTATGTTTGTTTTTCTCTAAAAATGTGTTTTTCTAATGGCAAAAGGAGAGGTAGGTAACAGATCCCTAACGGAAGTTACCTTAGGTAGGCAAAGTGAAAACGGGTTATACCACAGAGTTTACTGTAATTATCCCAAATAATGAAGAATCACAAAAATATGAATTTAGTAGTCACCCTGATGCAATTGTACAACTATTTTGATGCTTTCTGCATTTCACATCTTTTTTTTATTTTTTTTGGGATGGAATTTTATATCTCACATACTTGATCTTGATGATCTGCACCCTAAGACAGTCAAGTCCTTGTTTATAAATTATAATTCATATATTGTTTTACTTGTTAATTTTGTAGGTCTTTTTCGACAAACAACTTCACTGGTTCTCTCCCATCCGAGCTTGGCAGTTTAGTGAAATTAGAACAGCTGTAAGTTCTAGAACCATAAAGCTTTCCATTTTCAGTGAACGTTCTGAAAATCAATTTGATTTTATTTTATAGCTAGGTGAGGCAGACTTTGGAAATGGTTATAGTAAAGCTTCTAGTAATATCCTGTCTGTTGCTCAAGATTATAAGAACTTTGTGACAACAAATCTCATATGCCATATTGCAAGGTTTTGCAAATGCAAGATTATTTGTTATATCCCAGGACAGAAAACAATGTAATCATATTTTTTTAATATATATTTTTAATGATAAAGTCAAGTACTATTAGCTGCCAGAAATGATATGGTGAAAATGATATATTTTGTAGATGCTTACCATGAGAAATTTTGAAAATTGTTCTATTAGCTGCCACAAATGGCTTGAGACCTTTCCTTTGGTTGTTAAATTCAATAACTGTTACTACTAAATTTTTATTTGAGCTGAGGATAGGATATTAATATAATTGTATTCATGAAAATTCTTTACCTCGACAGCTACTTTGATAGTTCTGGAATAAGTGGTGCGATTCCTTCGACATTTGCTAATTTAAAAAGCCTTGCGACAGTGTAAGAACTAGCTTACTACTTCTTTTCTCACCTGCAAACTTTCTAAAATTTACATAATGATGAATATTAAAACAAAAAATTGTGATTAGATTGTGAGAAGAGATTTCTTATGGTCTCAGGTGGGCTTCAGACACTGAACTAACAGGCAGGATACCTGACTTCATTGGGAATTGGTCAAAGCTTACTACCATGTAAGACTATTGTTAGCCTTATTCTATTTGCTTCTCCTAAATCATGCTTGATAAGGCTCAATTTTCATTACAAAGTCAAAGTTATTATTGATAAAACTTTAGTGTGTACTTGTACATTCTATAGAAGAGATGCATTTGTGCACAATTTATGATTAACTACTCCAAAATGATTTTGGTAGGAAGCTTGAAGGAAACTCTTTAGAAGGTCCAATACCCTCAGCGTTTTCCAATTTGACTTCTCTGACGGAGTTGTGAGTGTCAGCATCTCTTAGTTACTTTTATTTGTATTTTGCGGATCTTGTGAAGTTAAAAATCTCATGTGTGATATTATTGTAGGAGAATAAGTGATTTGTCTAATGGGAGCTCTTCACTGGCTTTTATAAGGAATATGAAATCTCTAAGTACCTTGTAAGAAAACGCCCAAGCATCTACGTTTCAGATTCCTAATTATGAATATCCATGTTTTCTTTCTTCTTTGTTGCTTTTCCAATATATAATATAACAGTTTAGTTGCATCTGTTGCAGAGTGCTGAGGAATAATAACATTTCTGATTCAATTCCATCAAATATAGGAGAATACTTAAAGTTGTCACAGCTGTAAGTAATTCCCATTGGTGGGTGACTATCTAGAATTTTAGATACACGTAATGCTGGAATTTAGGTTGAATTTGATTTTTGTTCAAAGCAATGGAATTGGGAACATCTATGATATATATTTAGGTTGGGCAACCCCAACCTGAAGAAAGAAATTTATGTGGTAAATACTGATTAATTTAGTGATATTGTTATCAGGTTTCTCTTGGCTTGCAAAATGAACTCACGCTGTTTGTAATTGGATAAGGGGAATTTTTTTTTTTTTGATAGGTATAAGGGGAAATTCATTGTATTTCAAGTTCTTCCTGTTTCTTTTCCACTCTTCTTATCTTTTCTCTATCCTTTTCTTTTTCCTTCTTTCTTGTTGGGATAGTGTGTAAGGATTATAATTGTTGATTACTTCTTGTAGATAACTAGTTTTATGAATCACAACCATGTGATAATAGCTTTGTTATCAATACATAATAATAATATTGTTTAACTTTTTTAGGGATCTGAGCTTCAACAATATAACAGGACAGATTCCAAACACGCTTTTCAATTTGAGTTCGCTCTCTTTCTTGTAATATACCTCATTTTCTTAATTTCATATTATACATTCCAATATTATTCTTAATTTCTTAATTTCTTAATTTCTTAATTTCTTGCCTTCATTATCAGGTTTCTTGGAAATAATAAGTTAAATGGCACTGTGCCTGCACAAAAAAGTGGGTCTCTTCTCAACATGTAAGTACATAAAGACATTATTTGCATTTAACAACATTATGATACATTTAAAATAGAGGTGTCTAACAATTAGCTTTTTGATTGAAATCCCTTATTTGTATAAGGATTTTTTAAATCTCCAATGCATATGTACAAGGAGTTATATTCAGTCTGATGTCAAGAGGGTAGTATGATTCTGATCTCATATTAATACTAAGCCATTTACAATGGTGTTTTGGTAGAAAAACGTTGAGTACCACATCCCAAAATCTTGTATGAGCTAAGCGAACATTTATATGTAGTGAGCTATAACAATCTTATGGAGCAGATGCTTTTACATTGGGAGGTTATAACACACTCAGGTTAATCAAAGAATTGATCTCCATGTAATAATATAGCGATTACTCTAAAATGATGGAAGTGTTTCCTTTCTTTTTTTCTTTGGAAGGGGGGGGGGGGGAGGGTATTTTCTGTATATCTATAAGCAAGCAATTACAGAAAATAATAAATGCTGTAGCACCAATGGATTAATTGTAATGGCCTAATCTTATAGCCTCATAAAAGAGTATACATGGATTTCCATGTGTAGCTAATAGCATAAACAAGCATGGCATTATTAGCAAACATAGAAAAATAGAGGTTCTAAATTTCAAATAATGTGGCTTCAAAATTTTGTTTCAGAGCATCAATGTCAATTGACTAATGCGTAATTTAATACTGAACATGGGATTGTTTACCAGTTGAATGGATCATGTATCTAACATCCTTCTTATGTTATGATTGCAGTGATTTGTCTTACAATAATTTACAGGGAAGCTTTCCTACTTGGGTTAGCGAACAAAATTTACAACTGTATGTATACTATTGTATTTGAAAATATCGTATATTATATTTATGTTTCTGATATTCTATAACTTGCTACTGTTGAATAAAAACTGACATTCAGATCTTATGCTGTATAATATGCAGTAATTTAGTTGCCAACAATTTCACAATAGAAGGTTCAAACAGTAGGTAAATTTCTCGATGCTATATTTTCTTATTTTAATGCTTGAGTTTTACTATAATGAAACCAGTTTCTAATCAAGTTTAAAATGTTATTTTCTTGTCAATTATGGTGATGAAGCTGTTAGAAGCTGATAGCATGTATATTACTTAGACATGTTCATTAAAAGGAGTGAATCAATAGGGTCTGATGCAGGACAAAAGTTTTGATAACAAACTAATTTGAGATTTGTTGAGTTTTGGGATAGGTAGGGCTAGTTTTTGTTGTGGAGAAGGCTGGGAAATATTTGGAAGTGAAAAAGAAAATTGGTGGAAGTTGAAGAGAAAAAGGAAGAAGTAGAAAATATTCTCTTAAGCCTCACATGTGGAGATCCTGAGCATGGGAAATGGGGTTTCCAGCTCCAACAACTCAGGATTCATCAATTACCAAAATATGCACAAAAAGAATAATTAGAATGGGTCAAGCCTGGTTATATCATCTTATTTACATGGTCAAATGACACCTAATCTATATGTTATGCTGGTACAAAACATTGATAAAAATGAAGAGTAATTAGCTGATTTGATTCCTGGGAGAGTAATGGGGACTATCAAAGCCCATTTGATTAAATTGCCCCTCCTCCCACCCCAAAAGAAAAACACCACTTTTGCATAAATATTATCCGTTTCTCTTCATGATCAATTTCATATATATATTTATTTACTTCTTCTGATTGCAAGTAATGCCTTACATTAGGAAACCACAAGTTGTAAATCATTTAAAGAAACCTCTTTCATCATGGGGCAATCATGGTTTAGTATTATTAAGAGAATGCTTATGAGCATTTTGCTAAGAGATCATTTCTAATTACATGAGTGAAAACCTAATCCTAATAGAATATTTTTATCAATTAGATGTATCTGCTTTAATAACTAATGTTTTATGTTGTTAGGCTACATATTCCTTGCCTAAGTGCATTTCTGTTCTGCTTTAGTGTTTTGCCTTCAGGATTGAGATGTCTTCAACGAGGTTTTCCTTACAATCAAGGCATTGGAAGATGTAAGTACAATTTAAAAAATCACATTTGATTGTAAGATTAGAAAGTATTAGTAGGTATTGAGGCCAAACCGCGAGAAGATTATACTCTAGGATTGGTGCTTCTAAGCAGAATACGAACTGACAAAACTTTAAATGTTTACAAAATATTGATATGGACACAGTAAAATCAAGATGCATTCCAAATTTTTAGTATACATGAATATTAGACCTGTCTTTTTAAGGGCTAAATTGGCAATGCATCACAGCTACATTCCAGTGTTAATTCAGTATACAGTAATTTTAAATGGCAACATGATGTACTTTAAAGAAAAATTGCAAGGTCAGGGAACCTCTACCAAGGACCCTATACTGGTGATCATTAAATGAGTATTTAAAAAGCTTGGGTTTGAATATGTAAATCTTTTGTACTTAGCACTAAGTTGCACGTTCAACTTATAGATAATTAAACTATTTTTCAACTTACATTCTAGTTTTTTTTTTTTCCCCTAATAACAGATTACTGATCAGAATTCTAAATTCAAGCATGTCCACTATTTAAATGCATAGCATGCTTATGAACGCACAAATTTAATTACCTTTTCCGAGCTTACACATCAATGACTATTTTTTTTAATATATTATTTACAGATTCTGAGTTTGCAATTAAGTGTGGCGGACTTCAGATTACCTCTTCTAATGGGATTGTGTATGAGAGGGGTAATGAGACACTTGGTCCAGCCACATATTATGTGGTTGACACAGAAAGGTGGGCAATTAGTAATGTTGGATATTTTTGTGGGTCCAATAATGCTCAGTATACAAGTTCTTCATTATCACAATTCACAAATACTTTAGACTCAGAGCTGTTCCAAACAACTCGACTCTTTGCTTCATCATTACGATACTATGGCCTAGGGCTCGAGAACGGAAACGACACTGTGAGCCTCCAATTTGCAGAAATAGCTTTTGTAAACTCTAACATATGGCAAAGTCTTGGAAGGCGTGTCTTTGATATTTATATCCAGGTTTGCATCATATTATTGAATTGTTTTAGAACTTCAGTGTTTTCTTTTAAAATGAAGTTTGCATTGCCTAAAAAGTTTATTCACCCTAGTATATAAGTGTAAGTTTCTTTGCTAACTGTTAATTGTGTAGTTTAATAATTTCGCACCATGATCATGACTAGGGATTATGATGCCAATCTAAGTGTATATTTCTTTACAGAAAAACAGTATAAGATACAAATATATTGACCATCTTATTCATCAATATAGAGTTTTGTTGAATGTGATGCATATTTACAATTGAAATTATCTATTTTGGCCCCTCCACTTGTTTTCTTTAATTATCTATTTTGCTCTTATTTTTCTCAGAATTTTTGTGAAGTACGGTACAACCATTACCTCCGTGATTTCTTCACTTTTTTTGCATTTATTTCCAATACTCAAAATAGCTCTGATATCTAAAATATGTCTATATTCATGATAAGGATTTTGAATGAAACCTTTGATGTATTCCCTCTCCAATTTTCCTATAAAATGACCTCTTTCCTCTTATCCTCATTCCTTTTTTTTTTTTGGGTGCTAATTTTTGAATTTGTTTACTCCAGGGGAATCTTGTTTTAAAGGATTTTGACATACGAAAGGAAGCTGGTGGTGCCTCTTTTGTAGCTGTTCAGAAGGAATATAATAATGTTAAGGTATCAAAAAACTACCTTGAAATCCATCTCTTTTGAGCTGGAAAGGGGACTTGCTGTGTACCTGCTCAAGGTACTTATGGGCCTTCTATTTCAGCCATCAGTGCTACACCAGGTAAAAAAGTGCAGAACCTGTAGATGCCATTTAGAAAGATTAGGTAGCAGTTTCCTCACAATTTAGTAACATATTATTGACTATCTTACTTTGGTATAGAATTTACACCCACTGTTAGTAACAGTCCTCCAAGCAGCAACAAGAATAGGACTGGTCTGATTGTGGGTCTCGTTGTTGGTGTTGGGGTTGTGAGCTTTCTGGCTGTTTTCATTGTTTTATATATTGTTCGAAGAAGAAAACCGCCAACCAATGATGATGAAGGTAAGCCAAAAATCATGTTGCACATGCATGATGATAGTTGTCAAACTTTATTCAGTTTTCTCTACATGTTAGAAACTCTTTCCTTATGTGATGCTACGGTACTCGCTATTAGTGAGGTGGCCTCCGCATACTCCATAATAGGTTGAGTATAAAATGCAGTGTATCATTTCTTGTATGCATTATCATTTTTATCAAAACCTCTTTCTATACATGTCCTGGAATAATACGCATGCACACACAGACATATGACCGAAAAGGAGTAGGGAGAAACATAATTTATGTGGCCAATGAAGCTCCAGGCTATAGGCAAAGGCTATAGACAAATTCCATTTAATAAGCTTCCTACCCAATCTCCTGCTTCAGTCCAACAACATTCTGGACTAAAACACATTGATCATTGATGCTTAAGAAAAGGATAGTTCCTCGTTTAGTTTGCAAAAACGTTGCTGAGTTTTCTGCTTTAAACCACTCAAGCAAATCGATTACTAGTTATTGGATTCAGTGTTACAACCTGTGTTTATGTTGACATTGCAGAGCTCCTTGGAATAGATGCTAAAACATTCACTTTCAGCTATGCTGAACTAAAGACAGCTACAGAAGATTTTAATCCTGATAATAAGCTTGGAGAGGGAGGATTTGGACCAGTTTATAAGGTAATTCCTTATTCTAATCAAGAACTTTAGTGGCTGAAACCAAGCCATTGCCTTAAAGTTGACTGTCTGATATAAGTTTAGAGCTTCTATACATCTATTGATATTTCCAAGAAATAGCTATTGACAAATCACAGAGTTAAACATCACCCTTCTTTTATTTTACTTTTTTCTTTCCTTTTATATTATCCTTTTATTTTCTTTTTCCATTTGTTGTGAAATTACTTGGTTGTCTTTACCATGATATCTTGTTCCTATGATTGGCGAGAAGCTGCAGTTGCCATTGCTGTAGAATTAAATTGATCCAAAAACAAATGAAGATTCATAATCCCATATCCATATGCCCCTTTCTATTTCTTTTACTAGTTCTAATTCACATTCATCTTCTTTTATTGTTATCTTTCTACTTTACTTAGAAGTTGAAAGTTTTTTTTTTCACCGATAATCAAGTGAATTTTATTAAGCAACAAGCTGAAACCAACCACAACAGTTAAGGGCTACAACAGAGCAAACAGCTCCCAACTACATCTAGACAACAATATCTAAACTATGAAACCATGGTTGACTGCCCAAATACACAAATCAGGGACAAAATCCCAGAAACTAACAAACCAAATTACAAAATAATCCAAAACTAAAAAACCGCATTTCCACTTAGCAAATTAGCAAGGAGAACTTTCAATTAACCAATCCCTTCTATCCCTATTTCCTTAATGCCATTTACTTACCTGAGTCCGAAAGGGTGCACTTTGGTAAGTCCAAAATAATGCCGTATTTCCTTTGTGTCATTAAGCTTTGTAAAACACAGTTGTATAGGCACATGTATTTGGTAAACGATTTTGGAAAAAATAGATGGAGGAGGTGAATTGAAACTTTTTAAAGTTTAGGCTTCAATTGCAATCAACCAAAACTATATAGTTTAAAATGTAATTTGCCCCCCAAAAAAAAATTATTGGACACATTCTATGTAGTCTCACTCTAAACAAACTATGATAAAATCCTGCATTGATGATTATGGAAAATTAATATCCTCATGGATGGTTTAAAGTTTGAGTAGTTGTTTAAGATTGTTAAAAATGGACTAGTCAAGAAAAAATAATCTTTGGCTGATGTTTGTTAGATTTGATAATCATGGGAACCAACAGATGGGTAATTACATTTTGTGGAGGGTATAGTAGTATGAGTAATCACAGTTGGTACGAATAAATAATTTCCAAAATCTATTAGTATTAGGAGATTCTGACCAAATAATTGAAGTCCAAACAAGATTATATTTACTTGGAGCATAAAAGCAATTTTTTTTTATTCCTTCTTTTCTAGACATTAGTAAGGCTCGTTTTTTGATCTATGAAATGGGATCCTTAAGATTACGTTTTTGGTAGTTTATAGCTTGCCAAATGTATTGCTTGTATCATTGGAAGGAAAAACACTCCAGAAAGCAAGTTTTTTATTTTAGAAATTGAAGTTTTGGACCATATGAAGGCAATCTAGTGCTTTGTAGAAAATTTATATTGGGCAACCTGTCATTCCTGCCTGATACTTTTCCTTGAATGGTATGAGGCATAAAATTGAAAATGATTAAAATGGACATGCAAGTTCATGGTGATGGTGACCATTAAGCAACTGCAATTTTTTGAAATTTATCCTTATAAATTTTATATATAATTGGGTATTGTGTGGTTTGTTTTTTTTTTTACATTGTTTGACTTTACTTAAGACATCAATCAAATAAGAAGTCTAAATTACATCTCTATTAGTCCATCCATCCTAATTATCCAAACTCTTCTTTTCTATTTACTATAATAGATTAAAATTATATGTAGATGGGAGATATTCTTTAAATAGATTCTTTAATATTTTGTTTGGTATTTTGTATTGAATAGGGAACACTTAATGATGGGAGAGTAATTGCTGTGAAGCAACTGTCTGTAACATCACACCAAGGAAAGAACCAATTCCTAACTTAGATTGCTACTATATCTGCTATGCAACACCGTAACCTTGTAAAGTTGTATGGATGTTGCATTGAGGGAGATAAACGACTCCTTGTGTACGAGTATTTAGAAAATAAAAGTCTTGATCAAGCATTATTTGGTATGTGAACGCATCTTTGCTGTTGCTAATTATGTGTGTAAGTATTTATTTATACTATGTAGATTTAATTTGTATGCTTGCATGAGATAGGAAAAAGAACCTTGAATCTCGATTGGTAAACACACTTTGATATATGCTTGGGTGTGGCAAGAGGTTTAGCTTATCTTCATGAGGAGTCACGGCTTCGGATTGCGCACAGAGATGTGAAGGCTAGTAATATCCTGCTTGACTTTGATCTCATCCCCAAAAGATCAAACTTTGGCTTGGTCAAGCTTTATGATGATAAAAAGACTCACATAAGCACGCGTGTTGCAGGGACTATGTAAGTTCCTAGAGGCTTAGCTTGTCACCTTGTCTTTGTGAATTACATAATCCTTTTTATTTTTTTATTTATTAATTTAGTTAGATTAGCACTAATTTGTGCATGTGATTTTTACTGATGCAGTGGGTATCTTGCACCGGAGTACGCCATGCGTGGGCACCTTACAGAGAAGGCTAATGTGTTTGCCTTTGGTGTTGTGGCTTTAGAGCTTGTTAGTGGCAGGCCAAATTTTGACTCAAGCTTGGAAGAAGAAAAGATATATCTTCTTGAATGGGTATGAATAATATTTTTGTGCACCATGACAGTCATCTTTCTTTAATTGGATGGATCTTTTCCTTCAAAAAGTTTCAATAGCATTTATTTTTGTCTGGATATGTGTTTTGGGTTCATGACAGTCACGATCCATCCACAATTATTATTATTATTATCTTTTTGGTTCTGCCAAAAGTTGAAGTACCAGCAAAAATTGGACCATAACTTACCAATAAATAAAGAGGAAAGTTAGGACGTCTAAAGAAGCAAAATGACTTTATTTGCTTATTTAGAGTATTTGCAAAATGAGTCCACTTTGCTGCATAATGGGAAATCAAATGAGTCTCCATACCTAAATCTGTGCGAGTAAGAGTGTACTTTTTGTGTGACCAAATACTATGTAATGGTCTCGTTCCAAGTTATTTTATGAAATTCATGATAACACACATGTTCTTGATTATTCATAATTTGTGATGTTCTTGATTTTGATGTTTACACACTCTTATATAAAAATATATTTCAATCTTGACCTGTTAGTGTCACTCATCCATATGTCACAAAACATTCAAAATGAGTATTTAAAATGGAGTGACTGTTAGATTCACAAGATGAACCTATGGGTGACTTTAGGGAAAACAAGTAGATTTTATATAGATCCCCAGTAAACTAAAACATGGTTGTCTTGTTCATTCAGACAATTTGAATACTCACTGGCAATACCTTTATACTATATTATGAACACTTGGACAGCTAGACTCATTGAAACAATTGGATTCTCACTTCTGTACTATATTCTGAACCACTAGAAAGTTATCTCATTTAAAGAAATGGATCATTCACTGCCACCACTTGTACACAATATTGTAAAGCTACTCTGATAAAATATGTCTTTCTCAGGCTTGGCAGTTGCATGAAAACAACCGTGAAGTTGATCTTACGGACTCTAAATTATCATAATTCAACAAGGAAGAAGTAAAACGACTAATAGGAGTATCTATTTTGTGCACTCAAGCATCCCCAACGTTATGGCCATCAATGTCGCGTGTGGTGGCAATGCTCTCCGGAGATATTGAAGTGAGCACTGTAACTTCAAGGCCAGGATATTTGACATATTGGAAATATGATGATATAACCAACGTAACCGATGAGGGTGCAACTGACACTAGCTATTTCAACTTATCAATAGCCAATACAAGCATTGTGGGTGATGTAGGGAATTCACCAGCAAATGCTTCTAAACCTATGATTGGTGATACTATCAAACAAGGTTGATGAGAATTCGTCATTATTTTCCTTCAAAAATTTTCTTGTGTATAAACTAAAAAGCGTTTTGTACATTCTTCAAATCTTAATCATATATATTTATATAATCATGGATGTAATTGTTTAGCATGGATTTTGCAATCTTCCTTTTGTGATTTTGACACCCTAATTCCTTAAATTTTTTGGTAGAGGTGTTGTTTGTGTCATGTAGTGACAGAAACACTATCAAATGTCAGGCGCTATTTAAGAAACTGTACAAATGCTTCATATGGAGATTTACTTTATTTATTTATTTAAAATTTCACTACTTTAGGTTTTTTATTGAAAAAGAATTAACTCTTTCACTTGTCTGCTTACAATTCACCATGGTGAAATACTATGAGTATGACTAAGGCATCGAACCTTGATATCTAAGTTGCGTTGGCCCGTGAGACATAGCTGACTAAGTTTGATAATCAGATTCCGTTCAATTGAGACATATAAGGAAAAGTAAGATTTAATCACCAAAGAATCTCATCTATATTCAAGTTGCCCCAAAGAAAAATACTACTTGATTGGCAAGCAATAGAATGGTTGTGTTGTGTATCACCTCTTGGTGTCATTTGTGGCAAAGCAAAGGTTCCTTAAACAAAGATTGCATGACAAGATTTTTGGGTCCTTTTTTCGGATTGCCACCTGCTTGTGCTTGATTGGTTCTCTCTATGGACTTTGAATTAGTTCAGGGAGTCGAATCCAACACCCTTGTCTGCACAATCGGCAAAGAAGGCTAGTGGAGTGTCTCAATACACTTAACAAGCCTACAACAGAGGGAAAACACTGCAACAAGTGCTGAAATTGAAGTGAATGGAATTGTTAGCATTAGGATGGGGATGATCGTGATCCATGTAATGGAGGAGAAGTAATCATTTTATGTTTAGACTGTTTTTGATAAGCTATGTTTAGACTGTTTAGTACCTTTAAGAATGCACAAAAAATATACTAAGCTATCTGCTTAACTAATCATGATGTGTATGAAGGTGTAAGGATTTTTGTGTGAATAAGGGTGAATTTTACTGCAATTTTAACGTTCTATATTTCTCTAATTCAGTTCAGGTTATTCCCTATTTTAAATATATTTTTTGGCGCTCTCAAAAGACCTGCTCAATTTAGGGAAGGCTTGCTGAACTCACTGGATTGTTAATCACTAGTTTACCATTAGCTCATTGAAGGCCAAAAATCTGTAAGAGGGACAAGCTGACTTTGAGGATTCAGGACAATCATCATTTAATGCTTGATTGAATTTGAATCCTTTTATTGGGTGTGAGAATAAGTGTGGGGTAAACCGGAGTCAGAAATTTTTTCTAGGGGGCAAACTAAACATTAAAAAAAAATGATGACTAAAAAAAGTGGAAGTCCTAATTTCATAATTAGCATATTCTATTTTTAGGTAGAAAATGAAACAGTTAGCTCAAAAGTTATGACACCACTTTTGCATGTATTTAAAATATTTTAAAAAAAAATTATACCCCACCTTCTTTCATATTACTAAAATAATTTATATCTAAACCAAAAAATTAAAGTGAATTTGTATTTATATCAATACTTTAATAAATAAGTACACATAATAATATATCATAAACAGCTGTAATAAATTTTTATTTAAATTTAACAATAATAATAGTTTAATTTTATTACTTAAAACACTATCAAAATTAAATATAAATTAAAATAATATAACAATTGACAAAAATGTAGACCACAAAACACATGATATACAAATCAATATATATATAAAAGCAGAGACCTTATGCGGGAAAGCATGGGGTTCTGCCATGTGGCGCCTTCTTTGATAGCCATCCAATTTTTTTGTTCAAGTGACACCTCATCTATTACTTATTACTCCTCATCACTCCTCTCTCTCAATTTTCAATTGACTAAAATAACTTTTAAACTTTCAAGTATACCATTAATTGTTTAATAAAGAAAGAAAAAAAAATACCATTAATTCAGCTCTTCTACATCTAACCCTTCAGTTGCCCGCCTCTTGCAATTATCTAAGTTATATATTAATTAGTACACTTCCTTCTAGCCATGAGTCTCCTTTTACAATCACTTCTCTTGTTTTCTTTTAATGTTTCTCTCTCTCTTTTTTTTTTTTTTTTTTTTTCTAAAATCTTTAGCTACACGTTTTTCAGCAATCACATTTTTATAACTCAAATTCTTGATGTATTGTTGGACAGATTGTGCTTGAAATGAGTAAATCCTATGGCAAAATCGCAGTTTTGCATTCTAGAATTTGTAAAGTTCAAACATGGTGCGTAAGGGTTTGAAATTTTATTCTTTTTCTCCTTTTGAAATTTTATTCTAGAAAAGTGATTGTGTTCTTGGCTAAGTAAGAGGAAACACAAATACTGTGCTTTAACTAATATAAACTAAATTCATTTTTGTTGATATCAATCTTATATTAGAGTTTGCAACATAGGGTTAGGTTTTAATTGTGTTGTTATCAATTCAATATTAGAGTTTGCAATTTTGACGTGTTGGGTGTTTTGTTGGAATTATTACATGCAAATAAAAAGAAGTGGTTTATGAAATCCTATGACAAGGGCAATGGCAAGGAATCCAATCGTATCCAATTGCTCTCTCTCCACACCTTTGCAAATTCCACAAACATATCATCATAATTGGAATGTCCCTTTGAGGTCAATTTTATTTTTCCCGTTATTTTCTTTGGGATGTTATTTTTAATTTCAGTAATCAACTGGGTTTATTTTTTATTTTTCGGGGACAATAATCATCATATGCAAAGGTTAAAATCTAGAGCATCTTATCATAACTATTAGTATACGTCCTTTTCTTACTTTCCAACTTTCATTCACGTAACTGAAACAATATGGGGCTGAATAATGACTATCCACGATTAAAATCTCATTTCAACTATAGCTAGGCATTAGCCACCTATTGGTGCTACAGTGCTCAAAGGCCCTATAGGGAATTTTTGGTTTAACTATATATTATTGCTAGAAATCAACACAGCACAAATTTCATCTTTCGTGTGCATTTTAATTTAGTCTTCTTTCTCTTTTGAATTTAACTTGCTCTTTGTCAATGTTCATTCTTTGTTGTTAATTAATGATATGCTTTTGATTCCATAAAACATTTGGATATTAATGTTTTCATTCTTAATCAATTTTGAGTGTTATTTGGATGTAGTTAAGCATCAATGTAGTAGACCTCATGTTAGTTGATGTGTTTCTTAATGTACTTTGTGCAAGAAGGTGAATTAAAAGGTCTGAGTTTACATGTGCAGGAGATGAACTTTATGCAATCTTCTGTAGAAAGTGGACCATTCAGACAAAAACACAATAACACATTAAAGAATCTAAATTCCGTTCATGTTTTCCAGCTATAAGAAACTGAGGAATTTCATATTTGAAAGCTTTAAAGGGGCAACCGAATATAAAGAATGTTGCCAAATCTAAATTTCACAGATTTGACACTAAATACACTCAATAGAATTTTTAATTTTAATTTTAATATTGAGCTTTAATAGGATTTGATTATGGTTAGGAACTAGGGTTTGGTTTGAATTTAGTTCTACTATTAAAACGCTGTAAATTAAACATGACTAACAATAATTGTATTAATGAACGCAAGGGGTTAAAATATAGATTTTTTTTTTACAAAATATTTCAAAATGCACCGCGCATCGCGCGGGATTTCGGCTAGTTAAACACAAAAGCTATACACCGCTGTCAAATCTGTGGATAGTACTATCATTTATCAAAACTATAGTATTTTAATATATAGATGCAAGTTGTAAACCATAACAAAACCAATAGAAAGTTGTAGAAGATTCAAAAGGCAAAAGCATCAAGTAGACTATTTCTTTTAGAGCAGTAGAAATTACACTTTACTACTTAAACTATGCTCAGATCATATTTTGCATCCTAAAATTTTCTAATGCATATTTTGTACCCTAAATTATGATCATTGTTATATTTTGCACACACTATTGATAAATTCGTTGCTATGTTAGACGGAAAGAACAATCACATGCCTCCCATGTGACTTTTGCTTAAGTGGCACTAAGCCAAAAGACCTAAATACCCCTCTTCCAACTCTAGCAGCAAACACATCTCTTTCTCTCTTTCTTTCTGTTGGGATGGAGCCATCAAGAGCAGAGGGAAGAGGGAGATCAGTTGGGATGGAGTCATCGTGAAAGTCCTTGGGAGTCATCGTGTTTCTTCTCCCTTTCTTCTTCAACATTTTCCTCTCGTTTTCTTGGGGACTAACATGCATAAACAAAGAGAAAGAGATACACCTGTAGTTTAGCCACAAAAAAAAAAAAGAGAGAAAAAGATACACTTGCACAGTGAGTAACGTTGGAACTTAAAAGCCTAAATTGGAGTCCAACTTCCGCTCAGGTGGCGATTGGGAGTGGCAAACCGGCGAGTTGTGGAGGCAAATGGATAATTGCAGTAGCGTAAGGGATATTTTTTTCATAAATAGATTTGGGCGTTTTTTAGTAAGTCTCTTTGGATAAGCTGTAAAAAAAAAAAAGTGTATTTTAGAAATTAACGTTTTTTTAAACGTACGTTTAACAATCACAATTTTCAAAACCACATACAAGCGCTAGGTAAAACTTATTAAAAAAACAAAAACATTTTTTCAATTGATCATTTGTGAAAAATTATTGTTTTTAGGGTTAGTTGACCATTTATGAAATTGCTTTATCTGCTTGAAATGCACTTTGAGAATCTGAAATGATATCTCATAAAATAAATTTAAGTCTGTTTGCCAACACCTTAGACACAAGTTTATATAAGACATTACATAGTGCAATAGGACGAAAATCAGTGACTCTTTGGGGATTTTTTACTTTTGGGACCAAGGTGATGTATGTGTGATTCAGATTGGGAGGGATAATACCTGAATTAAGGCAAGAGAGGACTGCTTGGGACACATCACCTCCAATTCCTTCCCAATAGTGCTGGTTGAAAATTGGCGGCATCCCATCTGGGCCAGGTGCCTGTAGAGGAGACATCTAATTAGTGCCAAGTCCACTTCAGCTTTGGTGAACTCACTTAACAAGGATTGGTTCATTTCACTAGAGACCAATTGCGGTATATTAGCCAAGACAACCTCCATTTGTTCACTGGCCAGGTTTGAAGAGCAGAACAGGTGTTGGAAATAATCCACAAACATCCCAGCTAGCTGATCCTCTCCTTCACACCATGACCCATCCTCCCTTCTTAATCTTTTAATCTCATTCCGTCGGTACCTTTGGGAAGCCCTGCTATGAAAATAATTAGAGTTTTGGTCCCCTCCTTTCAGCCATGCAGATTTTGCTCGTTGCTGCCATAATTTTTCTTCTTGGGTTAAGAGACACCTCAGTTCACCCTTGAGACTTAGAAATCGATTCATGGATCCACCTCTTACAGCCACCATCTCAGCTTCTTTTAATTTTTTACGTACTTCAACTAGCTGCCGTGTAATGTTTCCAAAAGAGTTTTTACTCCACAATTTCAAACTAACCTGGCAGCTTTGTAAGTTCTCAGTAACCCGAACCATTGGAGAGGGATCCGAATGGGTTGATGTCCAGGCCAAATTGACTGCTTCATGGCAGCCCTCTTCTTGCAACCAAACTTGCTCAAACCTCCATGGTTTTTGATGCCAAATTGGGATGCCTAAGGGATGTACGATGATGAGTTTGTGATCAGAGCAACCACATTCTAAGTGATAAACTTTGGAGGCTGGGAAGAGTGATACCTAATCATTATTAGCAACTGCTCTATCAAGATGCTCCCACACCGTGCCTCCTCCAGCTATGATTTTGTTCCACGTAAATTTATTGCCTACAAAGCCCATATCCATGAAGCCACATTCATCTAGGATATCCCTAAACCCCTGCATTTGCCCCATAGGTCATGGTCTCCCTCCCACCTTCTTATGTGACTTCAAAGATTTTGTTAAAATCACCCCCGCATAACCAAGCGAGATTGAATTTTGAATTCAAACTTCTCAAGAGATTCCAGGATACATGACAGTTATGAGTCTCAGGCGCACCATAAAAACCTGTAAACCACCAAGAATTCTCCCTGCCTTCATCAATGATAGCATCAATATGATTAAGAGAGGACGAATCAACCCGAAGAAGAAGGTCAGTTTTCCATAGCAACACTAAGCCCCCTCCTTGATTAATTTTTGACACCACATGCATGTCTCCGAAATTCAGTTTCTTCAAAAAATTCTTTAGCCTCGCTTCAGTCAGCCATGCCTTGGCAATGAACACGACCGCAGGATCTTGTGCCCGGATTAAATCACCGAGCTCTTGAATTTTCTGTGGGTTCCTAAGCCCACGACAATTCCAACATAACAGACTCATTGGTCTTGGCGGGGCTGCACAGCAGCCTCCGCCATTGAAGGAATGTTTTGGCTATCCAGCCTTGAAACTCCTCTACACTTAACAGGTACATCATCATAAATCTCTTCCTTACCTGATTGTTTAGCACAAACTAAGGGCTTTGAACTACTTTCAATCTCTGTTCCCGTCCTAGTAATTCTTTTCCACGTTGCCTGCCTTGTGTTTTCACCCACATGTATTAACTCTCGAGCTTTAGTTTCTAGGATTGTCGCAGGGGCATGTGCGTGGGAAAGAGAATTAGTGGAGGCACGTGAGATAGGATTTTTACCTAACCTGTCAAGGGAAGGAATTGAATGCTCTACGTGGACTTCCTTTTTTGAGTTATCAGAAAATCCAAGATCATTATCACTCTCCGATATTTTAGCATTAAGAATCTCTTCCTGAATAGCTGGACTCATAATAGACGGGCTGGATATTTGTGAGTATACGTTTGAATTTTGAGTAACGGGTTTACTCAAATCACGCTCCTCATTATTACCGGTTGCCAAATTTAAAGGATCAGCATTTAAGGCTACCCCCCAATCGGTAACATCCATGTTTTCCACTTGATTCACCGATGAGGATTCAGCCCCTGGTATAGCCA
This sequence comes from Castanea sativa, assembly GCF_040712315.1. NCBI lineage: Eukaryota > Viridiplantae > Streptophyta > Magnoliopsida > Fagales > Fagaceae > Castanea > Castanea sativa. The sequence goes on from NC_134023.1 coordinate 11,965,358, forward strand.
CCGTGGATGGAGGTTTGCATGGGAACTTTGTTGCCTGAGACTTCTTTTTCTTTGCTGCATAATATCCTGGTACTACCACTAACGATCGCCACGAATTTGGAGTGGATGAGCCACGAATCCAAGGACCATACTCCTAATCATTGATGGATAGAGTACCATCACTATCAATCCATAGGTCGCAATCTTTGTCGCTGTGATTGAGACACCCACACCAATAACTGATATTAGGTAATCTCTCATATTTGAATTTCACCCACTCTTCAGACCTTCCCTCAAGAGCTACGATTCTGCCCCAGCATAGTGGAAGGGTAATATCAATCCTCACTCTGATTCTCATAAAACTTCCTCCCTCCATCTCTGCCAATTCAGTAGTTTTATCAACCTCCTCAATTACTGAGCCTAACTCTTTTTCCACTTCTTTATTCATAAACCGCACCGGTATGTCATGGATTTGCACCCACATAGATACCTTAGAGAAACTCAATGTATGGACAGGCGAGTGTTTCTCATATTTCTCAAGAACCACCAAATGCTTATCGAAACTCCATGGTTCCCCCCCTGAAGATCTTCTATACCTCCTCTTCATCATCAAAAACGAACAAGATAATATGGTCCCCCACACTACGGGCTTTGAAACCATTTACTATATGTCACAACGGATTGAATGTTCTGATAACAGCATCAATATTCAAAGCCCTGCTAGTCAGAAATTTGGCAGCAATAATGTATTCAGCAGAGCTTTTTTCTTTACTAAGCGCCATCTTACCACCCTCCCTATTGTTTAGGGATAAATTGCTCCAATGTTTTGTTAGCGATTCCATGGACTGTAAAATTTGGAAGGCAGGGGCTAAAAGTACACCACTCACACTCGTGTTTCCCAAGGACCCCGGAAGAAAGAAAAACCACAAAGCCTAAAAGTAACAGTGTTTACCTAGGGACCAACAATCCTCACTAGAAGGAACCAAAATTCTACAGCCTAAGAGAAGTTAGGAAACCCAAAACTTTCTTAGCGACAGAAAAACTGTAACGTGTTTTTTCAATTAAAAATTGAAAATAGGTTTGATTACCAGTTTTTTACGTACACTAATAAAATGAGTCGATGTTTAGCGAATCATATCTTAAAGAAAGAGGATGCAGCTATTAATTTTAGCAATACCATAACAAATTTTAAATGGCAAATTTTTATTGGTAAACAAAAAAATAATATCAGTAGTAAGTTCAAATTAGAACCAATAACAACTTACTACTTATAATTTGTTGTGATAATATTATAAACATAGGACTTCTCAATATAATATAATCAGTAATATTATAATTTCCCAAAAACTTTCCTAGTTAGACTGCCATTCTGAACAACCAAATTTTTTTTCTTTTGGAAAAGTTGAAATCAAAACCACAATGAACTTAATGAAAAATTATTGAGAGAAAAAGAAAGAAAGATCCTGCCTGCAATAATGGCGTTTTGCAACTGGGGTGATTGAGCTTGCAAATGGTGCAATTGAGGCTTTGCCTACGCATCTTCTTTCTATTTTCAGTTGTGTGCCATTTGGGTAAACTAGGTTTAGAAGCCTTTGCCTAGTGTTTCTTAACTACAATTAGAGCTTTTGCTGTGATGGTTTTCTACAACTTGCATTGAGAATTTGAGAACGACAAGATGTAGCAGGTAGAAGTTGTCATTAAGCAACTGTTATTTTCGTCATTTAGAAAAGCTATGAGGATATTTTAGGTATTTACACCCTTCGAATCTGCGTTGTGATGAAAAAAGTATATTAAAAATGATACCACGTCATCCGTACAAGAATTCAATAAAAAAGAGACATGTGTGTAAAAATAACTATCCACTAACACATGTCTTTCACTTGTTAGAGGGTTAGTTATTTTTTGTTAACATGTTTCACACTTATTGTATTTTGATACCACTGACATGGTATCATTTGATACCAAATATGTTGATACCAAATACCTTCTTGTTGTGATGAGTTTTAAAATTGCGCTTTTAAAAAAGCTCAACAATACTTCGTTTCTAAAATGCCAAATTTTTGTGTTTATAGAAAACGCAATAGCCTATCCAAACTTTGAGAATTTTGTGTTTTAGTTTAAAAACATGTGTTTGGGTGGTGCAACTGCCTATAGCTCTAAATGACTGATATTTGTGTTTGCTTGGTGCAACTGTCTATAGCTCTAAATGACTAATATTTGAATTTATAAGAGAACTGATTTACGAAGGATTTTTCTTTTTGGTGGATAATATTGTTGATTTGGGATTTGTTGAAATTTTTGTTGTTGTTTGTATAAATTTGGACAGGCTATGGGCAATGAATGGGCTGGATTTTTTTATTTTTTATTTGGTAAAGTGTCTTTTTGAACTAATTTTGAAATTTGACGGAGGTCCAATGGATTTAAAGAGGAGTAATTTTGCAAGCAAGGAACTAAAATCAATCTTTTTTTTTTTCAAAATCCTAAGGGGGGCATTTAAGTACAATTAGTGAGAATTTAAGGTAATTTTTAGATTTAATAGCACTATTAGTAGGAATTTCAAAAATTCAAGGGGGCCATGGCCCCCCTGACCCCCTCTAGCTCCATCACTGGTTTGATATTGATTACGGAGTTGCAAACATAATGTGTAGATATTATGTTATTTGGGTCCCTCTATTATTCGTGCTAGATTGAACATGCAGCAATCAAGATTTTGGGTTAGTTTTATGTCATTTGTTTCTCTTTCCTCAAATATTCTATTATTAAAAGAAATCAGTATGCTTACAATGATCGAAAAAATTAAACAAAAATTATTTATTTATAAAGATATTATTCAAGATTAAATTTACAGTAAATATTTCTCTCTCTCTCTCTCTCTCTCTCTCTCTCTCTCTCTCTCTATATATATATATATTATTATTATTTTTGATTGGTTAAACACTTAAGACATCCTATAATTTTTAACATATCTTTCATTCAATGAGCTTCAATAGTTTTCACCAAGTCTTGTCATTGTTCAAACCTTCCAAAGACTTGGAAAGTTGTAGTCTTAGAATTATGGACTTTATAATTTTTATGATGCAAATTGCAGAATTTCAAACTGAACGTGCGGTCATTGAATGTGTTACAATAATGTTATCTGGTTCCCTTTATTAAACCAAGCCAGAATGAATATGTAGATATCATGTAATCTTGGTCAATTTTATGTCATTTATTTATTTTTCCTCAAAATAAATGAGAGAGAGAGAGAGAGATTGATTTATTAGTTCATATCTCTACGTGCAATGATCCTTTGTAATAATCAAGAAAAATCAATAAAAAGTTGTTTTTATATGTATTTATTCAAGTTTAAACTACAAAATGCATAACTTTAATATTTTTTCAAATTAGACATTTAAATTTCATTTGCCTCCCATTTTATTCTTTCAACTGTAATCTAGTATCAATTTAGTCATTCTGTCAATTTTGTCCAATCTCACCATAAGTATTAAAATTTTCACTTTCTAAAATGAAGTTGTTTTAATGAATTCTATGAGGTAGATCGAACGGGAGAGCTAAATTGAAAATGAATGAAAATTAAAGGATTCAAATTCAAAAAAAAAGAAAAGAAAATAAAAGCACTGAGTTGAGAAAAATGCAAAATTTGAGTATAATGTGTAATTTAGCCTATATTTAATGAGTTTAATCAATATATCAATTAGACAATTTATAGAAAAGGATAAACCTAATTCAATTAAAATTTATTTAGAGAAAATTAAACCTAAGTTAATACAAACTATATACAATATGTTTTGTGTATTGTTGCAATGTCTTAAAAGAAAAACCGTGAATTATTATTTGTTCAAATTAACATAATTTTCACACTAGATAAAACTCCAAAAAGTTGTCAGGCCCTATACTTTCTTAGAAGAGAGGAGAGTATCACTAATCTTCGCAGTAATGATGGTGCTGATGGATGTAATAAATCCTAGTGGTTCCCATTTCCTGTCTTTATACTTCTGCTTTTGGTTTCCTTAATGTTAAGTATTATTAATTCCCCAAGTAAAAAAAAAAAGAAAAAAAAAGACCATTTAAGTTTTTTGTTGTTGTTGTTGTTGTTGTTATAGTTAACTCAACTAGAAAATCTTTTGGAAATGTTAGAAGAGAGCTAGAACATAAAAACAAATTACTCCAACGTGCGGAAAGGGAGGCAGCTCGAACTGGGAACTCTGCTCGTATGAAGCTACTTGAAAGAGAGATCAATCAGTTGCTAGTTAAGGAATCCATGATGTGGGGCCAACGCTCCAGAATTATGTGGCTTAGGGATGGGGACCGTAATACAAAATTCTTCCATAGTAAAGCCTCACAGCGACGCCGTTGGAATTATATCACCAAGCTACGAGACGATACGGGAAATTGGTGTGTGGTACAAGACCACGTAAATGACACTATTTTGAAATTTTACCAATCCCTTTTCTCATCTGCTGATCCTAGCGGCTTGACTGAGGTGGTAGAAGTTATACCACACGTGGTTACACCTGATATGAACATGAAGCTTGAGAGTGTCTTTACTATTGAGGAGGTGGAGATGGCAGTCAAACAAATGGCCCCTTTAAAATCCCCAGGCCCTGACGGTATGCCTCCTTTATTTTATCAAACTTATTGGTCTTTGGTTGGGTCTGATGTCACTCACTCCATCTTGCACTATCTTAACACCGGTGTGCTACCGTAATCACTCTGCCACTCTTTTATCACCCTTATTCCGAAGGTTAAGAACCCAGAATTTGTGACTCAATTTCGGCCTATAAGTTTGAGTAATGTGCTTTATAGAATTTTTTCAAAAGTTTTGGCCAATAGATTGAAAATTATTATGCCTCAACTCATCTCAGAACACCAAAGTGCTTTTATGTCTGATCGTTTGATTTCTGATAACATTTTGGTGGCCTTTGGAACTCTACATTACATGAGAAATCACAATAATGGTAAAACAGGTTTTATGGCCTTAAAACTGGACATGAGTAAGGCATATGATAGGATGGAGTGGTCATTTATGAAGAACGTGTTGAGGAAAATGGGTTTTCAAAATAAATGGGTGAAATTGATGATGGCATGCATTACCACAGCTTCATACTCGATTTTGATAAATGGGGAACCCTATGGCCACATCACCCCATCAAGGGGGCTTCGACAAGGAGACCCCCTATCCCCATATCTTTTCCTTATGTGCACCGAAGGATTGCATAGACTGATAAGTAAAGCAACAAGCAATGGCGATATACGTGGAGTGTCTATTTGTCGAAACGGGCCCAAACTAACTCATTTACTTTTTGCAGATGATAGCTTAATCTTTTGCAGGGCTACTGAAAATGAGTGCCAAACTTTGTTGAATATTCTTGCTACTTATGAGAGGGCCTCTCGACAACAAATAAACAGAGCCAAAACCAAACTCTTTTTTAGCAAGTCCACCAACAATGATATGAAAAATAGAATTAAAGAGATGCTTGGAGTAGAGGTAGTGCATCAATATGAGAAATACCTATGCCTCCCCCCCCTAGTTGGCAGAAACAAAAAAGAGAGCTTTACTCATATTAAGCAGCAGATTTGGAAGAAGTTACAAGGGTGGGAATCAAAACTCTTATCTCAAGCTGGTAGGGAAATTCTTATTAAAGCTGTTGCCCAAGCTCTCCCCACCTATACTATGTCTTGCTTTAAGTTGCCTCTCACTTTGTGCAATGAAATTGAATCTTTGATTCGTAGATTCTTTTGGGGACAAAGAGGTGATGGACGAAAAATTCATTGGATGAAATGGGAGGACTTATGCAAACCTAAGACACAAGGCGGGTTGGGCTTCAAAAATTTAGCTATGTATAATGATGCACTCTTGGCTAAGCAAACGTGAAGACTCCTTCATGATACCTAATCACTTTTCTACAAGGTTTTTCAAACCAAATTTTTCCCAAAAGCCACTGTGGTGGAAGCAAAAAATGTCAATAATGCATCATATGCTTAGAAGAGCATAATTAAGGGAAGAGAAGTAATAAAGCGTGGAGCGGTCTGGCGAATTGGCATGGGGAATTCCATTCGGGTGTGGGAAGATAATTGGCTACCTGTGAAAAACAAACCAAAAGTTTTATCACCAAGGATGGCAGGAGCTGGTACGATGCGAGTGAGTGACTTGATCAACCCAGTGAGTAGAACCTGGAAGGAAGATTTGCTTGACCGAGCCTTTTATGACTTTGAAGCCGCTATTATAAAAAACATTCCACTGTGTCGCTCCATTCAAGAGGATGTGCTGCTTTGGCCTTTTAATCCTGATGGACAATACTCAGTTAAGTCCGGGTACAGATTCCTGCAGGAAACCAACACACTCCAGCAGCCAGGACCATCAACCACAGAAGCAATAAAACCTTTATGGAAAAAAATTTGGGGCTTGGACGTGCCAAACAAGGTTAAAAATTTGGTTTGGCGCGCATGCACAAATTCCCTACCCACCAAGGTGAATCTGGTTCGCCGCAAAATCACCACAGATAACGTGTGTGATAACTGCAGACAACACCAAGAGGATACGATCCATGCCCTGTACCACTGCCCGACGCTGAACCCGTTGTGGAGTCAAACTCCAAAGTGGAGGCACGAAGCACTCAAGGGCAGCAGCGATTTTACTGACGTAATAGACTTTGTTTTTGTAGGAAATAAGGATCTGGAGCTGTTCGCCATCGTCATTTAGAATTTGTGGAATCGCCGGAATAACCTTCGGCTAGGCAAGGTTGCTCTGCCCATTGACCGAATAACAGAGCATGCGAGAGGAAGAAGACTTGAAGCTTTGGTCCCTCCAATGCTCCATATTCCTAATCGGACTCAGCACCAGAAGGTTTGGTCTCCTCCAGAAGCCCACGGATTTAAAGCAAATTATGATGCGGCTACATTCTTTGAAGAAAATAAGGCGGGTTTGGGAGTTGTCATCCGCAACAGCAATGGCCTCGTCTTGGCTTCGTTAACTCAACAAGTCCCATTACCAGCCATTGTGATCGAGCTAGAAGCGCAAGCAGCTAGACAAGCAACGGAACTTGCACTTGAAATTGGTCTTGACAGTATTGTTCTTGAAGGTGCCAACGAGTCTCTGTTCAAAGCTTTGCGGAATGGAGACCGAAACTTGGCACAATATGGTCATATTGTTAATGATGCTCTGTTTCTCAGCTCTTTTTTTTCAAAGTTTAGTGTCTCATTTGTACGTAGAGAGGGGAATACGCTAGCCCATTCCCTAGCTCGTAAGGCAAGAGAGGTCCCTCATATGTCCATCTGGATGGATAAGGTGCCACCAGATCTTGTACCGATTTTTCAGGCTGACTTTCATGGCCTGACTTAATAAAAAAGTTTTATTTGGTTTCTCAAAAAAAAAAAAAACTTTTATTGTCAAATTATAGATGTGGAATTTGAATCTATTTACACCAAAAACAGATTGATGTCTTAACATGATGGTGAGAACAATAGAGTCAATGACATAAGTTCAAATTCTATTCCATTTAAAAATAAAAATAAAAACTCTAGGTTGCAATTACATATGGAAAATAGTTACTTGATGTCATTAACTAATTTTAAGGTATTACACAGATGGAAAAAATTTTTTGACTCGTTCAACTCACTGGGTTTGGCCCAGTTAAGGTAGTTCGTTTAGTTTCCCATATTCTACTTCTCTGTTCACGGTCTTTCTTGTTCCCACTCAATTCCTGCCTCCAAATGGACAAAACCGATAGAATGTTTCAGGCAAGTTCACGGATGAAGAAGAATAAGTTGAAGAATGAGAAGTAGAAGACACAAGAGCATCAGCTAAAACCCAACTGTATGTAGCGGTTTCAGTACTCTAAGAAGCATTCCTCTGCCACTGCAATCCCTGTTTTTCTTCAATTCCTTCACATATGCAGATGAAATGAATCCATATGAGACACATTGGGATTGAACTTTTTTTTACACATTGGGGTTTAACTTTTTTTTTCTTCTTACTGTACATAGAGATTATAATAGAGGAAGATTAATAAAGGAAAACAAAGCAAAGATACATTAAAACTAAAATTGAAATTAAAGCTTCATTTCATAGAGAAGTTCTGGCTATCCCAATAGAAGTAAATCAAATACAAACACGGATTATCATAGAAATAATTGATTGTGCTCTTCACATAGCCAAGGACAAAGTAACAACTTCCTAAAATATATTCAAAATTATTCCAATTTGGTTAAATGTAGCAATGGGAACGTATAAGGTGCACAATGGAGGACTCAAAATTAGCTTTTGCTTATAAGGGGGTGAGTCAAGATGGAAGTTTCTGCTGGAAATAATTTCTAGAAATACAAAGCATAAATACTATATTCTCTCTCACGTTTTTACAGTGTTATATATGATGACCATGCTTCAAATCGTAGCTGTTTTCCTCACAAATTATGTCTGTCTAAAGATTTTTTTTAAGTCCATTTGAAGATGACAACTGAGACAAGCATGCTCTTGTAACATTTTAGATTACTCCCTTAGCTGAATTCATCTTAATCAACCATTCTATACAGGCAAATGAACATATTTTTACGAATGAAAACACCACGTTCTTTTTACCCGTTCAACTTAACACATCATGTTGTGATATGGTCATATGGTTTCCAACCCAAACACAAGATAGAGTTGTATATCTTGCCTGTAGTCAGCAAGGGTACAATCAGATAACAACTCAGCTGCAATTGTTCCCTCCTTTCTCTCTTTCCTCATTAGTCTAACTGTGAAGAAGTATGATGTTGACACTATCATCATCCCCGATCTAATTGTCAAAAGACAAAAAGGGGTATGAATTAGCCAAGCCTAAATGACAAAATGTATACCACCCAAAGGAGAATATACACACAGTCCTAGTTAGAGCTCCAAGATATCACATACTATACTTTTAGTCTAGAAATTACAAATAGACTTGCCAGGAAATACTTGAGCAATGTTTTGGATTTTGAATCACCCTTCTTGTAGTGCCTTTTCAGATCAATGGCACTTCTCAACTGAAATTGTGAACGCAGGAAAGAATTCAGAAACCAATAATAACCTGCCTAAGTTATAGAATCTAAAATCCTAGCAAGCAAATGAACTATCAAAGTCAAATAAAAAGCAAGTGTCCTATTATCTTGATAAACCCATAACCAGTATATTGCAAGCTTCACAATAACTTATCCCCACATAAAGAAGGAAGCTTCACATTAAGTGATTATTTAATTATAATTATTTAGTACACAGGGAGCAATTTATTTTCCTGACACATCAGAATAGGTCTCACTAATTAAATTCAGGCCCCATCATTCACGTGAGAGGAGAGAGCATTGTTCAAGGAGTCATTATATATATATATATATATATAATGACTTAAATTCCTTTTTCTTTTTCCTTTTATAGGAAAGAAAAAAAATGACTTAAAATCTAAATGAGTTCCAGCATAATTCAAAAATAAATGGAAGATTGTTTAAGTACGACTTGTTCAACTCAAGAGAAATACTGAGATGAATTAGGTCTAGTCCTATATTTGGAATATGTTATGATAATATGATGCTCACTTTGGTCAAAGTAAGAGCACATAATAATTATAAAGAACATCTTAAATTATGATGTGTTTTGATGGGTTCTTAAATGTGAATTTCATGTAAACAAATAGAATCATGTGCATTCAGGTAAATAACAAAATTTTGAGTGAAATTGAGTTGCAGAATCAACTTTTTGAAATTGAAACTATAAACATCCCAAATAGTGCAACAAATCAAAGATTCCAGGACACTATCATCATAATTACTTCAAGATCAGACCAAGTTTTATACTTTACTATGCCAATGCCATTTTACAAGAAAACTAATTGGCAATATATGACTAAAAGATATCATTAATATCCCTAGAAGATCATCTTTGTATGGTGCAGGGTAAATCCCTCTCACCAAGGATGTTGCATACAAGTTACAGGAGGCATGAAAAAGATCAGCAACCCTGTCAGCATCATTGGTAGAAAAACAACTACTAGTGCCATACTGTTGTTTAAGTGTATAACTATTATCAATTCTAGTTCAACTTGTGGAAAATTAACCAGCTTTCAGTTTCAAGTTGTTATTTTACCCATCTAGAGTCAAACTTTACAGAAACTATTTTCTGGTAAGTAAAACTTTTACATTCCATACACAGGAATGAATTTTCGAATGCTAAACATGGATCCAGCCAAAGGCTAATGTCTACACATGCAGTATAGAACATATTAAATGCATTAATAGGAAGTACCCTACCTCCCATGTCATTTCTATTTTTCCAATTTGTGAATTATCTAAAGCTGAACAATCTCTTAAGTAGAAGAATAAGATCTAATTACACTTTAAGCTATAACATTAATTTACAAAGACACAGGCATTTCAATAATTTCCCTAGTTCCATAGCTGCATGACTGTGACCCAAGTTACATAATGGCACATTCCCTAAAGCACATAAGGTTGAAAGTTAAAACACTAAGCAAATTCAAAACAATTAAAACAATTTTTTATTTTTTATTTGATCTATAAAAAAATTAAACAATTAAATGTTACCGAGAGAATAATTTGAGCATAATTGAAAAGTAGTGCTGCAGAAACAAATTACATAGACAAAAAATAGAGTTCAGCACACCTTCAGTAAACACAAATCTTTCTCAATCTTAGGGGTTATGGTTTGTGGAGGCAAGTCAAACAAATGTACATTTTACCAACAAAAATAAAATGTAATCATTGTTAGCAAATTTAACAACACTTCTAAATGAACAAATCTTGTAAGTTGAGACCCCAAATAAAAACTAAATTCCTCCACCCATATACGCCAAAAGAAATGAGAAGAGTTAGTGGTTAACTTGAAACCAAAAGCATCAAAGTTTAAGAAATTCAAAGCTTTCCTCTCTTTCTCTTTCTCAGCCAACCAATTAGACAGAAGAAAATATAATGAAAAGTTAAAATAGAAACTCTCATTGAAACACAGATGTACCAAGCTTTTCCAGCAGTATTTTTGAGATGCTTTCTCTTAAATTTGTTTCAACTTTCTGGAGAGGAAAAGCCCATCAACAAGCTCTAAATTGGGTCTCCGAAGTGCACTGGTTTCACTCTGATTCTGAGATTCGCTCTCACACCCATTATGGGTTCCTGTTGAAAAATTTAGGTTCCCATGAAAGACCAGTTGCTTACTCTCTGGCATTCTATCCCCCCCACCCCCAAAAAAGGGAAAAAAAAAAAAACTCAAACAGCTCCTTTGTAAAAACTAAAAAATTAAACAGTGCACAGGGAATGAAACACAAGCAAAACCCCAATGAGTTATTACTGAGTTATTATGGTTTGAGTGTTCTGACTTCTGAGTTATTAAGGTTTTCCGATTGTTTTTTTTCGGCCATGCAAGAAGTAAGGGTTCATTGGCTTTAGAAGCTAAGGCTACTACACTAGTCATATTGACATTGATAAGGCCCAGCGTAGAGGCCACAGAACTAGAAGGCCCCAAATGATGAGCTCATATCAACTAGGACCAAGTTTATTTATTTATTCACCCTTTGTAACACTACTATTTTCATAAGGTTTGCTTCTTTTTTATGAGAAACAAACACACATGCACAAGGGAGAGGGCATGAGGTTATAACACAAAGGCACCACAAACTATGTCTAAAGAATTCTATCCTTAATATTAATTTGGATGTTGCAGCATACATTATGAGCTCTCCAAATATTTGTTAACTTTTGGTAAGAATAAAGACATTAAAATTAAAATTCTATATGCCAAAATAAATCAACAGCCAAAACACATTAATATGCAATTTTTCTATGTAAGGTTCATCATTTGACTAATGTCTACTCTATGCCATTGCATTTATATATAGACTCAAAAATTAGCACAGGCAAGAAATGTAGAAGTCACAGCATCTACAATCAAATATAGAACATAAGAGAAACTTACATGAAAGAAAAAAGATCTCAAGAGTTCATTATGGTCAGACTGTCACTTAGGAACTCACCAAAGCCAAGGAGCAGTTTCTTAGGACCTGACCTTGAGATCCAGTCAGAACATTAAGACCTGACATTTTCATCATTGCCCAAGCAAAGTCCATTCGAAAGGTTGATCCATCATCTGAAGCATAAACCCTTACCAATCTCGCGGTCTTCTCATTAGCTATCAATTTCTGATCGGCAAAAAGTAGCCCTCTCCCCTTTAATAAGCTCTGACAGCCATGAGTGTCAAAACCTGCCCCAGATGATATCGAAGGTGACAATTCCTGCAAATATGACATCCCGACTGCAGACTCACTCATTTCCAATGATTCCATGAGTGAAGAAGGCTGAGTGGTGGTCCTATTATTGTCTTGGCATCTCATTCTCGTCTCTATGAGAAAATCAGGAGCTATAGTTGGGTTTGGCTGCCCTGTTCCGTTGAGGTAAGGGAGGCATTTCTGTATGAATTCATAGCTAATCTTCCCAATGTCTCGTGCACCTTTAGATGATTAAGAAACTGATATAAACCAAATAACTTTTAAACCTTTTTCAACTCCATAAAATAAGGGGCGAAATAAGAAAGAGCAGAGAGATAGTAGTACCTAGAAGACTAACTGTTTATCTTTCATCAATACCACTAAGGGCAAAAAGGTGAAGTGTCTGTGTTATATTATCATTTGGTCGTGGAATGCCGGCTAGTGCTTCGTTAAATATGAATGAATGTTGTCCCTCCATCCTGTTGATATTGGATAGAAAGGGCCACAAGCTTGTGATGTCAAGTACAATAGTTTACATCAGAGCACCAATAAAATGAGTTACTAAGAGCTGTTCTTTAGTGTCAGTTTAGCAGAATTTGGAATGAGAAAAGTATTTCATTTTTTAAAATTTTTTGACATTTTAGACTGAATAATTATAACCAAAAAGTGCCAGAAACAACTAGTTAACTAAGTAAAGGTGACTGTAACAATTTGTGGAAACCAAAACAGCAAAATCACTAGTAATGTATTATCTCATTAATTTTCTAAGTTTTCCACATAACCAATATGTACTTTAGAATCTTATTGATAGACTCCTCAACATATAAAAATGTAAAGAGAGATAGAATATAGGAAGATTTAGGGTCAAGAACAGACCAGCATAATGCCATCTCTAGTGGCAATAGAAACAATATCAGCACATCAATTTACTCTCCTGTATAGCTATACTTTAAACACACAAGCATTTTTTTTGACAGGAAACATAGAAGCTTATGCACCTAGTAATAAGCCGCACATTAACACAAGTACAGCCATTCTTGACTAGGATAAAGGAAATTAAAAATGAACAATCATCTTAACAATTTAAAGACAGTTTTAAGAACCAAAAATTAATGAAATAGATTATTTTCAAATATATTATTAGTATATAAGAATATACCTAGAATCAGTATTTGCATCCACCAAAATTTTCTTCAATGAGTTCGTCCATGAGCATTCTTCTTGGATCTTCGTACCTTGTAATCTTGTTCTCCATAAACAATATTCACAAGCCATTTTGGTTTCCCACTTGAGAACACAAGATAACCCAAACCCAATCCAAACATGAATCCACAACTATACCCCAACAATACAACTTTCCAGTTAAACCCATTTTCAAATTTGAAATCATCTTCTTGAGTGGTTGATGATGGCAATAATTGTTGTCCCTCATCATTGCCACAAGCTTTTGTCATTGGAAATCCACATAACCCCAGGTTCCCATTGTAAGAATCATTCGTAAAGGTATTGAACTGTTTACCTTGGGGTATCTGTCCAAAAAGATGGTTTTCTGATAGGTTTAAAACTGCCAGTGATGTGAGATCTGCCAATTGTATAGGAATTTCACCTATGAGCTTGTTTGAGGAGAGATCTAACCATTCAAGGTTGGTTAATTTTCCCAACGATGGCGGCATATGACCTGTAAGATTATTGTGTGAAAAATTAAGCCCCTTAAGTGATTGAAGCTCTCCAATTGCCTTTGGAATTTCTCCTTTGAAATCATTGTTGGAGAAATCAATGGTTGTGAATAGACTTTGGATTTTCACCAATTCAATAAAAATCCCTTTCATTGCCACTATCACAGAATCTTGATAATAACGATCACCCATATATTTCAATCCACCTTTGTCTGCATTAGAATTCTTCATGGCTTTTAAATACTTGAAAAAGTTTGTTGGCAACAGACCATGGAACTCATTGTGAGAGAGGTCAATGATTCGCAACTTAGGGAATGGGAATTTGTACTTGGGATTGCCTATAGCACCACGAAAGTTGTTTGATCGCAAGATAAGAACCTGCAACTTCGGAAGATTTTCCAACCAAAGAGGAAAGGTTCCATTAATCTTGTTGTTACCAAAATCTAGAACTTCCAACTTTTTACAATGGACCAATGATTGTGGCAATGAACCTTCCAATTGGTTGCCATTGAGTTTAAGACTTCTCAAGTAACAGCCCTTTGCAAATGTTGAAGGGATAGTGCCATGAAGATTGTTACTTTGCAAATCCAAATCTATGAGATGATTACTTAAGTTTCCCAAACATGGAGGAATCATGTTACTCAAGTGATTATAAGACAAATCAAGGTATTGGAGGGAACTGAGATTGCAAATCAAGAGAGGGATCTCTCCAGTTAAATTATTCCTTGAGACTGAAAAGAAATAAGTGTATAGTGGAGGTACTGGAAGTGGTCCTTCAAGCAAGTTAGAACGAAGATCAAGGAATTGCAAGTTCTTCCATGGAAGGTGTCCTGTTCTTGCCAAGGAGTTGTATGAAAGATTCAGGTAATACAATGAATCCATCTTCACCTCCAACAACCATGTCGGAATACTGCCATTGATTTGGTTGTTGGAAAGGTCTAATGAATTTAAATTTTCAGTGGATTTTAAGAAATACGGGAACTCACTTATGTTGCAAGATGACAAATATAAATGTTGAAGTTTGGGCAAGGTATAGTCTGCAATGTTATAGCTGTACGTGCGGAATGATAAGAGAGGATTATGTGAAAGATCAACATATGCTAGACGTTTGAGCTTTGTGAAGATGTTTGGCTCTACACTACCACTTAAATTATTGAAGGAGATATCTAGACGGAAAAGGCTCACAAGTTTAGAGATTGAAATTGGAAGGTGGCCCTGTAGGTTGTTATTACTCAAAACAAGATAACGTAAAGAATCATGCTGGAATTCATCAATCTGTCCAGTGAGTTGATTATTATCTAGATATAAGTACTGCAAAGATGGTATGTCATACAACCAAGATGGTATAGTGCCGTTCAATAAGTTTTTATATAAACAGAGATATACCAATTTGGAAGGAATTTGACTAACTGACTCATTATTGGAAGAACTGTTTGAAGAAGAAACTTGTGTCCAGTTTGTTGAAAGATTTGGAAGTTGACCTACGAAATTCACTAACGCAAATGCAATCTTTATTTTAACTAAACCAAAAGTAATTATGAGTTTAAAGCAGTATTCAAGGACAATAAATTAATTCAATTTATTTATATAACAAATAAGAGGCAAGAAACAAATATTGATAAAAATTCATATTTATATTTACTTTATTTTTCTTGAGATATATATATAAGTTTTAGCTAGTAATAAAAATAAAAAAGGGAATTATCATATATCTGTTATACAAAAATCTCACTTATCCTACCTCATGGGATTCAAGTTTTAGTTTATTGGATTTATTTAAAATATAAAAATCAAAGCTTTGGTTTATGCTTCTCGTAATAAATGAATTAATTTCCAACCAGTTCAACCCACTGGGTTAGAACTTAGAACCGATTATTCCGACCCGTTCTTTTTTGGTTCCCATATTCAAGTTCATGATTTCTTCATCTTTTGTCCCTCGTCAGAGCCTCCAAATGAAAGTAAAGGAGAAACGCAAGAAGAAGCAGCGTATTTTCACAGCTAAAGCCTTAAGAAGCGTTCTTCTTCATTCCTTCGCAATTTTCAAGTATGCCATTTCTCACTTACATGCTTATATTCTGCTTTCTTTAGATTTGGAATATGGCTTATTGCAATTGATAAAGAGTATAAAGTTGAACACTTTGAATGGGACAAGGATTTTTATTCATGCTTTGTCTTTCTATCACTATCTCTATTTCTTCTAACAAAACTTTCATAGTTTTTAAATGTTGTGTGTGCATGGTGTGCCAATCTGTGTGCTTCCATATTTTTTGTTCTTTCATCATGTGTGATGTTCCACCTTCGAATATTTTTTTAAGAGCATGATGTGCACCATTTATCTAATGACCCACCGTTATTCTTCTTGGACTTCAAAGCTTTCGCAACTGCTAGGGAATCGTCTCCAGATTTTTATTTTGTAACCCCATGTCTTTTGCAATGTCAAGTGTCATCTCTGCTACAAAAGCTTTCATTTCCTCCATCACGGCCATGATAATTCTCACTTCTGCTCATACCTGCTATCACAAAGCACTTATCATCTCTAACCCCCAGCCCCATTCCCACTTTACAATGAATTTGTACTCCCTCAGTAGAGGAGGTATCAACATGCCTTGTGTAAACTCTGGTCTGTTCCATAATGGTAACTTGACAAAATTCTTACTTGTATTCCACTGCATTGCCCATTATCAAATATCAATGTAGTTGTTTTTCTTTTTCCCATTGCATCTTATCTAATATTTATGATTCCATAGTTTCCATGAGAATGTTAATAATAATTTTTGACCATCCTCTCCTTGTTATTCCACTATTGCCCAAACTGTCTTGGTAAAGTCCATTTTCTTAGGGCTTCAGCAGTTTTAGAGTGAAAGGGGTTGATCCTCCATACCTCTTTTGCAAGCTAACATTCCCACAATGCATAGTTTACTATTTCATTGGACTTCTTGCATACTTCAATCTTTTCTCTTGTAAGATTTCTCCTTTCCAAATTTCCTTTCGTGGGTTGGCACACCGTGCAAAGAATTTGATTTTATTTGGCAGCTTCATTTGCCAAACTTTCTTCCATAGCATCTTTAAGCCATTGCTATTGGAACTCTCTCCTTCATTCTCCTAATTTTACGCTCTAGGGCTAAGTTATATGCACTCCTAACCATTAATCTACCTGTGGAATTTCCAATTCAAATTACTTTGTCCTAAGGCAGCTTGGAACTTAACGGTGCTCTTCTTATTATTTCGGCTTGCATGGATTATATTTGTATTCTGTCTTTTCCTTTCTTTATCAATTAGTTCTTTCACCAACACATACTCGTTGGGAGCTTATTCCATCTCTCCGCTTTGTCCCCAAATGTATAACTTCTTTCACTTCAAGATTGCTTATCCATCCAAAGGATGTGTTATGTCTTGGTCTTGCTTCCAAGAATGAGCATGCGAGGAAGTATTTTTCCTCGAACACTTTATAGAGAAGGATCGGGTGTTGTGCATAAGACACCACCCTTGTTTTGTTGAAACAGCAAAGTAAAATGCTTAGAGGTTTTGGAAATCCATGCCCCTATGCAACTTTGATTTGCTTTCAATCTACAATTTTGATGAAATTTTTTAATGGATTATGTTTTTCATAAGACACCATCCTTGTTTTTCAAAAAGAGCAAGGTTAATTCATCAAAAAAAGAAAAAGAAATAGCAAGGTTAAAAGCTTAGAGGTTTCAGTAACCCATGCCCCCATGCAACTTTGATTGCCTCCAGTCTACAATTTTGGTAAAAAATTAGTGCTTCATCTATTAGTGTTGGCAGGGATGCTTTTAGCAACACATAATATCCAAGGTGTGGTCAGCCGCGCCTCTTTCTGCCATGTGGATTCTGTGTTATGAACTAAACATGAGGTTCTTTGATGGGGTGGAACATCCTACCTTTTAATCAAAGAGCACATTTTGAGATCCTTGTACAACTAGATGCAGGTTCAGAGTTGCATCAATTTGATGTCCAAGTTGATTTCTTAGTTTTCCTCTCTTTGTGATTTGTATTCTTTGATTTGGGAATGTTCACGTCCTTTGTGCCACTCTCTCTCCTCTTTTTAATAAACTTTGGACTCATCAAAAAAATATTTGGGATCCATTGGGTAATGTCTGAGTGAGTAGTAGATTTATTGTTTGGGTGGAGAGGAACTAGTTGGAAACATAGAGAATTTTTTACTCGGCATATAATCCCCTTATGCATATTGTGCGCTATATGGAGGGAAGGAAATAAACACATTATTCAATAGAGTGGAGATCTTGATTGGTGAGTTGAATATGTATTTTTGAGATTATTAGTTGGATGGTCTTGTATTCTTGGCACTAGTGATATGCACTATGTTGTGGACTTTGTAGACTCCATTTATTTAGAATGTAATTCTTATATAACTTAATTTTTATGGGAATTTTGTATCCCACAAGTGATGTGCAGTATGTCGTAGACTTTGTGCACTCTATTTCTTTTAGAATGTGATTCTTATATGTTATATTCTTTAGAGGAGCTTAATAAATACTAGGGTATAAAATGAAAATACTACTGATGGCCAAAACAAAATAAAACAATTTTTTTTTTTTGATAAATGATTTACAGACCAAGACATAAAGAAAAGAGAAAAAGAAATCAAAAGTGTGTACATAAAGTGAAAAGTTTTGAAGCCAAGTCTTTTACTGTTTTACATTTTCATAGAATATGCTGGCAGTGAAGCATTGTTTGTTGTGCTAAAAACCAAGAACAAGTTGCAATCTTGTTGATGGGTGGATCTGGCAAGACTTCATTGATGGCTTGACACCTTCTCGACAGTGGTGTCCTTCTCCCTTACAAAGCTCGAGTATTGTTTTGTTTTGCTTATGTTTTTTTGTTTAACATTTTGAACCAAATATATAATTCGGCCGGAATGGCCAACATAATACTAAATTTCTAGAACCATTTGATACAGTCCTATAATTTGACTGGGACAAAATTGTGGGGGGTTTTTTTGTACCGTTCTTGTGACTAGTACAAAAAGTTAGGTTATACCGACATGTACGGTATGTTTTTGAAAACATTTCTTCGAATAGAATCGAATGGTGAAAAGAAATACATGTGGCTGAATTTGACTAATTTGTTGAGGATCTATAGCCGAGAGCAAATCTTGGGACTAACGATTGGTTATTGTTGTAATATTTCTGTGATAAAAAGATTAATTATTTTGGTTCTCATTTCCTTTATTTGTCAATAGTCTTGTAGCTTGGGGACATAGCTTGCTCTCATTTATTAGGAAAACTAGGTTTCTTAGTTTGTGTACTTTCCATCACTTAGATTCTCAGTTGAAATAAAACTCAACCAGCACTTCCTTTTCACATAATACTAGGATGGAAGGTGAGGTTGTGGTAATGCCCCACTGAATGTGTGAGTAACTTAACAGTGCAAGAAAACAAATTTGTTTGATTTTGATGTATATATTTATATGTTTGTGTGTGTGCATCTTAAATTATCAATGCCTTTACACTGGCTTGTCTCCCCATGTGTGACATTTATTCCTTCTTAGTTTTGGTAGGACTATCTCTATGTAGTTATAAATGATTGGCTTATGAGATGATGGTATTCTGCTGAAAAATGAAGGCTGGCTAATATTTTGTTGATATTGGGAATATATAGCAATGGGAGAGCATTTTTGTTCAAGTTTAATGATTCCGAAAGATATAGAAGAAAAGTTGGATCCATAGCCGGTTCATGCATTACAGTTTCTGCCCCCATACCCAATCCGATAAAGCGAGCAGTGGGTTTGGTTGTGCTTTATCTTATTGGGAGATATGGTAGTGCTAGATATGGTTGAGGTAATTTATTGCTTCAGGAGATTTTATCGACTATTGCCCATTTCAAGTAACATGGTTTTGTTTGCTGTAGAAGTAATAACATCTAAAATATTATTATATTTGTATAATTGTTATTTACGTTCTAAGAACTCTTGTAAATATTTTCACTATCATGATAATTATTATTTATTTTCTAAGTACAAACATTGAATTATCTTATTAAAATATTGACTTATCTTTATATGCTAAAATTATTAATTGATGCATATTAATTAGCTGTTTTTCAGAATTTTCTTGATACTGTCTTTTGCACCTATAAGATGAGGATAGTCTGAAAATCAGAACATCCTTTCCAAATAACGTTACTGTGCAAATGATTTCGTTAGTTGGCTGGGTTTGGAAAGTATGTGGGAAACTAACAACTCGAGTTTTAGAAACTCGAGATTTAATTGAAACTCGAGTTTTTAAAACTCGAGTTGTCGTGTTTGTTCTTCGATTACGTGGACAAAGTTTCCACCTGGAGGAATTTAGCCACGTAGAAATCGAGTTTATAAGACTCGAAATATGTATTAAAAATCGAGATTGTAAAACTCGAGTTATTGGGTTTGTCGGAATTTAGCCACGTAGAAATCGAGTTTATAAGACTCGAAATCCACACAATTTTCCCCCACTTTACCTTTCAAACGCGTAACTGAAACACTCTCAATCTCTCAACTCTCAGTACTCTCAATCTCTCAACTCTCAGTCTCTCAACTCTCAGTACTAGCAGTACTCTCAATCTCTCAACTCTCAGTACTCTCAATCTCTCAACTCTCAGTCTCTCAAACGCTCTCTCTCAATCTGTCACTTTGAAACGCTCTTTCTCCTCTTTCAGAACCCTCTCTCTCTCGCTTCTCAGCTGCTGCTACACCGACCGCTGCTACACCGACCGCCGGTCCGCCGTAACACCGCCGGTAAGCCTCTCTCCCTTCTCTCCATTTCATGGTATCCACCTATCCAAAACCATCGTTGCCAGCCAGCAACCCAACTTCAACTTCTTGCAGCAAGTAACATTCTTTTTCCCCTCTCCTTTAGTTCTTGTTGGTTCCATTTGCTAGTCTTCTTCTATGCTTATGGGTTGTCATCTGTGTTACTGCTTTATTTGGACATAAAATGCAAGAATTTGTATGGGTTTGGTAGTAGGTGTCTGTTTTAAGTTAGTTCAAATGTTGATTTTTATTGCATGGAAGCTGTTTGTGAAATTGTCTCTTACAAGCTTTGAAACTAATTGGGTGTATCTATGAAGTTGGTCCAGATGGTTTCATTAATTTTAACTATCAGTTTGTGTGTAGTTAAAATTTTGAAAGCTATATTGATATGCTTTCTAGTGTGAATGAATGGTACTGACTGTTTTGAGTCATTTTTCTAGTAAAAAAGAAAAGGAAAATTTTTTCTTAATTGTTTGCTACATTCTGAGTTCATAATATATTCTTTTATCTTTAGGTTGACATACGACCATTTGCAATATGCAAAATGGGGCGTAGAAATGCATTACCTGGAATCTTCCACTTCAAGGCCTAATTTTCCCGCCTTAATCATTAATAAGGAGAAGTTGAGCATATTTGACTAAACACAAATATAAGACGATTTGAAAACACAATAAATCATTTGGTAATGGACATAATGATTATATCTATTGCACAAGGATACTGAAATCTGAAAAGGTATTGATGGAGATTTAGTTATATGTATAAGCCGTGTCTTACAGGACTTTTAATAATATATTTTTTTTCTCTACTTATGGACTTCATATAAGCAAAAAGATATTTTGGGATCAGGAGTCTTTTTTTTTTTTTTTGTTAAGTTACGAGGGTCTTGAACCCTCCACCTAGCACTTACAAGGGAAGGAGGTGCCAATTGAGCTAGAGCTCATTGGCGGGATCATAGTAGTTAATGTGAAATAGAATTGAACATTTAAATTTTATCTTGGCATGTGAGTGGGTTAATTGATACATCCTTAAATCATGCCATAATAATGCATGTAGTTTATAGAGACTCTATGGATAGCTTGCCATTTGCACGGCAAGTTAGATTGACATGATAGTTCTTGTTCGAGCTTTTTTCATTCTAATTTATTTCACTTGTCTTAATGTTTCAATGTCTATGATGCCCTTGTTTCCATCTTTGGTTTTGATGACTATGACCATCCTCAATATGTAGATTATGCTTTTTTGGTTGGCATATGTACATTATGTGCTTTGACAAGGCCGTTCTTAATATTGCGAAAATAATGATGAAGATGAATTTTGGTTGCTTACTTGCTTATAGTCTTGAAATTTGTTAAACTTAAGATAATTTAATTTTTAAAGTGAAATAACCGGTATTGATTCAATTAGATGGTAAGGTGAAGATCTCTTGCATCTGGACCAATTCATTACTTGTTTTGTTCTTCTCTATATTATGTTGCATCGAGTTTCAAATTTTTTATTTTATAAATTAAAATCAAACTTGGAACTTAGAGATGCTTTGATATCCTAAATCACAAGTTCTATTCTCCTACGTATAGAGATTTAATGGCATTGGTCATATGCCAAAAATAAATTCAGTAGATGCCAACCAAATACAAAATAGCGGCAATAAGATGTACGAAAAACATAATGAAATATACAATTACTACACGGCTAAACACCCTAAACCATGTAATATTATTTTTAATTCGACTACAATTGGGTTAGATCTGCTGCTAATTTACATCGATCACAATGTGAACATCCCTTTATTTAAAGCTATTAACATTTTTCCACTAATAATTTATTTCTTATTAATAACCACTGTCATAACCTTGTCATAAGGGACAGTCACAATTTAGTCTTCCTACCAATCTTGATCGGATTTATATTTGAATTAATAGGTGTGAGAAATTAGGTCTAGTTTTAAGAGGCCCCGCAATTTTTTTGAAGTCATTGTTTGTAGTTTTTGGTTGAAGATTCTATATCCTTAAAAGAAATACCTTAGTGAGATAAATTTTGGGTTTGTGAGTATCTTATTTTGAGGGGAAGGGTAGTAGCAATATTCATACTTGCTATGTAGGTCATTGGTTTGGGGACGAACTAGTTCATTAGCTAATGAAAAAGTAAATGTAAAAAATTGGTTAGATTTGTCGGTTCAACTGCCAAATTTGTTCACATTTATGCGGTATGTGTTGGTTTAGACCGGTTTAGAATTAGATCCCGGTAAAGGCTACCAATTTTCAAACTCGATTGACATTAAATTGTTCTTTGAAACTTTAGTTTCAGCCATCAAATAATCATGGCTTAAAGATTCACTTGGACAAATCACTTTAATGTCAAGCTTTATGTGATATGAAGCAGTTTCACTACGCACCCTGTGGTCTCACTCCACATTACTACCCAAGTAGGTTGATATAAGTAGTAAGCGGATTTATTGCTTCCCTAAAAAAAAATTTCTTGTCGATCTGGAAATTTGTTTTGCCATGTCTATTAGTAGATAGATTCACTCATTAGCATCACTTTGACTGTCTGAGATTTTCTTGTTTGTGTTTTGTTTCTCTTTCCCTTTAGTAACTAGGCTGAGTGATATACACTACATGTGCACCTTATGACCATCTGTCCTCCTACCGTCCCCATTTCCCTTAGTAAGTATGAGAAGCTTATTATGTAGAATTTGATGGTGGTCTGATTTGTTTGGAAAATGGGTCATGAACTGACAATATTTACATACTTGTTAAAATACTATTTTACTTGGAATGCCTTTTATTAAAAATGTTTCAGGGGATAGAAAGTGGTTTTTGGTCGGCACTAGACAAGCTTCTCTGCTTAAGATCAAAATTTTCCACCTAATTATCATTCTTTGGACACCCTCTTCAAATAACTTATTACCATTAGAATTCAATCACTTGAAGCATCTTAGTATCTTTTTAATTATTGTAGGAGGCATCAAATAATGTTACCTTAGAGTTATTTATGAAGACTTAATTCTGTGGAATATTGTTGCACTCTTTGCAGTATGGAGCACAGGATCGATGAGGAGCCAGAGATTGTGCGCCCTGGTCCAGAAGATCCTTCATTGTTGACGCGACAACGAAATCATCGATCAGAGGACATTTGGAATGGCGAGGTGAAATATCTAGTTTTAACAACTGCTTTAATTTTTACGTTGTCTTTGACTTTTAGCAAGTTCTTTGAAAGTTGTATATCTAATTCTAACGACCGCTATAATTTTTATCCATTTTACAGGACTCGGGCTCACTTACATGCCGTGGTCGCGCTAAGGAGATGTAAATGATATCGATGAAAGATTATCGGGTGATTGATATTATCAAGTTGGTGTGTTTAGAAGGATTGTTTAGGGTCCCTTCCGGAGAGATAGATCATTGCCTAATATCGGCCCTAGTTGAGCGATGGCGGCCGAAGACTCATACGTTCCATCTTCCACATGGTGAGATGTCAATCACCCTAGAAGATGTGGAGGTCATTTTTGGACTTCCTATAGACGGTGAGGTCTTGGTTGGGCCGACTACTGTGGTGGATGGGAATTGGAGGCAAGCGTGCGTGGAGTTGCTTGGTTTTGGCGTTCGGAGAATGACAACAAAACTTTGGTGGGGCAAAGAATTCTCATTAGTCGCCTTGTTGAGCGCATTGCGAGCCACCGCCTCATGATGCAACGGAGGAGCAAGTACATCGGTATGCCCGGTGCTATATTTTAGCGCTACTAGGGGATAAGATTTTCATGGACAAGTCGGGAGATAGGGTGCATCGATGTTCTTGGAGTTCTGCGGAACCTTCATGATCCGCCAAAGTATAGTTGGGGTAGTGGTTGCACGGCATGGTTGTATAGGGAGTTGTGCGGGCGAGTGATAAAGAGGCATCGCAGATTGGTGGGGCGTTGCAATTGGTTCGGTATTGGGCATGGGCGAGGTTGCCATTCTTGTGCCCGAGGATAGAGCCTCCACCTGGATGCGATTATGGCCCATGGCCAAAAGCTCCACTTGCATTTAAGTAAGTATTTTCCTGATACTTAGTGTGTGTTATGCAATGTACTATTCTTAGTAACTAAGTGGTAATATCTTATGTTATTCGATCGTAACTGTAGGTGGGTGCGGGTGCCAAGCCCGAAGAGTAGGCCATCCGGCACGGCGTTGATCCATTATCGTGAGCAATTAGTTAGAATGCAGCCGGACCGGGTAATAGTATACAAAATTTCTGTAGACGTTATGTTAATTTTCCTTAAGAATATGTTGAAATCATTGCTTTAACATATCTTCTATTTTAATTTTTGTTTTTCCCTTTATCTATGTATTCTCCTTTGTTTCACATTTTAAGATGCTATGATAATTGTATTTTGTTTCTACTGTAGATTATATGGCAGCCATATGAGGCAGACTTCGGCCACCTTCACGACTTGCGTCGCGAGGAGGGATACGTGGAAGGCAAGGGTGCCACTGGTGTGTTTTAGCATAGTAGACACACACCACCCGGATCGTGTCCTTCGACGGTTTGGGTTGGCGCAAGAGCGGCCCGACCATGTTGTGTACGATGATAGAGCGCATAGAATAGACTTACGTGGGAAGGTGGAAAAGAATTGGAGGGAGGAGCATGGACCGTATATCCTTACATGGGATACGAGACAACAACGAGTTTGCCATGCACCTCCTCAGATTGGTGAGATGCCTCGCAATCATGATTATTACCGCTGGTACCGTTCGGTCACTCGAAAGTATGTCGACCGCAACGGCGCTAAATTAGATATAACGGTAATGTGTTAAATTAGATTTTATTGCCTACTTTGTTTTTTCTTCGGTAGAATCAATTGATTTCTTTTTTCGGCAAATCTGGTTTGATCGTGACCTCCAATTAAAAAGACTTTCTATTACATATAGTATTCTAATAACACTTTTTGTTCTTAGTTGAGTATTTGAGTAGATCAAATCTGATTGTCTTGGTTATTTCTCCGTTTTAGATTGAAAGCCATTTAGCACCTGTTGGAGATGCTTCCTGTAGGCGGCCGAGCACACAACCATGTCCGACGTGTCCTAAATAATGTGGCTGGGCTTGGTGGTGGTCTTGCGGCAAATGGGCGAGGCAAACAATGGGCATGAGGCGGAGTCAACGGCTATTGCAACCCCAAGCACAAACCCGGCACCCCGAAGTACATCGACCCGTGGTCAAGGTGCTACCGCAAGCCCAAGCACAAGTGCGGCTAGGGGCCGTGGTCGGCCTGCTACGGCAAGCCCAAGCACAAGTGCGAGGTAGGGGCCGTGGTCGGCGTGCAACAACCCCTCGGGTTGTAACTAGTCCCGAGGTACCTGCACCCATCCCACACGCATCTCCTCCACCGAGGTTCCTCCACCCATCCCGGATGCATCTCCTCGGCTCGAGGTCCCTTCACCCACCCCTCCTTCACAGCCTAGTTTTGATCTTGGTTTTGATTTTCATATGACCCCTCCTACGCACCACGAGACACCCTCATACCGACCCACCGGCTCCAATGCACCCACTTTGCCCATGACAATGATCCCCACTCCTAGCTATACGGAGCATCATTACCCACCTACCTCTTCCTCATCCGACCCTTTAGGGCCTCCGGTTGGGATTGACAACGATGTACGGACGAGCATCCCCCTCGGCGGCCCTCACCCCCACGAGGTAGACCACAACGTACTAGAAGAGCACCCACTTGTGGGACGGTGGACACAAAATAGGACACAAAGGCGGCTCTATGGTATGATAACATTACCAACAATGTAATGATATATCTTGTGGTTCACTTTATTCTTATCATTACACCGAATATTGATTGTATGCATCTAATGTCTTTGCAGCACGATGATGAGCCTAAGGATGATGCCCCACAGCCTCCTCCCCCGCGCCCAAACATTACATAAGGGTTAAAAAACGCAAAATTGGTGAATCTTGAAAAAGAAGCAATACCTGCAATGTGGTGGATGTGGATGTGGATAATGTGAGGCAATGAGTTACAGAAAAATTTAATTCCAAGCTTGGCTGCTTTTTAATTCATTTTTGCCACATGCTTTTTAGGAATTTTTTGATTTCTTTACTTGTTGAATTGTTTGTGATAGTGCTTCTAAATCACCTTTTATCTGTGATATAGGTTGTTCTTGTTGCTTCCATTGTAGGCAAGTCTGGGAAAGGTGAGTTTTTACTTGTTACTTACATTTAACACTTTCTTTTTTTTACTTGTCATTATGGGAGTAACTATGTAAGTTAGCCCAAAAGAAGAGTGATTAGGATTCGAATGTTTTAAAAGCATTCTTAAGTGGACAAGTAACCAGTAACTATTTAAGGTATTTAAATGTCCTTTATTGTCACAGAATTTGCACAAGTAACCATATCCTTCTTGATCTCTCACAATCAAAAATTCATTCTTTATCTTACTCTAACTATTAAATGATCCTGGAAATATATATAGACACATTGTGGAGCATGTTGAGATTCATGAGTTGCCGTTGGATTTTCATGCAGGGTGAAGTATTTGAGATTCTTGAGGATGATAAGTGCCTTCCAGAAGAACAAGTCCAAGCAATTGCAAAGCAGTTGGTAATTTGATCCCATGATTATTGCATCTGACTTAATTGATTGTTTTCTTGTCCAGTCTTTGGTTTACTATTATGTTCAACTTGGGTATTTCTTATTTCAATTGAAACTTTATTTTGTGGAATTTACAGGTGAGAGCGTTGCACTACTTGCACTCAAACCATATCATCCATCGTGATATGAAGCCACAAAACATTCTCATTGGTGCTGGGTCTGTGGTTAAGGTTGAGCAGTCAGATAACATCACTACATGGTTAAGAGCATCTATTTATTAAATCTGTTAACTGAATGCATAGAAGGTTGATTATGGAAAAACAATGTTTAGAAGGTTTATAATCTGTTTAAAATTTTCAAATATTGTCTATTTTTTGAATTTAGAGAACCTTACTAGGTTTGACTGAATAAATTACCATCAGGTCTCTGTGTTCTTTGTTTGGATTGGCTTCACTAAATCAAAATTTAACTAATTGATTGTATGTATTTTTTTTCTTCTGGTCCAATACTCCAATTACATAGCTATTTTTTTTTCTGTAGCTTTTGCACGATCTTGAATTGTATTATACTAATATCTAGGTATTGTCAAAACTTAGAGGCTGCACGTGTAACTTGCCAATAAATGAAAAATATCTTCGATTTGATTACCTATGTACTAATTTGTTGGTTCTTTCCATCCATGGGGTGGGATATTGCTATGTCTATTTGTAGGCTATTATTTTTCATTGGTTTTATCTCTTTACTCTCTTGAGACTGTTATTACATATTGATTCTTTCACCAAAGATTTGGTCTGATGATTTGATATCGTGTCCTGCTTTGTATTAAATGTTTAATTCTTGTAATTTCTTGTGGTTGTTCATGGCTTATAAATTTTTCATTTATCACAGCTTTGTGATTTTGGGTTTGCACGTGCAATGTCCACGAATACTGTTGTTTTGAGATCCATAAAAGGTTTGTCCAATCTTCGCATTAAATTTCTGGTTACCTTTCTATTTTGTGAACTTTTATTGAGATGCTATGATATCCTTGAGGAATTAAGGTGTTCTAATACAACTTCTATCTATATTATTCAGGCACTCCACTGTATATGGCTCGGAGCTGGTACGGGAACAGCCTTACAACCACACGGCTGATTTATGGTCCCTTGGAGTTATTACGTATGTTAAATCTCATTGATTGTACTTTGGAATTTTCTAATTTGATTGATTGCTTGCATTCTATTCTTTATTTTAGTTTACTTCGAGTTTTGACTCATTTAGTTGCACTTGGGCTGGAAAAGGGGTATGAAGCACCCTTATTTTGTGTTGCATTGACCAAAAGGAAACACATTTAATCACACACGGGCTTTGGGCTCAAGTAAACACCTTTTTTTTTTGATAAGTAGGGTTCAAGTAAACACCTATAACATGGAACAAGGTGACCAAATGAGTCCCTTGTCGGCTTTCATCATATTTTCAAATTTAAACTTTATGTTGATTTATTATTTAGGGGATTTTGCATGACACCCTATTTTTTTCCTTTTGTTTTTTTCTTTAAAATATGAATTTTAGTCCAATAACTAATAAATATGTAACATATTAAATTCTGGATTGTTCAATCTTCATAAGATACTCAACATTTCTTTTCATTAAATTTATTACTTTCCGTCCAGGCATAGGCTTTGGTTGTGGATACATAATTGTAGACCTTAATGCGTGGACTGCAAATAGAGACTAATGACACCACTTTCTTCTTTTGCCTGCCAAAGAGAGCCTCTTTACTCTATTTAATGATAGGAAAATTTTATTCAAAACAGAATATTTTGGCTAAGAAATTGAAGAATTGCAATCAGAAGCTTTATAGTGTCTAATTTGCTCATTCTTTAGGATCCTCATTCTTGGTTCAGTTACAAGCTCTATGCCAAAAGACTCTTTTTGATTGGTCTAGGTGTTGGGGCTCCTTGAATTGTTCTTCTATCATTGAGTTTCTTTCTTCTCTTAGAATTGCACCTTAAGTTTTCTTCCTTGTTATTGTTTGTTGCTTTTTCTTGTGTTCACCATCATGAACACCTTGTATTTGCTTTCTTCTTTTTTTCATCTTGATTAATATTATTCTTATTACCTATTAAAAAAAAGAAAAGAAAGGAAAGAATGGTCATTATAAATTTAAGTGCTGAATTGGGAATAATCTATTTTAAGTTGCATGGTGGATTGTTCCAATGCTGTAGAAGGACAGCTGTTGATAGTTTTTTGCTTAGACATTGATGTCGTTGCAAAGTCCACAGTAGAGTAGTTTTGTGTTCCCCAAGCCCATTGTTTACTTTTACTCTAGCATACTTTGAAGTCTTCCTTTTATAGACATCCTTAAATTTCATTCTTTGGCAGTAATTATTATTATTATTATTATTATTATCTCTGATTCATTTGGAATTTCATCTTGATTATAGATCTTATGTGAAAATCCCTATTATTGACTTATTTGAATATAGAAAATTTATATTGCTCTATAAAAGAGCATGTTGCCTTTCCCAGAAAAATAAAAAATAAGTATAACATTGACTAATCTCAAATTTAACAATTACACCTTCAGTAATTATAGCATTATCTCTTCCTTTTCCCTTCATGTTCTTCTTGAATTGAAACTATTTTGTCATGGACACTACAGGTACGAATTGTTTGTTGGACAGCCCCCATTTTATACAAATTCTGTTTATGCACTCATCCGGCATATTGTTAAGGTACATTTGCTCAAACATCATGTGAGTTTGTTGTTAGTTTAGATTTGTTATGCTGTATAAAGGTACAAGCTAATGTTCAATGCCGTATTCCAGGATCCAGTTAAATATCCAGACAATATGAGTCAAAATTTCAAAAGCTTTTTGAGGGGTTTGCTTAATAAGGTTGTTTTATGGTTCAAGTGAATGAACTCTTGATTAATAGTTTTTAACTCCCATTGATGTCAAAGTTCTAAGATGATTTTTCAATTCATGAAAAACAGGTACCACAAAACCGACTAACTTGGCCCACTCTTCTTGAGCACCCCTTTGTTCAAGAAACTTCAGATGAAGTGGATGCTAGGGTAATGATACATCACATTAACATTTCCTTTAAATATTAGAATCTAATATAGTAGTATAAAGCCAGTCTTATTATAATCTGGCAAAGACTATTTTGGTAACCCCTTTTTGAAAAATTTAATTTTGTTTGTTTGTTTGTAATTCAATTATGTTTTTTGTGAAAGTTCTGGATCCCATCTTGGTGGCCAGGCTGGCATTCATTATTTTCTGCAATTGCTTTCTGTTGTTAAGCTTAGAATCCATATCCCTCATTCTCCTTAGATCTATATATGTCAAATGATATTTTACATGCTTGGCTTTATGTGATGGAATTGCCAATGAGCTCTGGCTTATCAATAAAAAGTTCTTGGACTTATGTTATGGAATTCTTTTTATTGAACTTGTTTGCTGTTATTTTAATTTTTCTGGAATTCAATTCATAATATGATCAAGAACAACAACAACAATAGCAACCAAGCCTTAGGTCCAAAATCTTGGTCCGGCTATGGATCAGACTAGTCAGGGTTGGTTGTCACATGTATTTTCTTATGCCATAACACTTGCCCACTTTTCTTTATATTCGAGGTCCGATGTGCATTGCTAGTAGTGGATGCCTCATTGCGTATTTGTAGTGTGGACCTATTCATAATAGAGTGACTGCGTTTTACAGTGGTTGTCAACGTACCACCAGACTCCTTTTTTTGGGACTTGGTAACGACTGTGTTCAAATATTTGTCACTAAGTAAAAGCACATGTGGAGTTCAAATTGGCAAATGCTGTGTTATGTTTATTACAAATTCATTATTAGTGATGTGTATTTGATTGGCTTATAGTGTGGTGTAAATTTTGCAGGTTGTCTCCTCTTATTGAGCAAATAGTGTTCAAAGAAATTTTGAATCGAAAAATACAAGAAGTGTGGGTAGCAATGCACTATGAAAGCAACAGTTGGATATGGGAAGGGGTGTACTACTACCCACACCTATTTGGTGGTTTGATGCTCACGGCGGCCTTACTTGGCTTGTCCACCGGCTATTTTACTGGTCTTGGTGTTCCACAATTGCCCTTTTTGTGGTCGATCTCGGGATTTTCCCCAAGAAGAAAAATGGGAAGAAGCGCATTCGGGTTTACATGGATGGGTGCTTTGATCTCATGCATTACGGCCACGCCAATGAATTGAGGCAAGCCAAGGCTCTGGGGGATGAGTTGGTTGTGGGTGTTGTGAGTGATGAGGAGATCGTTGCCAATAAGGGTCCACTGTTTTATCAATGGAAGAAAGGTCTGTATATGCATGCATTTCTTTGTTTTCCATTTTAGTTTTGTTTATAAATCTAAGTTAACGAAGAATTTATGTGGAATGTTATCCTGGTTGTCCATTGTTAGTGGGTTTAAATGGGTGGATTAAGTAATAGCCAATGCTCCTTATGAGATTACGAGAGAAATTTATGAACACTCTCTTTAATGAGCATAAGATTGACTACATTATACATGGTGATGATCCTTGCCTGCTTCCCGATGGAACTGATGCTTATGCCTTGGCAAAGAAAGCTGGCCGCTACAAGCAGATTAAACGCACTGAAGGTGTCTCTAGCACAGACATTGTAGGTACTATGAATCTCTTGATCAATCTCAGAATTCTTTTTTGATGAAATTATTATTGTATTGGAGGAAAAAAAGGGTCACTTGATTTTGGCCTGTTTGATTATCACTCTACCTCTTCTATACTTTTCACATTAAACTCATTGTACTTTTTTTTTTCCTGAGTCTCTGCATATATGATCTGGATGTAGGTAGAATACTCTCATATGTGAGGGTTCCAGAAGTTTCTCGGGATCATAATGGTTCTTTGTGTGGAGAACCTCATAAAGAAAGTCAATCTAAGGGTTCCCACGTATCACAATTTCTACCGACTTCCCGACGGATTGTGCAGTTCTCAAATGGCAAGGTATTGTTCATTTGGGTTATTCTCATGCAAAGACTGTCATGTATGGCTACCTTT
The DNA here is from genome assembly GCF_040712315.1 of Castanea sativa. NCBI lineage: Eukaryota > Viridiplantae > Streptophyta > Magnoliopsida > Fagales > Fagaceae > Castanea > Castanea sativa. The sequence continues at coordinate 11,997,616 of NC_134023.1, forward strand.
TTCTCATGAAAAAAAAAGAAAAAGAAAGAGAGAGAAGGAAAGTAGGATTATGTTTTGAAATGTTGCATGCTAATTAATCTATCTTCTATACCTATATATCCCCTTCACTAATTTTTCTGCCACATATCTAATTACTTAGACTGATGTTTTTGGGGTCCGAGCTCGGGTAAAATGAGACACAACTATATAACTCTATTTTAACAATTTTGTAGAGCAATCTGAATATATTAAAAATAGGGAGTTCATTGAAGAGATTTGTACTTAATTCATCAAAAATAAATAAATGAAGAGAATTGTATGTATGCAATAAAAATGAATGACCCATGAGAATGAGTGCTTTGTATTAAATCAATGACTAATGGCTCTTTAGTGGTCAATAACACATTGTTATTTTTCTATGTGGATTCAGTATGTTGTTATCATCAGCTTGTCCTAATATGAGAACAGAGGGTTGAGAGGTTAAATTTCCCCCTCCCTTTGTCTGGATTTTTTTCCCCTGAAATATGATATGTTTTCTATTTGTTAGGGACCTGCCCCAAATGCTCGTGTTGTGTACATTGATGGGGCATTTGATCTCTTTCATGCTGGGCATGTTGAGGTAAATTTCTCATGTATACTCTTGCTAGCATCTTTTTGTTTCATTTTGATTTTAGGTGACTATATGTCAATTACATCAACTTAATATTTAATTGGATTTTTTTCATGGGTATAGTGTCTTGGCAATAAATTTATTTTGGTAAGTTACAAATGCACCTGATGGGAGTTATAAATTTATCTTGGTAATACCTGTGTACCTTTCTAGAATAGATGAAATTGAACATACGGCATTTGATAGATAAGACACAAGACATCTGAAATGTAATGTCTTATCTAGTTATGGATAAGACATTTGCTAGAAAAGGGAACATGTTGACTACTAAGTTGTTGATTGGTATTTATCTGAAATGTAATACTTGTGTACCTTTCTAGAGTAGATGAACCTGAACACATAATGTTGTAATTGCACGCACAACTTTAGAAACTTTGCAACATCTAAACTGGACCATAATGTTGATACGGACACACAAACACACAGAAAGACATGCTTATCAGTGGTTTTTATATATGCTACATATTTAGATGTCATATCTACTTAGTGAATTGAAGTTGCTCTTGCAACTGTTAGTGCAATATGTCTGATAGTGCATGGCATTGGGGCCCATTGTTGTGCTATTTTCTACTTTGGATTTTTTATTTTTTATTTCTTAGCTATCTTTTATTTAAAGTTCATTGGCTGAATAACTAACGTTCCCCATAATTTTCCGTTCCTTTATAATTTTCACAATGATCATGCATGGTCTACACTGATGCTTTGTCACCAATACTTGTGTCATGTGTCTACTAGATTACATCTAACCATGTCCTGCAAAGTTTTCATGAAACTCATAATTTTTTGTTTTTAGTAGTATGTAAAAGTTTAATCATTGATTGGTCTTGACTACGTCCACAATGGGACATGGAGCTTCAATAACTAAATACTTGTTCTAAATAGTTCTTTGGACTAACTTAGATGGCCATTCTGGTTTATAAAATTTAAACCCTTTTAGTTTTTCTTTGTGTGACCTGACTAAAATAAGTGTTAGGAGCTCAATCTCTACTAATAACTAATAAGTTACTTTGGAACTGCTTTAACTCCAGGAACAACCCTGGCATAGTTTGGCATCCAATTCCAATGAGACTAGGTTCATGAGATGGCTCGTAAAGGATGATAGATAGAGTAATGTGGAATTTGGTGCTTGAATTGTGCTTGTATATGGGTGTGTTTTTGGCAAGAAAGATTCCTTTCATGTGGTCTAGGACTAATTTGTACCTGGCTATACTTTGAGAGTCAAGATTCGAATCTTTGTGGTATCTCTTGTGAAATGATTGTTGTAGCATGGGATATCTATTCTTTTCCTCTTGTTAAATATTTTGTATCATCTGAGTTGTATTTTCTTGGCATGAGCAGATTACAACTTTCAATATCTCATTGGTTGTGCATGGAACAATGGCTGAGAGTAACCCCTTGCTGACTGTAAGTTGGGTTTTTATTTTTTTATTTTCCCAGTTTATATTTTTACTGAGTTATGGATAGTGATGATCTTGTATTCCTTAGGGTGAAAATGATCCATACAAGGTTCCCAAGAGCATGGGAATTTTCCGGTTGCTTGCAAGCCCCAAAAATATAACCACTAGCTCAGTAGCCCAAAGGATAATGGCCAATCATGAGGCTTTCTTGGTATTCCTTGTTCTTTTGCTGCATCTCTGTATTCAAAATTTCTTTAAATTTGAGCATCCCATCTGAAATACAAACCAGCAATTTATACATGTTTTGTGTTTGCAAGTTTCATTTATAAAAAGAAATGCTGTTTATGGTTTTGTATCTTATTTTCAATGCAGAAACGCAATGCAAAGAAGGCTGAGAGTGAGAAGAAATACTATGCTCAGAAAAAGTATGTCTCAGGAGACTAGTACTAACATAGATATGAGCAGGAAGCCTAGTTTGGTACAGTTCATCGTCTACCTTTGTCCTCCCATAGAGATGCCTGTTGTTCAATACGTAGAGGAGCCCATACTTTGTTCTTGAAGGATAGGAGAAAGGAATATCATATGAGAATACATGCAGCAGAGACCTGGTAGAATTATATTTCTTCAAATTTTGATGTTACTCATTGTAGGATTATAGGGATTCAAATTCTAAATTTATATGCCAATCTGATCATTACCTAGTCATATTTGTAAACATTGAACTCAACTAGTTGTTTAACAATTATTTTTTTATGGCATTTGATTTTGTGGTGGGTGTTATTTATTTTTACAAACAAGTTAAACTGGATGTTTCTGCTTGTCTCACTCGAGAGATTTATTAGATCATTGAGTGCCTTAAATCAAGTCGGGACTCGCTTGCCTAAAAGCTAAAAACTGTTTGCTAGGCTTTTCCTCTTTTACTTTTCCTTAGAGTGAGGACTGTTTTAGGACATGATTGAAAGCGAAATATTTTTAAGAATTTGGCTCCATCTTATGTACTCAACCTTTAATATTCTCGTTATTTATACCTCTCGCATATAAAAGGCATTGGGATGGTTTAGACTTTAGACTCATTTTGTCACATATCATCATTGTGATGGTCCAGTGCACTGTAGCATACTGTTTAAGGCATGATTGAAGGCTAGATATATTCAAATAACTTGGCTTCATCTGATGATTCTGATGTACTCTTTTAGTTACATCTATTCTATGTGAGGCCGGCTTCTAAGAGGCATTACACCCATTACCGTTATACCTAATATTGTCTCGCATAAAAAAGGCTTTGGTTTTTAAAATGATACTAATTTTGCCAATTATCATTACTATTTACTATGAATGGTCTATCGTACTAGACCCAAGCCAAATTTTCTAATTATATTTGCCTAGTCAAAAATACTGGACAAAATTGTGATTGGTAGAATAGAAAATCCTGATCCTTGACCAGTTCAGTTTCTTCTCATACTGTTTTCAACTATGGAGAACGCTAAATGGCTGACAAAGGTCGACGGTCAAAAGCACCAAGAACATATCTGAAGAAGGATTTAACGTTCGGTCCATCACTTACAAGGCACAATATATTCCTTACAACCACTCTGAATTTAAGTAAAAATTATCATATGTCGGCAGAGTCACATAGCACCCCATAAATATCAAAGACTAAAAATTGAAGTGTTACACAGTCAAACACCAAACTCTAAAGCTTATGGAAACTGGATCAAATGATTCAAGACTAGACGTCATTGCAGAAAGGATTAAATTTAAATTATTTAATGGAGTAAAGCTGAAAATATCCATGCCCTTACCCCACTTTCCAATCTTTACTTAACAGAAATGGCAATAATTATTTTGTATCCATCTTCCCTCTCACAATGTGTCAACATAAAGACCCCATATATCCCTCCATAATGTATAGACCCCACACTGATTAGCACTGTCACACACTAGTTGTGGGACCTAGATCTGTCCATAATTTATAAAGCCTACACCCACACGCTAATTAGAGGAACTTTATCTAAATGAATTAGCTTCGTATTCAGTTACCAGTGGATCACTGATCCCATAAGAAAATGCAAAACCATTCTTGCAATTAAAACACATGAATTTCTACATTGATTGCACATTATAGCACTATTTTTTTTTTTTCTTTTTACAAGGAGTTCTCATACAAATGCCCAAGTTGATTGTTGAAGGACATTCTCAATTTCTTATCCCCTTAACTACTACATGGCTACTAGCTCAGCAGCTCCACTCTCCATTACAACAACAAAAATTTCAAAATGGAGATGCACCCTAGAAATACAAAATGCAATTTCTTAAATTATCATCGAAACCATGTAATGGGAGTGGAAGTGTTCTGAGGAAACTGTGGCATCATGCAGTGTTGTTGCTGCCACTGATGTAACCCCTCACTTCCAGGCATTTCACCACGCACATTTACATTTGGGTGCACTTGCCCTAATCCCGCATTGTGACTTCACCACATGTGACTTCTTGAGGTAAACAAAATATCACTTAATGGACCATTCTAAGCATTATCATGTGTTTCATGATGACTTACCTCTATAGGTAGGAGCTATTGGGATGCTTCTATGTTTTGGTTTCATTTTTCTGTTACAGCTGGTTTATGATCATATTGGTTTATTATTATTTTTTAAATGTCTAAAATTAAACAGGGTTCAGGCCTTGATCTTGTCACCAACAAGAGAATTGGCATCTCAGACAGAGAAGGTGATATTGGCAATGGGTAATTTCATAAGTATTAAAGTACATGCATGCATTGGAGGCAAGAGTGTGGGTGATGATATCAGAAAGCTAGAATTAGGCCATCAGGTGGTGTCTGGAACTCCAGGCAGAGTTTGTGACATGATCAAAAGGAGAACACTGAAAACTACACACATCAAATTGTTAATTGTTGTAAGTTTATGTTTTGTGATCCCTAACCTTACTCTTTTAACTCTCCTCTCTCTCTCAGATGTGCAAAATGCCTATGAATGTTGCTGATCTAATATAAGTTTTGCTGGCCGTCTTGTGTGTTGATGCATCACAGTTGTGCGGTTTAGACCATAATTTTCACCAAGCACTTATAATTCTTGCAAACACTAATACAAGTACACCTTTTCATAACATACCAACAACGTACAGCAGGGAAAAAATGAGCAAGTAGACATCAACAACAACAACAACAACAACACTAATACAAGTAGGTTCACAAAACGTGTAGACATCAACAACAACGTTGAATGTTCGTAGGTAGAAATTTTTGGAAGTCATCATTGCTTGAATCTGAGAAGTCTGAAATGTCACTTTCATCATCTAACGCAGTAATTTCATTAATAGACTTCATGGCTCGCTCTTGCGCCTTCCCCTTTAGATGCTTCCTAGCTTTTTGGACTGCATGAAAACGGTCTAGCCGCCTTTGCATTTGATTGTTCTCTTGTTCAAGGCGAGCAAGTATGTTGGCAGGTTCATCTCTAGGTAACTCGGCTGAGCGTACCTTAGGAACTCGTAACCCGTGCCATCGACAATACACCTCCAACTCACACCTCTTCTCGTATAGGGTTGACCATGGTGGTTCTGCTACGGTGAACTCCATTGTGGTGGTATCTGTACTTAGTTTTGTAGGTTTGCCGACCATGATGTGGCCAACGCTTCCAAGACTCTCGTACGTGTATATTGGCATATTAACGAAATCTCTCTTCTTTCCAACCCATTTCCCTCCATAGTGGTCTGTGTATGTTTGTAGTTGTTGATCTGCTGGAACTTGTGATGATTCATTTATTGAAGTAGATTGAAACTTGTTTCTACGTGTACGAGATGATGTTGAGGCGTTGCGACTCATAGCTTACTCAACCTACAAAGTTAGTGGTGTAGGAATAAGAAAAGAATTGTGGTACATTTATAACCTCATTCCACTGTGTATTCAATAATAAAATTTAATATATTCAGGCTTGTCATGTCAATACAGGCTGGAAAACCACTACACGAATTTTTTGTTCAAATGTTCCCAATGTCACAGTGAGATTCTCTTATTCTGGGCAGTAGTTGCAGTGTACTGCCATGACTATTCAGCTGAACAGTATTCATGTGAAGAGTATTTAGCATGCTTGTGTTTCATCTGACATGAACTTGACAAGACAATACCGAGTTGTGTTAAATGCATCATAAACTTTTCAGGGGTCTTCTGCATCCTTGAAAACAGTGCATTGCAAAATGATGCAGATCTGTGTATTGACGTGAGTGTGAATGATATGACTAGATAGGGTTCAACAGTGCCGAGCTATTGAGCAGCACATGTAGCACTATGAATATCAGTATAGCAATGGTGGACAGCTGACCCCCAAACTCGAGAATTCGTTTTAATAAATTTAGATTTTGAATAAGGCCTCTCAACCTAACCTTGTTGTCTCCAATTACATATGTAAGTACACAAAGATGGATCTTCCTTACCAAAATGGAACAAAGTGGACTGAATGGACCAAATTAGGCCAAATCAGACCAAATTAGACCAAATCAGACCAAATCAGACCAAATAATTAGACCAAATTATCCAAATCAGACCAAATTAGTCCAAATCAGACCAAATTAGACCAAATCAGACCAAATTAGACCAAATCAGACCAAATCAGACCAAATAATTAGACCAAATTATCCAAATCAGACCAAATCAGACCAAATAATTAGACCAAATCAATGTTCCTATCCCAGACCAAATCAGACCAAGTAAGACCAAATTAGACCAAATAAGACCAAATCAGACCAAATAAGACCAAATCAGACCAAATCAGACCAAGTAAGACCAAATTAGACCAAATAATCAGACCAAATCAGACCAAATAATCAGACCAAATAATTAGACCAAATCAATGTTCCTATCCCAGACCAAATCAGACCAAGTAAGACCAAATTAGACCAAATAAGACCAAATCAGACCAAATAAGACCAAATCAGACCAAGTAAGACCAAATTAGACCAAAATAGACCAAATCAGACCAAATTAGACCAAATGGACCGATTTTATTTTCCATTACTCGTAACCAAAGAAAAGGCAGAGAGTGGGTAAGTTCCTAGAAGACAGACTATTTCTCTTTCATCAAAACCTCTTAAGGGCAAAAAGGTGAAGTGTTTGTTATTTTATCATCTGGTCATGGAATGTCGACCAGTGCTTCTCTATATGAATGAATGTTGTTTCATGAAGAACATTAGAACATTAAACAATTATCCTACATAGTTGTTTCACTAAGAATAGAAATTTCAAAATTGTTTTAGCATAAACTTCAAAAAATCAACGTCAAGTTAGAAAGGAAGTCCATACTTCTCAGCATAAACTTCAAAAGTCAATATCAAGTTAGAAAAGCCTAGACTTCTCAAAATTTATTTATTTTCCTAACAAATACAGACCCATGGGACCTTATTTAATAGTAAAGGACACAACTCTTTTAACTTCATTATTAAGACTAACATGGTGACTTTCAACTTCAAGGTCCAGTTACACATCCATACCATCAATGACATAGGATTGGATCTGTGCTCTGGTGTGGCTGACAAGGCCCAGTATTGAATAGAAGTAACAACAGTAACAAACACATTATCCTGAAAAAATATATAAACATATGGATCAGAAGACACTAAAGGATCATGCTTTTAAGTATATAAAATAGTTTAAAACAAAATGATAGTGCTTAGCCTAAAATATTTGTGCTTTACTGCTTTTAACTAAAAAAATAAAAATAAAATGTTCCAGATCAATTCTGCAGTCACTCATGATTTGACAACAATTAAGCAAAACACATCTTCAGACAAACATTTTTTGCAAATCAGTATGATACTAACTCTTTCCAATCAGTTTTAGGGTTCCCTTGCTTCAAACCCAGAAAAGAAGAAACGACATTTTACAGAGAAAAATTGATTGTTTTACTCTATCTGATTGCTACAGAACAGAAAAATTATTGTATATTGCAAATTTAAAATGTTACCTTTGTCTTCCCATATAATTTCTAAATTATATGATTCTTTTTTTTCACACTATTACTAATTAAAAAAAATTAAATCCATCTAAGACCCAATGATACTATGTGGCTATCATACGAACAATAGTTTACAAGCATTTTCCAGCTAAATTCCTAAGAGGAAAAGAAAATGAAAATTAAGGCAAAAAAAAAATATATATATATATATATATATATGCAACAAACCTTTTTTGTTTCACATCAAACATCCAGCTGCTGCACACGCAACAAAAGGTGGCCAGCTAACTGCTGTCCCAAAACCCAAGGCAAACAATGGCATCCAGGCTCTAGCACATCATCAAACTTCTCAGGAGCTGTTCTTCATTGTCAGTTTAACAATATTTGGAAAAAGAAAAGTATTTCTCTTTTCTTCATCCGGGCTGTTTGTTGAATTTTTTGACAATTTAGACCTGAAAAAAACCATAATCAAAAAGTGCTTGAACCAATCGTTGGTTAATTAAAGGTGACTAACAATTTGAGGCAACGAAAACAGCAAAAATGGAACGTATCTCAATTCTTTAACTTTCTAAGCTTTCCCCAAAACTAATATGTACTTTAGAATCTTATTGATAGACTACTCTCGACATATAAAAATGTAAAGAGGTATTGACTCTTTTAAAGTCTGTTTCTTACATTTTACCCAAGTTTCATTCAAGAATCATTATCCACAACCAATCATCAAATCCTAAGCCTGAAACTGTTGCTAAAACCCTTAGGTGAAAGGGCTCCTGATATTAACAAAAATATCTTAAAAGAGAGAGAGAGTAGGAAGATTAAGGATCAAGAAGCCATCTCTGGACAATATCAGCGCATGTAACTACCCTAGGACAAGCCTATTCAAGCTCCTCCTTGATGAAATCAATTTTATCAAAATCCTTTAAGGTCTGAAATAGTTTTTATTACCATTGCTGTTGTCCAAAAGGACGGAAGCATCACAGTCCAGATCAAGAAAATCCCACAAAACATTGAGGCCAACAAATTAATACTTAAAACTAAATGGCAGGATTAAATTGGAATAATGAACTGATACTCCCAAAAATCAGAACATACATTTTTATAATCTGGTGTGGAATGTCGGCCAGTGCTCTGAAATATGAATGAATGCTCTCCCTCTATCCTGTTAAAGAGATAGAAAGGGCCACCAGCCTGTGATGTTAAGTATAGGAGTTTACATCAGAGCACTCCAATAAGAAGAGTTAGAGCTGCTCTTTATTGTCAGTTTAATTGAGTTTGGAATAAGTAAAGTATTTCATTTTTTCTTTTCTTTTTTTATATTTTAGGCCTGAAAAATTATAACCCAAAAGTTCCTGATACAACTAGTAAATTTTTATGTAACAATTTGTAAAAACAAAAACAGCAAAAATCACTAGGAACTTATTTTCAATTCATTAAGTTTCTAAGCTTTCCTCACAATATGTACGTTAGAAACTTATTGATAGAGTCCTCAACATATAAAAATGTAATGAAAATGCCAACTCTTTTAAAATCTGTTTCTCAAGCATCATTATCCATAATCAATCATCAAATCTTAAACCTTAAGCTGTGGCTAAAACTGTTAGCTGAAAGGACCCTTAATATTAACAAAAAATATCTTAAAGAGAGAGAGAACATATGAAAATTCAGGATAGAGAACATACCAACATAATCCCATCTCTGGTGGCAATAGAAACAATATTAGCACATGAAAGTACCCCCCAGCCAAGCCTTTTCATGCTCCTCCTTGATGAAATCAACTTTATCAACACCTCTCAAGGTATGATTGGGTATGGATTGATTTTTATAACCATTGCTGTCATCCAAAGGGACCGAAGCATCACAGCCCTGATCAAGAAAATTCCACAGAACATTAAGGCCAACAAATTAAAAACTAAAAATAAATGGCGAGAAATCACAACACCTAGAAATTTCTTCTCACACCAGAGCATAAAGTAGGGTTATTGAATGAAGTCTGACCTAAATAAAGCATTAAAATATGGTGGTTACATAGTAGTAGCCTATGTACTCTCATGTATGGCTATACCTTAAACATAGAAGCTTTTTTTTTTTATAGGAAGCATAGAAGCTTATGCACCCAGTAACACTAGTAATAAGCCTCACATTAACAAAAGTACAGCCATTCCTAACTGACATATAGGAAATTAAAAATTAACAATCTTCTTAACAATATAAAGTCAGTTTTAAGGAACCAAAAAATTATGAAATAGATTATTTTCAAATTTATTAGTATATAAGAATATACCTTGAATTAGTATTTGCATCCAGTAAATTCTTCTTCAACGAGTTCGTCCATGAGCATTCTTTTTGGATCTTCGTACCTTGTTATGTCTTCCTCCATAAACAATATTCACAAGCCATTTCGGTTTCCCACTTGAGAACACAAGATAACCCAAACCCAATCCGAACATGAATCCAACACCATACCCCAACAATACAACTTTCCAATGAAACCCATTTTCAAATTTGAAATCATCTTCCTGAATGGTTGATGATGGTGGTGGTTGTTGTCCCTCATCATTGCCACAAGCTTTTGTAACTGGAAATCCACATAACCCAAGGTTCTCATTGTAAGAATCATTCGTAAATGTATTGAATTGTTTACCTTGGGGTATCTGTCCAAAAAGATAGTTTTCTGATAGGTTTAAAATTGCCAGTGATGTGATTTCTACTAATTGTATAGGAATTTCACCTGTGAGCTTGTTTGATGACAGATCTAACCATTCAAGATTGGTTAAATTTCCCAAAGATGGAGGCATATGACCTGAAAGATTATTGTGTGAAAAATTAAGCCCCTTAAGTGATTGAAGTTCTCCAATTGCCTTTGGAATTTCTCCTTCGAAATTATTGTTGGAGAAATCAATGGTTGTGAATAGACTTTGGATTTTCACCAAATCATGAAAAAAACCTTTTATCACCACTGTCACAGAATCTTGATAATAACGATCACCCATATATTTCAATCCACCTTTGTCTGCATTAGAATTCTTCATGGCTTTTAAATACTTGAAAAAGTTTGTTGGCAACAGACCATGGAACTCATTGTGAGAGAGGTCAATGATTCGCAACTTAGGGAATGGGAATTTGTACTTGGGATTGCCTGTAGCACCATGAAAGTTGTTTGATCGCAAGATAAGAACCTGCAACTTCGGAAGATTTTCCAACCAAAGAGGAAAGGTTCCATTAATCTTGTTGTTACCAAAATCTAGAACTTCCAACTTTTTACAATGGACCAATGACTGTGGCAATGAACCTTCCAATTGGTTGCCATTGAGTTTAAGACTTCTCAAGTAACAGCCCTTTGCAAATGTTGAAGGGATAGTGAAATGAAGATTGTTACTTTGCAAATCCAAATCTATGAGATGATTACTTAAGTTTCCCAAACATGGAGGAATCATGTTACTCAAGTGATTATAAGACAAATCAAGGTATTGGAGGGAACTGAGATTGCAAATCAAGAGAGGGATCTCTCCAGTTAAATTATTCCTTGAGACTGAAAAGAAATAAGTGTACAGTGGAGGTATTAGAAGTGGTCCTTCAAGCAAGTTAGAATGAAGATCAAGAACTTGCAAGTTCTTCCATGGAAGGTGTCCTATCCTTGCCAAGGAGTTGTATGAAAGATTCAGGTAACCCAAAGAATCCATCTTCACCTCCAACAACCATGTTGGAATACTGCCATTGATTTGGTTGTTGGAAAGGTCTAATAAATTTAAATTTTCAGTGGATTTTAAGAAATACGGGAACTCACTTATGTTGCAAGATGACAAATATAAATGTTGAAGTTTGGGCAAGGTATAGTCTGCAATGTTATAGCTGTACGTGCGGAATGATAAGAGAGGATTATGTGAAAGATCAACATGTTATAGACGTTTGAGATTTGTGAAGATGTTTGGCTCCACACTACCACTTAAATTATTGAAGGAGATACCTAGATACAGAAGGCTCACAAGTTTAGCAATTGAGATTGGAAGGTGGCCATGTAGGTTGTTATTGCTCAAAACAAGAGAACGTAAAGAATCATGCTGGAATTCATCAATCTGTCCAGTGAGTTGGTTATTGTCTAGAAATAAGTACTGCAAACATGGGCGGAGCTGTTATTGGACTAGGGGGGGCAATGGCCTCCCCTAAATTTAAAAAAAAAAATTATTATATTAATAGGTACTAATTTTAACAATTTTGTTCAATAAAATTACCCTTTGCCCCCCTTAATAATGCCATCAATTTTTTTTAGAGTAATCTTATAGTCAAAAACGTTTTTACAATGTTTATACAAACTATTGAGGTAGCAAATTCTTATTAGTTCATACACTTGCATTATTTTTTATATATAAATAACCACTCATTACATTAGCAATTTGTAAAAATTTAGTAATTTTAGCATTTTTCACCTTTTAAGGACATAAAAAATTAATAGATTAAATCTAAAACAAAATGTAGAAGCTCAAAAAAATTAGCTCGACAACAAAAATTATCAATATAATAAAACTAAAAAAATTAAGTCCAATCAATTTATTTTACCCAGAACAAACTACTTGGCCATTTAAAAAATTTTAAACAAAAATCCTTAGTAGTAAAGCAATAGACTCAAGGGTTGGAGCCGCCGCACACAGCTAACAGCAAAGTTGCCCCCTCTAACTCCAAGTCCTGGCTCCGTCCCTGACTGCAAAGATGGTATGTCATACAACCAAGATGGTATAGTGCCGTTCAATAAGTTTTTATATAAACAGAGACATACCAATTTGGAAGGAATTTGACTAACTGACTCACTATTGGAAGAACTGTTTGAAGAAGAAACTTGTGTCCAGTTTGTTGAAAGATTTGGAAGTTGACCTATGAAATTGTTGCCTGAGAGATCTAACCTAGTAAGTCCTGCATTGTTTAGGAGGGACCATGGAAACTGACCACCAAAGTAATTATATGAGAGGTCCAAAGAAGTTATTTGCGTGAGGTTTGAAAGAAATGTTGGATACGATGAACCTATGAAACTGCAATTACTGATGTGCAATTCTTTTAAGGACTTGAGATTGCTGATTAAATTAGGTAAGTCAATTGGGAATTTGGTTCTAGAGAGACCCAAGGACTTGAGAGGAGTACTCCAGTTATGCGTTGGAAGGGAACCGGTGAGATTGTAGTTGTAACTTACATCAAGCAGCTGGAGGTTTGGGAGGTGGAACAGATTATCTGGGAATCTCCCTTTCAATCCACAATTAAGAAGACTAAGAGATGTCAAAGAGGAAGACAAATTCATGAAAGAATTAGGTGGAATAGAAGACATGTTAACATCATCCAAAACAAGTTCAGTTAGATGGGTAAGGTTTTGAACGAGTCTTTTCAGACTTGGCGTTTCAATTCTCATGTAATCATTCCAAGAGAGATCAAGTGAAACCAGTTTGGATAAGTGGGAGATTTCGGATGAGAAATTACCAGCAACGGAGGAGTCAGTGAGGTTGAGATGCGTCATGTTTGCAAAGCCACCAAACTTAGACGAAATTGTGGAGTCATAGAGATAGTTGTAAACGAGGTTGAGCCTCTGGAGATGGCGAAGAGAGAAAAGGGTGCTATTGGTATGGATGGGACCTTCAAGGCGACTGCAACTGAGGTCGATAGCGATGACATGACCTGTCATCAGATCACAGGTGACCCCATCCCATCCACAACAATCTGTACTCATTTTCCACGAATTCTTCGGAGGATGAGAATAATAATCACAAATAAAACTCGGATCGCTAACAGAAAAAGAGTTTCTGAAATGGAGCAAAGCAGAGGATTGGTGTGAATGGCAAAGAGGCGTTGATGAATTAAAAGAGAGAGAAGAGGAACAATTAACAGGTTGAGAAAGCAAGAGGAAGCAAATGAGTAAGAGTAATACCCGCTCCATATTTGCTCTAGGTGGTTTTAGAAATCAGAAGGAAAGGGATGATATATTTTAGGAAGAGATAGGAAATGGGATGTCATAGATACATATATTTATAGGTATGACGAGAGACCATAACTACAATTATCAGGCACATGTAGACAATTCTAATCCCTAGTCTTAGCTTTATTTTATGGGTTGGGCCAATGACTTGGAATTTTAAGGTGTTATGGGTCACTTTTTGTTTTTTGATGCAAATCTTGTGGGTCACTTAGTATTAACCAGCGTGCAGTGCAGTCACTTTGGAAATCTTATTTTAATGACATTATTTTAATAAACTTAAGTATGCATTATTGGATGGACTAGCGTAGACTTCAGCGTACACGGTGGAATATGTAGCATAATTCTTTGATGCAGATTCATTGATTAATAAAACTAACTTTTTATTTGGAAAAAAAAAAAAAAACTAACTTTCAAAGTCAAAAAATCAGGTAATCCGAGTGAGATTTATAAAAACTCCTTATAATCAAGTATCATAATAATCCTCCTGGGCCCTGGCCTAATTGTTTAACTAAATTATTTTAATTTAGGCACATGCCAAATGCACAAGTAAAAAAAAGACCAATCAAGATCTTAGAGGGTTTGGGAATTTCTAATCATTGCTCAGTTCTCGTTATAATTTATAATGATTATGGTTTTGAAATTCCTAATCATTGCTTATATATTGTGCAGCTAAAAATGTTCTTGACCTCTTGGTTTCCCACATTTTTATTTTACTATGATTTAATTTGGCCTAGAAGGGGTTTCCAATCCATTGCCTGAAATATAAGCACTTCTAAAAACATCCTTAAGGAATAGTGTATTGATCTTAATTCCTGTAAGGTACACTCATGACCAACATTGTGAAATTGTGTTTTAAAATTCTTATTTTACAATTTAACTAAAATAATTTTTTTAAAAAAAATTAAAATTTCAGTTCATGTGGTAGAATGTGTAAGGTAAGTGTGTATTATGGAGTATATGACATTGTGATATCATTACTCAGTTCTAATTTGGTGTTATAAAATTTCAATTCATGCATACAGTAGTGGAGCCAACATCATACTTGCTTTCTTTTTGGGAAAAAAGTAAGGGGATTTAATTATTGACTGATTATTTACAATTTGATTCAATTAAAAATACTTTAAAATAAAAGATAAATATATATATATATATATATATATATTAATAGTTAAAGTTGAGAAAAAATCCAATTAGAATTCAATTAAAGTCTAATTTTACGCCATGTGTCTAATTTAATTTAAGTTTTTAAATTTTTGTGCCAAGTGAGTTAATTTAATGTAAAAATTGGATTTCAATTAGAATTTAATTTTGCACGACATATCCTATCTAATCTTTTAAAAAATAAATTAAATTTTTGTGCCAAAGAGTTAATATAGTGTAGAAAATGAGGAGTTCAATATAAATAAACCCGGGTAATATATATATATAATCAAATCTTAGAGTAAATTTGATTAGAATCAAAATTAGATTTTGCCTTTGTTAGCTTTTTATACAAATTAAATTATTTAGATTTTTTTTTTAAACTAATGAGTATATTTTTTATACTGTTTCTATTTAGATATTTTGTATGTGAAGATTTTGAATGTAACAAATTATAATTGAGCTAAACGATCACATGTACCTATCCCCATTCAATTTAGGAGATATAGATATTATTGAACCAATTTATTCTTTTAATTTGTATTGTATTTAGTAGAATTTCATAGACAATGATAGTGAATTGATATTGTATATATAGTGTCCAATAGTGATTTTCAAAACTATATACATAACAACAGTGTAATTAAAAACTCGGATAACCAATATCATTAAAATTGCAAGGAAAAATCATTTTAGTACCTCCAAATATCCTGATCGAACTAATGGTTTAGATATTTAATAACCCAAACTAACATCAATAGTACCACTACAATTCATCATGCATGTGCATAAGTATAAGTTACATACTAGTTAGAATAATAATAGATGATTTTTTTTTTCTTTCTTTCCATTTGTAATGGAAACAAATTTCATAATTTTCTAGTTTAGTAGAGCTATAAACTTACATTCTTTTGTGAGTATCCAAAAAACAGAACTCAAATTCAATTTTGAATATAGTTTCCATTCTTTTTGCTAAGAAAACTATATATTTACCAATAAAATTCTTGTGCATTCTAGTTGCATTCTCATCCCTTGTCAATGACACATTTCCAAAGCCTTTTTAGAAAGTCGAATTTAGATCAGCTATTAACAAAAATTGAATTGTTGTCGCTATTATTTTGCTTCATACTAAATCACAAGAGCTACTCAGTATTCGATCTTTTATATCTAATCAGACTGAAATGCCAATTCTATAACCAGCATATAATCTTTTTTAGACCGTCGCAAAATTGTTCAACACTTGATGCGTTAGGCATATGCTCGTTGCCTACTCCCTACATCCCTGATGTGAGCAAGAAAGCAAGGAGGGGACCTCGAACATGCTCAAAATCTTCTTCTTCTTCTTCTTCTTCTTCTTTTATTTTTATTTTTTATTATTATGTAAAACTCATATTTCTTGTTATTTGGTAAGAGTGCAAATAATTTACTTTCATAATTACCCTTAAGGAATTATTATTTGTTACATAATGGACGGCCCTTTTCTAAATATGTATACATCCATATGTAATATTTTAATTACAACTAATTAGGGGGAAGTTAGCTTAGGGGTAACAACTAAGATAAGTTTAATTAGTAGCTTTATCTCTTAAAGTTTGTATGAGAGAAAATGATATCTTTCATTTTTTAAGTCATTGATATGCTAGATTCCTTCAACTTTGAAAATGTGTACACTACCATTAGAAAACTTTAATCATATTAGCGTTTTAACAAGTCTTTGATCATTGTTTGGAACTTCCAAAGACTTCTAGAATTCAAGTCTGGGATTTTTTTTTTCTTTGTTTGCTATAGTTTTCGAATTTTGGACTATATAAGAATTGTTTGATGCAAATTACAGAGTTATAAACAAAATGTGTGGAAACTAATTAACATGTAATAATCATGTTATCAAAATAAGTTTTATGTCATTCATATGTCAGATTCCTTCAATCTTGAAAATGTGTGACACTATTACAAGTGCCTTTTTGTAGTTGAAGGAAACACCATTAGAAGACTTTAATCATGTTAGCGTTTCAAGTTTCAACAAGTTTTTGATCATTGTTTGGAACATCCAAAGACTTTAAAAATTCAAGTCTCGGAATTTTTTTTTTCTTTGTTCGCGGTAGTCTTGGAATTTTGGACTATAGAAGAATTGTTTGGTGCAAATTGCAGATTTATAAACAAATTCTGTAGAAACCAATTAACATGTAGCAATCAGGTTATCTGAATAAGTTTTATATCATTCATATGCCAGATTCCTTTAACCTTGACAACGTGTGACATCATTAGAAGTCCCTTTTTTTTTTAAGGGAAACGCCATTAAAAAGTCAAAAAATCAGGTTATTCGGATTCAGTATATATAAAATAAAAAAATAATAAAAACTCCTTATAATTAATCAAGTATCATAATAATCCTATCTACTATTTTTCAAAAATTAATAATACTCCCATAAAAAAAATACTTTATATTTCAATTCACTCAGTCTGATACCTGTAGTGGATAAATTTTTATTAATATATATTATGTATATATATATATATATATATATATTTCATTTTTAGGCAATGTCTCTGCCCATTTAGGACCATTAGTTTATGGAAATAATTAACTTATTATTGGCATAATTATTAATTAAATCATTATAATTTAGGCACATGCCAAATGCACAAATAAAAATACCCAGTAAGCCATTGGTTTAAAGGGAAGTTTACACCTTTAGGAATATTGTATCTAAGATCATTGTAATAGCAGAAAATTTCTTAATAATCTCATTAAAAAAAAAATCTTAATAAAAGTTGAACATAAAGTGATAACGTCAAGAAGGTCCAATTTGGTAATGGTATAGTCATGAGTCATGACCTACAAGCTACAACATGATAATGCTCAAATATAAGGTGATAATTGATAACGTCTAGAGGGTCCAATTTGGTATTGTATTTCATGCATACATTGTATTGAACAATGATAAATGAATAACAAAATTGTGATTGGTGCAACTTAAACAATATAATACATAAATTTTTGGATTGCTCTTTCGTAACATGGACTAGCTTTTTCTAAATATGTATACATACATTTGTAATATTTTGATAATTTATTAGGGGGAGTGGACTTATGGGGAAGACAGAATTTTCCTAAAGAACAAGTAACAAAAGTTTAATTAGTAGCTTTATCTCTTAAAATATTTTGTGGAAGAAAATAATTGCAGCTCTTTTGAAGTCATTGATATGTCAGATACCTTTAATCATGAAAACGAATGACACCATTAGAAGTCTTTATTCTTGCTAACATCTCGCCAGGTCTTTGGTCATTGTTCAAAACTCCAAAGTCTTTTAGTTATTGTTTGAAAATTTCAAAAACTTAGAAAGTTATAATCTTAAAATTTTGGATTATATAATAATTGTTTGATGTAGACTGCATAATTGTAGACTAAGTGTATGGCAATTATCAAATGTGTAGCAATCATGATATCTGGGTCAGTTTTACGTTATCCATTACTTTTTCTCAAATAAAAAAAAAATAAAAATGGAATATAATTGCATATCTAGTTTTCTACCCATCCACATCCCATGTAATGACCAAGAAAATCTATTTTAATATAAACATATTTATTTAAGTTTAAACTCCAAATTACATCCTCCAACTTTAACTTATTTCCAAATTAGTTATTTAAGTTTTTTTTTTTTTTTTTTCAATCCTTAACTTAAATATGTTTTCAGTTTAGTCATTCTGTCAATATTGTCCAATTTTGCTATTAGTTTAATATCGTCCAATGTGGATTGGATGGAAGGAATACAATGAAAACAAATGAAAGTTAAAGGACTAAAATAATAAATAGTAAAACTTAAAGAACCGAATTAAAAATTAAGTCAAAGTTAGAGGTGTAATTTGTAATTTAACCTTCGTTTAATAAGTATTAATAAATAAAAAGTCAATTAGAGACCTTTTAGAATAGAATATACATATTAATTAAAATTTGCTCAAGGAAATTTAATCAAACCTAAATTAAAATTTATTTAGTGTTAGGTTGTTGTATTTGAAAAGATAGTGTATTCTAATTAGATATAACTATCAGTAGAGACATTACAGATTCCAATCTTCCTTCTTCTGTTATAACTATCAAATTGAAAAAACAAACTTCAAAATGTGTGGTACTATTAGAGAAGACTTTAATCCTAATAATGTTGCAATGAGTCTTTGGTTAGTGTTTGTAAAATAAATTTAGACTTGGAAAGTAATGGCCACATGGTACCATTATCGACTACCATGACATTTGAGCTATATAATTGTTTGATGATATACAACTACTTTTTTCAAGTCATTGATTCTATGTGTTTCAAAAAAAAAAAAAAATCATTGATTCTCTAAATTCATTCAAACTTGAAAACCTGTGTTACAGGGGAAAATACTTCAAAACTTGTGCCAAGATTTTTGTAGCT
Source organism: Castanea sativa (assembly GCF_040712315.1). Classification (NCBI taxonomy): domain Eukaryota; kingdom Viridiplantae; phylum Streptophyta; class Magnoliopsida; order Fagales; family Fagaceae; genus Castanea; species Castanea sativa. The sequence goes on from NC_134023.1 coordinate 12,017,134, forward strand.
CAATTAATTAACACCTCCTAATATCTCCATGATTCAAAGCCCCCCTCCTTTGTTATATCTATTGAATTATCCAAAAGACTTCAAAACATGTGGTTCTGTTAGAAGACTTTAATCCTAATTACATTGAAGGAGTCTTTGGTTAAAGTTCAGAAATTCAATTTAGACTTGCAAAGTAATGGCATCATGGTTCAGCTATTGACTAGCATCACTTTTAGACTATATAACTATTTTTGCTAAAGATTCATGCTAGATTGAATTTGGAGAAATTGTGTTAATTATCCTGGTAAGTTTCAAATTAGTGTTTTAATAAGATATTTATGGTGAGCCAGACACAATACTTTCTTTGAAGGGAGGAAACTAACACTAATCTTTTTTTTTTTTTAAGAAGAGAAACTAACACTAATCTTCTTTTTTTGAGAAGAGAAACTAACAATAATCTCATTCTTCTTCCAACGGTTTTTCGTAATGAATTAATTTCTAACCGGTTCAACCCAGTGGGAGACCATAACCACGATTATCAGCCACAACGCAATTCTAATCCCTAGTGTTAGCGTACTTTATGGGTTGAGGGCTTTAATTTTCTTTACCTTCTTAGCTTTCATTATCTTAGAAAAGACTTTAAGCCAGTAAAATATTTCAAAAAGTCTTTGGCCCATGACATGGAAAATTAAGGTCTCGTGTCTCCTCAAAAAGACAAAATTAAAGACTTGTGGGTCACTCTATTAACTAGCGTGAATTGTGGTCTGTGGAACTGTTGTCCCTTGTCAAAGACATGGAAAATTTAATCTCTTGTGGGTTAAAGTATTATTATTATTATTTATTATTATTATTTTTTTACTGGATGGGTTACTCTATTTTTATTTATTTATAAGAACTAGTGTTGAAAGTGAAAAAAAAAAAAAAAATTAGATTACCCGGCTCAGATTTTAAAAACTAAAAATTCCTTATAAACAAGTATCATAATAATCCCATATACTTCAAATCTAGATTTACTCATATCGATACCTATAGTGGATATAATTGTCTGTCGATTTAGGACCATCAGCTTATAAAAATAATTAACCTATGATATTTGCGCTAGACATTTTTTTTTTTTTGGGGGGTAAAAAATGCTAGACATGTAGCACATTGCAAAGGACCCACCCACCCACCCAGCAAATAAGAAATAAGGTATCCTCTTGGCATAATTGTTGAATTTCTCAGTTCATTTGATATATGGTGCAGCTTGTGGAGGATATTCAAATCCTCCTGGTTTCCCATATTTGTTCTAGAAGGGGTTGCAATTTTGTAGCTGATCCATTGGCTGAAATATAAGCACTTCAGAAAACTTCCTTAAACGTCTTATATATGTACTATACACGTACTGTTATTTAACCGTTCTCGTATTTTTCTGCCGAATTTATGAAATGTATTTTTCTTGAAAGGACCGAGTTATACGCGTCCGTATATTTTCTATATTCTACATGTACCGCATTTTACTAACTATGGCTTTGATTAATAAAAGTTTAATATATATAAAGTAATAACATCAAAAGAGGGTTCAATCCGAAAATCTTATTAAACACTCTGTATTGAACATTTTTGTACACACTTTGTTTCTCTTCTAAAATTTTTTTCTAAACAGATCTTAATTTCAGTTTTAATTATGAAATCATGTTTTAAAATCATTATTTTACAATTAAACTGAAATCATTTTTTAAAAGTGGAATTTCAACATGCAGTAGAATGTGTAAGGTGAGTGTGTATTATGGAGTATGTGATGTGTTGTGATATCATTACTCAGTTCTTTTTGGGAGAAAAAGTAGGGGGATTTAATTAATGACTGACTATTTACAATTTGATTCAATTAAAAATACTTTAAAATAAAAGATAAAATAGAATAATAATAGATGGACATTTTTTTTCTTTCTTTCCTTATGTTATGGAAAGAATTTCATAACTGTCTAGTTTATTATAGCTATAATCTTACATTCTTTTGAGAGTACCAAAAAACAAAGAACGTCATATTCAATTTTGAAGATATTTTCCATTCCTTTTGCTAAGGAAATTACATATATGCCAATAAAATTCTTGTGTATTCAACTGCATTCTAACCCCTTGTCAATGACACATTTCTAAAGCCTTTTTAGTAAGTCAAATCTAGATCTGCTATTGGCAACAATTTAATTGTTGTCACTTTTATTTTGCTACATACTAAATCACAAGAACTATTTTCAAATAGGATGGCATTTATATTGATAAATATGTTTTGTTTCCCTTTGTAATTTTTTTTTTTTTTTTTGTGTGTGGAGAAAGTTACCCCTTATACTTAGTACTCCATCTTATATATATATATATATATATATATATATAAACGTTAGAGATAATTACATGCTGTTAAGTACTTTGTACATGGGAAGATGTCAATTCAACTATAAATCCCTTGGTTAGCATATAATTTTTTTTTTTAGACCGTAACAAAATTGTTCAACGCATCAAACCATGAGGCATATGCTCATTGCCTACTATGTGCATCTCTGATAAGGGAAAGAAAGCGAGGAAGGGATGTCTACAGTGCTCAAATTTTTTGTTTTTTTTTTCATTATGTAAAACTCATATTTCTTTTTATTCGATAAATACTATGAAGAGATAAATTAATATTGTTTTAATCTTTTTAACCTTCTGTTGATAATTTTGGTCTGAGTGCAAATAGTTTTCTTTCATAAATACCCTTAAGTTATTACTATTTGTTATATAATGGACAACCTTTTTCTAAATATGTATACATCCATATGTAATATTTTAATAACAACTAATTGGGGGGAGTTGGCTTAGGGGTAACAACCAAGAAAAGTTTAATTAGTTGCTTTATCTCTTAAATTTTTTATGAAAGAAAACAATATTTCATTTTTTAAGTCATTGATACCCCAGATTCTTTCAACTTTGAAAACGTGTGACATCATTGGAAGTCTTTTTTTTTTTAATTAGGGAAATACCATTAGAAAACTTAAATATCCTGTTAGCATTTTAACAAGTCTTTGATCATTCTTTGGAACTTCGAAAGACTTTGAAAATTCAAGTTTTGAAATTTTTTTCTTTAATTGCTATAGTCTTGGAATTTTGGACTATATTAGAATTGTTTGATGCAACTTGCAAAATTATAGACAAAACGTGTGGCAACCGATTAAACATGTTGCAACCATGTTATCTGAATAAGTTTTATGTCATCCCTTTCCTTTTGCTCAAGTTTGAATTAGACGTAGCCGTTTGAATTAGATGAGCTACAAGTTGCCGTGGATTGTCTTCTCTAAGCTAAAAGTCACACTACTTTGTGTTCAGGGGTCCTCCTAATCCTTTTCCAACCTTTAAATAAAACTAATATATATACATATTCAAACTTAATTTTTTATTTATTTAAATCCTCTTAATATGGTTCAGGAAAAAAAAATTCTTATATGTACTACGTAGCCTTATAGTTAATTTTTTTTGATAGATAATGGAATGAGATTCTAATGCAACTTCTCAAATAAACGTGTCAAATTTTATATATTGTTGTTTAGCTTCAGTTTCTTGTTCGTTGCTTTTGACTCAAACTTTCATGAATGTGTGTATTGGAGAAAAAAATAGCACTACTCTTTCAATATCCCACTAATTCATTCAACCTTGAAAGCTCATGTTGGTCAATAGACAAAGATCCCAAAGACTTGGTGAAATGCACACGGGTTAAACGAAAGATATCCGTCATTAATTTGTATGCCAGAAAACAAAATACAACTATTCTTACTATAAGGCATAATGAAAGAGGTTTGTCATCAATTTGTGTGGAAGAAAATAAAATACAATTATTCTTACTAAAAGCCATTGAAAACATGTGGTATAGGTTAGATTTCCAGTTAATGCTTCACAAGTTTTTGGTCATTATTTGGAACTTGGAAAGACTTTAGAAAGTTGTAGTCATGGAATTTTGGACTGTATAAGAATTTTTCAATACTGATTGTGGACTTGCTGACATAATGTGTAGATATTATGTTATCCTAATCCCTCTATTATTCATGCTAGATTGAACATGTGGTATAGATTAGATTTCCAGTTAATACTTCACAAGTTTTTGGTCATTGTTTGGAACTCGCAAAGACTTTGGAAAGTTATAGTCTTGGAATTTTGGACTGTATAAGAATTGTTTGATACTGATTGCAAAGTTGCGGAGATAATGTGTAGATATCATGTTATCTGGGTCGCTCTATTATTCATGCTAGATTGAACGTGTACCAATCAATTTTTTGGCTCAATTTTACTTTAATGTCATTTGTTTCTCTTTCCTCAAATATTTTATTATTAAAAAAATGGTATGCTTACAATGATCGAGAAAGCTCAACAAAAATTATTTATTTATAATGATATTATTTAAGATTAAATTTACAATTAAATTCTCTCTTTCTCTCTCTCTCTCAAATGTGTGTGTATACATATAAATATATTTTATTTTTTAATTGGTTAAGGCATCCAATAATTTTTAACATATCTTTCATTCAACAATCGTCAATCATTTTCACCAAGTCTTGTCATTGTTCAAAACTTCCGAAGACTTGAAAAGTTGTAGTCTCATAATTTTAGGCTAAATAAATTTTTATGAGCAAATGGTAGAATTGCAAACTAAACGTGTGGTCATTGAACATGTAACAATAGTGTTATCTAGGTCCCTTTTTTAAACCAAGCTAGAATGAATATATAGAAATCATGTAGTCTAGGTCCATTTTATGTCATCTATTTATTCTTCCCCAAAATAAATTAGAAAAAACAAAGAGAGACTACTCTATAAGTTTAGATCTACGTGCAATGATCCTTTGCAATAATCAAGAAAAATCAATAAAATTTGTTTTTATACATATTTATTTAAGTTTAAACTATAAAATACATAACTTTAATATATTTTCAAATTAGACATTTAAATTTCAGTTCCCCCCATTTTAGTCTTTCAACTGTAATCTAGTATCAATTTAGTCATTTTGTCAATTTTGTCCAATTTCACCATAAGTTTTAGATTTTCATTTTATAAAACACAGAAATTTACAAAAATTAATTAAGGAAAAAAAGAAGAAGAGAAAATCATATCCAAAACACAGAAATTTCTCTAGTTTGGAGCTTCAGTGCCGATCAATTGGCATTTAGAGCCTCCAAATCAACACTTTGGTTCAACTAGGGGAGTGCTAATCTGGCCAATAGGTCCCACTTTTTGGATTTTTCAATTGAAAAATGTAATTTCTACACACAATTTTATATTATAATTTAGAATATAAGTAGGCATTAGCCACATCAACAATTTGTAAAAATATTGTAAAATAGTTTTTTTGTATAACATTTTTACTGTTGTTTTAAAAATAATTTAGAATTTCTAGTATAATTGGTTCCCTAATGGACTAATCATAGATTTGGATGATTAACTCACAATGGCATATAGGCTTTTCACGAGTAATTCTTAGGTATTTTCGAAGCACGGTAAATTGTGTTCCCCTTTCTCACAATTATAGTGGGGTCTACTCATTAAATTCATAGTGATGTCCATCATGAATGTGAGAGAAAGATGCATCATTTCACTATACTCCGAGACTACTTAAGTATTTTCTACTTTTCACAGATGCGATGATGATTATGTATCTTTATCTTTGGGGTCTATGCTAGTTGTGAATTAATTTCGTCGCACTTTATGTTCGGTAGTATAAAGAAAAAGTGAAAATGGCAGTGGTTATTCCACAATAATGAGGGAAAAGAGAAGAATGCAAAGGATTTTCAAAATATATTCCATCTATTCTCTTATTTGAGGATTTAGTAAGGATGGAATAATGAAATAAAGAACATGCTTATTCAGTTATTCCACAAAAATTAGTCCAGTTCACATTTAGTTTCTTCTACTTCTTTTCTCAGGCTCTTAAACCGTTTGTGCTCTTCGGACAACAAGCTGAACAACCTGAGAAACACGTTTAATGTATATGGATTACCTCCCATTTAATGTATATGTTAGATCTTAAATGGTTGATATGGGCATTCACCTCCCAAACACTCGGAGATTTTTAAGTATTTTTGGAGCATAGTAAAATGATACTCCATTCTCTCACATTCATGGTGGATCCACCATAAATGTGAGAGCAAAGAGCACCAATATAACTATTATTCCTAACACTCATACATTTGGAGGAATTTAGGTAGTAGCATTCAAAATTCTAACCAATATAATTATTAAAAAAAAAACGAATAACCTTACAACTCAATAGTCACATTTCGTTGTTTTTAGTAAAAACATCATGGGTTCAAATCATCCCCCAACTATCAAATCATTAAAAAAAATGTATATGAAATAATTAATTCTTTGGATTTCCATAATATTGTTTAGTTAATCATACTTTTAGAAAAATTAATTTTGTGGCCCATAATATTGCTAAATTGGCTCTTATTTGTAATCATGAGGGAAAGATCCACATATTTTCCCATTTTAGTCTTATATCTCAAGAGTTTGAATTTTTTTTCTTCTTGATAATTTGGTTGTTACAAATTACAATGCAAAGTAAGGAATTTGAACCTTGGATAGCTCGGTAGGAAAAAAAACTATGTACCAAATATGCTACAAGACTCTTGGCTTAGTGGTGGCCTTGGTGGGTTCTATTTCCTGTCTTCTTACTTCTGCTTTTGGTTTCCTTAATGTTAAGTATTTTTGATCCCCCAAGTAAAAAAAAAATTTAATAGACCATTTAAGTTTTTTTTTTGGTTGTTATATTTAACTCAACTAGGAAATATTTGTTTCTCAAAAAAAAAAAAAAACTAGAAAATCTTTTATTGTCAAATTATAGATGTGAAATTCGAATCTATTTACACCAAAAACTGACTAATTGGTGTCTTAAAGTAATGATGAGAACGATTATAATAGAGTTGATGACATAGTTGAAATTCTATTCCATTTAAAAAAATTACATATGGAAAATAGTTATTTTGATGTCGTTAACTAATTTTAAGGTATTACACAGATGAAAAAAAAAAAAAATTCTGACTCGTTGTTAATATAGTTCGTTTATAGTTTCCCTTATTCTACTTGTGTATTCACGGTCTTTCTTGTTCCCTCTCAATTCCTGCCTCCAAATGGACAAAACCGATAGAATTCTATACACCATTAGTAAATGCTAATGAGTGTTCTTGAAAAGCCCCATAATAATTTGCTTCAGAACATAAAATGGAGAGGATCTGTTCCATTGGGAGAGCTTAAACATAATGAAAAATAATAAAAATAGGGACAAAACAAAGTTGGCTAGTATATCTGTGGCATCAAAATGATCAGATATGGTTCTTTTTTTTCTTTTCTTTTCTGTGCTTGAAGCCAAGGAGATTTGGCTCAAATGGAACCTCTTCTCCCAATTCCCACCTAAGTGCAAAAGAGATCCGGGTGGGTTTTGAGTTTGATTCTTACTGTTGATAGAAAGGGACAATGCAAACTTTAATTTTATCACAATTTCTTTAGTAAGTAAATCAATGTCTATGATGTTAGTTTTTTGCTTCCCTTTTTTTCCCACTTGGGAGTCATCATTGATATCGATTTTTGACTTTCTTATAGGCTGCTTTAAAGATCATCTCTAGCGCATGGTTTGGAGTTGAGCCGTTGAGGAAACCACCAAATGGGGTGTTATAGCCTTATAGGTGAAAAAACTACACAAGACATGCAATATGCTAGTCCAATTAACTAATATATCAAACCTTAATTGAGATAATACATCTAGAAGGTAAAACTGGTTGTCGATGACACCAACATGTTTACAGAATAAATTATGAAAATAACTAATGGGAAGGAAACTTAAGCAATGACATTGAGCTTCAGCCATGGCTTGATAAGATACAGGAGAATTTCACTACTTCCATGGCTAGTACAATTGTTATCCAGTGGTCTGTTCTCAAAAACCACAACCACTGCAAGTTTTGGTCTGTTCTCAAAGCAAACCTACCAAATGGAACCATTCACAAAATGCAGACAACAATTACAAAATAGCATATAACACCAGAGGATTCCCCAAAATTACCCAAATCAGTATCATCTCATCCTATAAAAGAATATTGCCAATACTATGGCCAAGTTCAACACCATGTATACATACCACATCACTTAGTTGCAACTTGCAAGACAATCCCTAGATCCTATCATCACTCAAGTAAATAATTTGGAAAGTAGAAAAGAAGAATAAAAGACAACTCTTAGATACTAGCACCAATCATTTCATACACCATTAGAAAAGCCACTCATGCAACATATATGTTGGGACAAAGTCACTAATTCTGAGTGGTATTTGCTTGAAGGAGGCCATCTCTAATCTGTGAAGCAATGTCTTTCACAGCACCTAATGTTATTTCTATTTCTTAATCTTTGATACCCTTATTACTAATTTTTTAAAGATACTACAAATTGTACTAAATTTTTTAGAGTAATAAAGTGTATTGCAAAAAAATGATAAATGGGTAACAATAATGTGATTAGTGCAACTTAAACAATATAATACATGAATTTTTAGATTGCTCTTTCGTAACATGGACTAGCTTTTTCTAAATACGTATACATACATTTGTAATATTTTGATAATTTACTAGGGGGAGTGGACTTATGGGGAAGACAGAGTTTTCCTAAATAACAAGTAAGAAAAGTTTAATTAGTAGCTTTATCTCTTAAAATATTTTGTGGAAGAAAATAATTGCAGCTCTTTTGAAGTCAATGATATGTCAAATACCTTTAATCATGAAAACGAATGACACCATTAGAAGTCTTTATTCTTGTTAACATCTCACCAAGTCTTTGGTCATTGTCCAAAACTCCAAAGTCTTTTAGTCATTGTTTGAAAATTTCAAAAACTTGGAAAGTTATAATCTTAAAATTTTGGACTATATAATAATTGTTTGATGTAGATTGCATAATTGCAGACTAAGTGTATGGCAATTATCAAATGTGTAGCAATCATGATATCCTGGTCAGTTTTACGCCATCCATTACCTTTTCTCAAATAAAATAAAAATAAAAATGGATTGTAATTACATATCTAGTTTTCTACCCATCCACATCTCATGTAATGATCAAGAAGATATATTTTTATATAAACATATTTATTTAAGTTTAAACTCCAAATTACATCCTCCAACTTTAACTTATTTCCAAATTAGTCATTTGAGTTTCATTTTTTTTTCAATCCTTAACTTAAATATGTTTTCTCTTTAGTCATTCCGTCAATATTGTCCAATTTTACTATTAGTTTAATATCGTCCAATGTGGATTGGATGGAAGGAATACAATGAAAACAAATGAAAGTTAAAGGACTAAAATGATAAATAATAAAACTTAAAGAACCGAATTAAAAATTAAGTCAAAGTTATAGGTGTAATTTGTAATTTAACCTTCGTTTAATAAGTATTAATAAATAAAAAGTCAATTAGAGACCTTTTAGAATAGAATATACATATTAATTAAAATTTTCTCAAGGAAATTTAATCAAACCTAAATTAAAATTTATTTAGTGTTAGGTTGCTATATTTGAAAAGATAGTGTATTCTAATTAGATATAACTATCAGTAGAGACATTATAGATTCCAATCTTGCTTCTTCCGTTATAACTATCAAATTGAAAAAACAAACAAACTTCAAAATGTGTGGTACTATTTGTTGGAAAAATACATGGAAATACGTATTTGTATCTCATGCAAACATGCGCAGCAGAAAAATTAACGGATCTACTTCATTCGCAATTGATAACATGTACTATGTAAATTTTAGAATTAGAGAACAAGAAAGCGTACCTTGGTGCGGTGAAATTCAAAACCGAAGATCAGAAGCACTTGGGAAGACTTTTAATCTTCACTCCAATTTCACTTAATGCCCAAGATGTGTGGTTTCTCAATCAGTTTCCAGGGAGAGAATAAGAGTGTGTCCAACACTTATAAACTCACCATTTCAGAATGATGTCTCACACCACACCAAAAATTATGTATGTTTCTCTTCTTAAATATAACTGATTATCTAATTGGGCTAGCCTTTTGGGTCATTCCAATTGGGTTCTTGTGTGTGGCTTGGAGTGGGACCAAAAGGGACCAATAAGACACTAGTTCCAATGGGCCTTGGGCTTTTCTGTCAACTCTTGACAAGTCCAAAGTTACCATTAACTATATTTAATACCACTATATAAATATAGTTGCACTCTAGGCCTTATCTATAAATTATATCCCAAAACTTTATTGTAAATGCAACCCCTTCATAAAATATTCGTAGTAATACAAAGTCATGGATGTTGACTGCCACTTTGTAAGATTACTACATCTTAATCCTTGAGTACTCAGTTAAATCCTTTATGTTATTCATTATATATTTATGAAATCTAATTCCATAAATATATACTTTAGTAATTTCTTACTAAAGTGGTTGGACCCAACTCTCTGAATAATCAAACCCATTAAACTTATCTCAAGGGAATATTTTGTATCTCTGTTAAGAGACTATGAATTCCATCTTGAGAATACATGTTCCATCAATACTAAATGTGGCTGCCCAACATACTAAGGTTTTGACCGTAACTAATAGATCTTTCTCCTGATATATCAAAGTAACCTACATCTTATGATCGGGTCCATTATTCTCTCAGGATTTAGAGTTGATGTAAATAGAAGTCATGAGATTTATTATTCATTTGACTGTCGTTATGAGAATAATAAATCTCATAGCGGTCCAGTTCAATACGTCTTAACTCTTAAAACATATCAACATACCAACTAGAAATCTTCATTTCTATGATCAAGACAAATCATCTTAGTTGATATGTTATAGTCTTTGCAGATGAAACGCCCAATTTCATCACCGACTACGAATTAAACTTCTGAGTTTATAAAAAACTTGTGATTTACATCTTCTGTGACTAAATCACATAAATCACATACAATGCATCTCATGGATTAAGATAATGTCCCATTAGTTCACTTATAAATAGTCTCATATAATTAAACAATTTAATTATTTGATACATGCCAATAAATTGGGTTTTAGGGCATAAACCCCAACACTATTAAAGAAGACTTAATCCTAATAATGTTGCAATGAGTCTTTGGTTAGTGTTCGTAAAATAAATTTAGACTTGGAAAGTAATGGCCACATGGTACCATTATCGACTAGTGTGACATTTGAGCTATATAATTGTTTGATGATATACAACTACTTTTTTCAAGTCATTGATTCTATGTGTTTCAAAAAAAAATATTGTTGATTCTCTAAATTCATTCAAACTTGAAAACTTGTGTTACAAGGGAAAATACTTCAAAACTTGTGCCAATATTTTTGTAGCTCAATTAGTTGACACTTTTTAGTATCTCCATGATTCAAAGCCCCCCTCCTTTGTTATAACTATTGAATTATCCAAAAGACTTCAAAACATGTGGTTCTGTTAGAAGACTTTAATCCTAATTACATTGAATGAGTCTTTGGTTAAAGTTCAGAAATTCAATTTAGACTTGCAAAGTAATGGCATCATGGTTCAGCTATTGAAAGGCACCACTTTTAGACTATAAAACTATTTGCTAAAGATTCATGCTAGATTGAATTAGGAGAAATTGTGTTAATTATCCTGGTAAGTTTCAAATTAGTGTTTTAATAAGATATTTATGGTGAGCCAGACACAATACTTTTTTTGAAGTGAGGAAACTAACACTATTCTTTTTTTTTTTTTTTAGAAGAGAAACTAACACTAATTTTCTTTTTTGAGAAGAGAAACTAACACTAATCTCATTCTTCTTCCAGCGGTTTTTTGTAATGAATTAATTTCTAACCGGTTTAACCTAGCGGGAGACCATAACCACGATTATCAGCCACAACACAATTCTTAATCCCTAGGGGCTTAAATTTTCTTTACCTTCTTAGCTCTCATTATCTTAGAAAAGACTTTAAGCCAGTAAAATGTTTCAAAAAGTCTTTGGCCCATGACATGGAAAAATAAGGTCTCGTGTCTCCTCAAAAAGGAAAAATTAAAGTCTTGTGGGTCACTCTATTAACTAGCATGAATTGTAGTTTGTGGAACTGTTGTCACTTGTCAAAGACATGGAAAATTTAATCTCTTGTGGGTTACAGTATTATTATTATTATTATTATTATTATTATTATTATTATTATTATTATCATTATTTTTTACTGGATGGATTACTCTATTTTTTTTATTTATAAGAACTAGTTTTGAAAGTGAAAAAAATCAGATTACCCGACTCAAATTTTAAAAACTAAAAATTCCTTATAAAATAGTATCATAATAATCCCATATACTTCAAATCTAGATTCACTCATATTGATACCTATAGTGGATATTTTTTTTTGTTGATTTAGGACCATCAGCTTATAAAAATAATTAACCTATGACATTTACACTAGACATTTTTGGGGGGGGGGGAGGGGGGTAAAAATGCTAGACATTTAGCACATTGTAAAGCACCCACCCACCCAGCAAATAAGAAATAAGGCATCCTCTTGGCATAACCTCCTGGTTTCCCACATTTGGTCTAGAAGGGGTTGCAATTCTGTAGTTGATCCATTGGCTAAAATATAAGCACTTCGGAAAACATCCTTAAACGTCTTATATATGTACTATACATGTACCATTATTTATCCGTTCTCGTATTTTTCTGCCGAATTTTTGAAATGTATTTTTCTTGAAAGGACCAAGTTATACACGTCCGTATATTTTCTGTATTCTACACGTATTGCATTTTACTAACTATGGCTCTGATTAATAAAAGTTTAATATATATAAAGTAATAACATCAAAAGAGGGTTCAATCCAAAAATCTTATTAAACACTCTGTATTGTACATTTTTGTACACATTTTGTTTCTCTTCTAATTTTTTTTTTCTAAACAGATCATAATTTCAGTTTTAATTATGAAATCATGTTTTAAAATCATTATTTTACAATTATACTGAAATCATTTTTTAAAAGAGGACTTTCAACATGCGGTAGAAGGTGTAAGGTGAGTGTGTATTACGGAGTATGTGATGTGTTGTGATATCATTACTCAATTCTTTTTAGGAGAAAAAGTAGGGGGATTTAATTAATGACTGACTATTTACAATTTGATTCAATTAAAAATACTTTAAAATAAAAGATAAAATGGAATAATAATAAATGGACATTTTTTTCTTTCTTTCCTTATGTTATGGAAAGAATTTCATAACTGTCTAGTTTATTATAGCTATAAACTTACTTTCTTTTGAGAGTACCAAAAAACAGAGATCGTTAGATTCAATTTTTAAGATATTTTCCATTCCTTTTGCTAAGGAAATCATATATATGTCAATAAAATTCTTGTGTATTCCAATTGCATTCTCACCCCTTGTCAATGACACATTTCTAAAGCCTTTTTAGTAAGTCGAATCTAGATTAGCTATTGGCAAAAATTTAATTTTTGTCACATTTATATTGATAAATATGTTTTGTTTCCCTTTACACTTTTTTTTTTGTGGAGAAAGTTACCCCTTATACTTAGTACTCCATCTTTTATATATATATATGTTAGAGATAATTACATGTTGCTAAGTACTTTGTACATGGGAAGATACCAGTTCAACTATAAATCCCTTGGTTAGCATATAATTTTTTTTTAGACCGTAACAAAATTGTTCAATGCATCAAACCATGAGGCATATGCTCATTGCCTACTCTATGCACTTTTTATGTGGGTAAGAAAGCAAGGAGAAGAGGGGGGGGGGGGGGGAACCTCTGCTGTGCTCAAAATCTTTTGTTTTGTTTTGTTTTGTTTTTTGTTTTTTTTTTTCATTATGTAAAACGCATATTTTATGTTATTTGATAAATACTATGAAGAGATAAATTAATATTGTTTTAATCTTTTTAACCTTCTGTTGATAATTTTGGTCTGAGTGCAAATAGTTTTCTTTCATAAATACCCTTAAGTTTTAACTATTTGTTATATAATGGACAGCATTTTTCTAAATATGTATACATCCATATGTAATATTTTAATAACAACTAATTGGGGGGAGTTGGCTTAGGGGTAACAACCAAGAAAAGTTTAATTAGTTGCTTTATCTCTTAAATTTTTTATGAAAGAAAACAATATCATTCATTTTTTAAGTCATTGATACCCCAGATTCTTTCAACTTTGAAAACGTGTGACATCATTGGAAGTCTTTTTTTTTTTTTAAAGGGAAATACCATTAGAAAACTTAAATATCCTGTTAGCATTTTAACAAGTCTTTGATCATTCTTTGGAACTTCGAAAGACTTTGAAAATTCAAGTTTTGAAATTTTTTTCTTTAATTGCTAGTCTTGGAATTTTGGACTATATTAGAATTGTTTGATGCAACTTGCAAAATTATAGACAAAACGTGTGGCAACCGATTAAACATGTAGCAATCATGTTATCCGAATAAGTTTTATGTCATCCCTTTCTTTTTGCTCAAATTAATTAAAAAAAGATATATGATTAGAAATTCTCATTTTTCCAGTTTATTAATCAAGAAAATTCATTTTTACATAATGCATTCAATTACAAACGGTACTTGGAAGCTGAAGCTCTGTGAGGAAGACAAGCACGATCAAAATGATGGCATCCAGTTTTAGTTAACAGACTTATCAAAATCGCGTCACTCAACTTTAATGAATCCTCATTGAACCAAAACATTACTGTTTACATTAACTAGACGGTACCGTTTTGTGGCTAAGCTGAAATATGACCGTTAGAAACATAGCCGTTTCAATTAGACGAGCTACAATTTGCCGTGGGTTGTCTTCTCTAAGCTACAAGTCACACTACTTTGTGTTCAGTGGTCATCCTAATCCTTTTCCAACCTTTAAATACGACTAATATATATATATATATATATATATATTCAAACTTAATTTTTTTATTTATTTAAAACTCTCTTAATATAGTCAAGAAAAAAAAATTCTTATATGTACTATGTAGCCTTATAGTTAATTTTTTTGGATAGATAATGAAATGAAATTCTAATGCAACTTCTCAAATAAACGTGTCAAATTTTATATATTGTTGCTTAGCTTGAGTTTCTTGTTCGTTGCTTTTGACTCAAACTTTCATGAATGTGTGTATTTGAGAAAAAAAATAGCACTACTCTTTCAATATCCCACTAATTCATTCAACCATGAAAGCTCATGCTAGTCGATAGGCAAAGATCCCAAAGACTTGGTGAAATGCACACGGGTTAAACGAAAGATATCCGTCATCAAATTTCATGCATGCAGTGGCGGAGCCAACATCTCACTGGATTTCAATTAGATTCAATATAATTAAATTAAAAAAGAAAAAGAAAGATGAAATAGAATAATAATCGATGAACATTTTTATTGTCTCTTCTTTTTCTATTTTTCTTTTTTCTTTCCTTTTGTTATGGAAAAAATGCATAACGGTTTGCTTTAATATGGCTGTAAAGTAAGTTACCTCTTTTTGAGATTATCACGTTACTTTCTTTTTATTTCTTTTCTAATTTTTCCTGTTGCAGAGATAAACTAGATAGTCAGCTAGTGTTGTTTTAATCTATTTATTGGCACAAGTTTAAAAATACAATTTCAGCTATTTTAAGAGCAATACTAGGGAGTAGGGATACTACAAATTTTTTACATCACATTTAAAATAATTCTGACATCCATTCATCATTTTTACTAATTTAAGTACATGTCACTATTATTTTCTCATTTTAATTTTATTGAGACTCTGTACGGCGCTAGCTCATGCCAACTCACCCGTACATAATTTTTCTTCCTAAATAATTACACGTGTAATATTATTTTAGTAGTTAAGTGGGGGAACGGGGCTTAGGGGAAGGCAAATAATTTTTCAAAGTTATCAGCTAAAAGAATTTAATTAATAGTTTTATCTCTTAAAATTTGTATCCAAAATTTGAATTTCTATAGTATCTAAAAGAAAGAAGGAGCCGGGCTTAAGGGGATTTTCTATTATCAGCTAAGAAAAGTTTAATTAGTTTCTTAAAATTTAGATGAGAGAAAACAATAGCACTACAATTAGTCATTGATATGTCAGATTGGCAAATTCCTTCAACCTTCAAAATGTGTGACGCAATTAGAAGACTTTAATCCTATTAACATTTGACCAAGTCTTTGGTCATTACCCGGAACATCCAAAACATGGAGAGTTATAGTCTTGGAAATTTGGAGACTTTTTCCAGTTGCAAACTGAATGTGTGGCAAACATTAAACGTGTAGCAATCCTGTTATTTAAGTCCCTTTATTAATAAAGCCAGATTAAATGTGAACCTTTATTAAGGTCCCTTTATCTAGAAGGTTTTATGCCAACCATTAATTTTTCGTCAAATAAATTTTAAATATTTTGATTGATAATTAGGTATCTACTCATTAGGATCCCTTGCAATGATCAAGAAAATTCTAAAAAAAAAAAATTTAATTTTATATAATGCATTTTAACTAAAATTTTTATTTTATTATTTCTTAGAAGACCGACTTCAGTTAAGCAGAGTGGGTACCTAACGAAACTTCTGAACTTAGATTATTGGTTTTAGACCATTCTTACCTATATAATTTTAAATGTTATTAGAATGCCTTGTAATTTTTATTTTATGTTCTATCTCAAAATAAAGTAGAGTATATATTTCAATAAAAGATCATATGCATTTCCGTGATTTTGGTCTTCTTATTCCATGCAAAACATTTTTTGATCTAGAAAGAACAATGTCATCAATTGAACGATCATTTTGAGAGACAATATTTCTCGTCTCCCTGTTCACTCATGGCAGTTTCTCACAAGCACAAGCTGATGAATCGTGGATAACGGACAGAGGGGCAGCAGACCATTTGACTGCAAATCGTACCAATCTCACTGCAGAATGCGTATGGTGATTAAGAATACTGTTCTGTAGGTACAATGGAAAAGCTCTCCCAACTACACATATAACTGATGGTTGATTGAAAAATCAATCATACAATTTGAAATTTAGAAACATCTTAAGAGCGCACAGAATTTCTTCTAACCTTCTGTCAATTCATATACTATACATGCATTTCCCTACGTTTCTCCAGCTGAAACGATTGTATCACTGGCGTTTCTGGTTGTTAGGGCTGTTAATAGTTTCTTATGTAAAGGTAAAAACTGCTAGTTGAGCAGTACAATGAAACTGCTACTGAGATGAATTAATTCAATGAAACCCAGATCGATTGATTGATTCTCAATTTTTTTAATCTAAATCTCTCTTCCTACTTGGTTTCCTTTTCTCTTCATTTCCCAAATTCTCTTAATTCTCTTTTCATAACCCAGAACTATTTAATTGACCCTCAGTTAATTTTTTGTTCATTGTGTTCGGCTCAATTACTCATCAACCTAGAAAACACACGCCGTTAATAAACAAGACTATAACTTCCCAAGTCTTGTGGAAGCTCCTAGCAAAGACCAAAATTTTTTTTTTTTGAGGGAAAAAGACCAAAAGACTTGAAAAAAAAAATACAACTATTCTTACTAAAAGATTTAATGACCCTTGAAAATGTGTGGTTACAAGTAGTCTTTTTTTTTTTTGGTTGCCCACAGTGTATCCTCGAACTTCAATGAGACTAATTTGTTCGTCCGGAAGAGCCTACGAAGGGGTAAAGATGGCGAATTTTTCAAAGTGCAGGTAAACTGAACCAGGAGCACCCAGTCGAGCCCAGTACAAGCACTTTGAGACTGAGAGCTCTACCAACTCAGCCAACCCCCTGGGTTGTTACAAGTAGTCTTTGGTCATTATTGCTTGGAACTCTCAAAGACTTTTGGAAATTTGGACTATATAATAATTGCTTGATGCTGATTGCAGAGTTGCAATCTGGACACGTAGGTGTAGCAATCAGGCTATTCTTATCCGGGTCCCTCTATTAATCAATGCTAGACTGAACGTTTGACAATCACGCCTTCGGGTCAATTTTAACTTTTATATCATTTGTTTCTTTTTCTTCGAATGTGTATATGGAGTACACCGTATAATATATTTTAATTAAATGTAAATTTTAAAAAATTCACTATTAAATTAAATAATTTTATTTTTTTATAGCCTCCATGCTTATAAAATTTTAAAGTAATCAAAGATTACCAGTTATATTATTAATCAATTTTTTAAACTCAAGTCTTCGTAATTTAAAATAATCACAAAATAATTATAAAAAATATAAATAATGTATAAAATTTAAGTTTATGGATTGAATGGTAAATAATATTTAATTAATATAAAAATTAATTAATATGGAGTTCGGCTTTTCTTTGGTTCACTTCTTGGAAAGACTTGTCATTTTACATTCTACCGCATCACTCTTACATGCCATTGTATCATTTAGCATTCTGCTATATTGACCATGTTAGTTACTTTGTTGACTAAAATTTTCTGTTGTAACTAACTTATCTGCTACAACTAACTTTTTTGCTATAAGACATTCGCTTTTAAATTTGTAAAACGTGTACTGGCACTTGTGGACTAACGTACATGTATTTGTTAATATTGGGACGTTGGATTTGTGCACAAACAGGCCCTCAGCAAGGTCCTGCTAGAATAGTGGGTCAGGTCCAATTCTCCGACCCACAGCAGAGTGGGCCTGAGTACAGCAGAACAAGCTTCAGCTCATTAAAATAAAAAGCACCTACACCACTTAATGAATATTCTTGCAATTCTTTGGTCCCAAACATAGTAAACACTAAACTGTTACAGATAGTAGCTCTGATATTCCTTTTCTGTAACTCCCTTATGTCCCATTCAATTACTCTTATTTACCAAATACAGCTGCATAACCCTTTCCAAGATTCTCTAAGTAAAACAAAATCGAAATTAAATATGATTTCTGCTTTTAATAGAGTTTCTGCTGAACATACAAAGATTGTCTCAAAGAAGCCAAAGCCTTTCTTGGAAACATTTTACTCTTTTTACAAGTGTAAAACGTTTTGCCACCAATTTGGTGTTAATTTTTCGTTCACCACAGAAAATGTTTTCCACTGATTGACTTTTTTAGTCTCACCAAACATCAGAAAATATGGAACATATTTTACCCGAAACAAACAGGGCCTAAATTTAAATCACTAACCCCAGGCATTTTGTTTCTAAAAAATAAAAAATAAAAAACCAGGCATTTTTTTTTTTAATAATCTTCATGGTTTCGCCAATAAGGTTTACCTCAAAAAGGCACCCTCTCCCTTTTAAGGCTTATATGGTGGTGGAGAACTTTGTGGGTCCAAAGATCACTGGTGTGTGTAGCTTATGAATATATATTTTTTCTTTTAAAAAAACATATTACAACATACTATCAGATTAAATTAGAACTAGGTAGTACAATTGAGCCATAAGGCTCTTGTACTTTCATCGTTTTTGTGAACAACATACTATCAGATAAAATTAGACCCCCTACCCCTACAAGGCTCTTGCAGGACTTGTTAGACTTGTAGGTCTATGTTTAATAGCATCTTGTTCAATTCTTGGTGCTCTTACTTTATTTAAACTTATGTCTTTTTTTCTTTGTATATAATCCAAGTTATCTTTCATTTTGTGATGCTAGACATAAGGTTTGAAGGGCATTTATCTCTAATAACTTATATTCCATTGGGTTTCTTGCGTAAATTGATTTTTGAAATTCGTGTTAAGGAGTACAATAATAAGCTGACATTGGTTACAGCACCAGGCAAGCACCAATGTGTGTATCTGAAATGAGATCATATTTAGTCTATCAAATTAGTAGTCGACATCATCAAAAGGATGCTTTAAAAGTTGAGGGAAAAAACGGTAGAGGCTCAGGAGTTTAATGCATGGCTTGCAAATGGTCAACATTACAAACTTGAAGTTCATTTTCTAATGAATATGTCAAGGTTTCTCATAATAATGGTTTATGGAGTGACTTGATTTTGACTGTGTTAAGTTGTAGGATATCAGGAGATGTTGAAGGAGATGCTTAATTGTCATACTGATGTTCCTAACATTTGGAACCTTCTAAGTATGTCCACATTTCAAATCAGTTCAATCTAAAAGAAAGAACTCTGTTACATCTTATCTATAGTAGTTTTGTTGGGATCCATGATGCATTTGGGAATGCCTTTTTTTATTTGCATATATTAACCCGGCTCTTAGTTTCTTTTAGCCGAAGTTTACTCCTCTATGCAGAGAAAAGATATGCCTTATCCACCTATTTCAAATTTTCATGTGATTAATCATACTACTCAATCTTTTGTTCATTTTTGGTAAAACATCCTTTATTCCTTTATGTCTTTTCCATCTTTTGTGTGTTTTGTTATTAGTAAGTTAGACATTAAATATTTCTCAAAATAAAATTTAGACATGAAACTAATGGATTTTGAAAATCATGTTATCCTTTTCTACATGCTTGTTGTCTTTGCCTACAGCGATTTGTGCTAAGTGCGCAACAACTTACCGAATTCATAATGAGCTTAACCTATTTTATGCTCAAAATAAATATTGAGTTTGAAAAGAACATTGATGTTCAATAGTTTTAACAAGTGAATTTCTATAAGAAATATAGGAGTATTGATCTTTGCAATAGTTTCATCATACCTTGGTATTAAAATATTTAGTTATTTGGTTGAAGTGTTGTTTACTTTGTAAACCTTTCATTTTAAGAAAAAAAGCTCCTTCATGAAAAGAGAAAAAAGAAAGGCCTAATTTGTCTAGACAGGATAATGAAAAATCTTCAAAGTGCTTTGGTAAGTGGTAAGGAGGTCATAATCTCTTTTCTCCCTTTGATAAGTTAGTAAATGCTAATGAGTGTCCTTGAAAAGCCCCATAATAATTTGCTTCAGAACATAAAATTGAGAGGATTTGTTCCATTGGGAGAGCTTAAACATAATTAAAAATAATAAAAAAAAAAGGGACAACAAAATTGGCTAGCTAGGATGTCTGTTGCATCAAAATGATCAGATATGGTTCTATTTGTTCTTTAATTCTTTTGTGCTTGAAGCCAAGGAGATTTGGCTCAAATGGAACCTCTTCTCCCAATTCCCACCTAAGTGCAAAAGACATCTATTTTGGGGTGGGTTTTGAGTTTGATTCTTACTATTGATAGAAAGGAACAATGCAAACTATAATTTTATCATAATTTCTTTAGTAAGTAAATCAATGTCTATGATGTTAGTTTTTTACTTCCCTTTTTTCCCCACTTCTCGAAGTGATCATTGATTTCGATCGTTGACTTTGTTATAGGTTGCTTTAAAGATCATCTCTAGCGCATGGTCTGGAGTAGAGACGTTGAGGAAACCACCAAATGGGGTGTTATAGCCTTATAGGTGAAAAACTACACAAGACATGCAATATGCTATTCCCATTAATTAATATATCAAACCCTAATCGAGATAATACATCTAGAAGGTAAAAACTGGTTGTCAATGACACCAATATGTTTACAGAATAAATTATGAAAATAACTAATGGGAAGGAAACTTAAACAATGACATTGAGCTTCAGCCATGGCTTGATAAGATACAAGAGAATTTCACTACTTCCATGGCTAGTACAATTGTTGCCCAGTGGTCTGTTCTCCAAAACCACAACCACCGCAAGTTTTGGTCTGTTCTCAAAGCAGACCTACCACAGGGAACCATTCACAAAATGCAGACAACAGTTACAAAATAGCATACAACACCAGAGGACTCCACAAAATTACCCAAATCAGTACCATCTCATCCTATAAAAGAATATTGCCAATACCATGGCCAAGTTCAATACCATGTATACACACCACACCACTTAGTTGCAACTTGAAAGACAATCCTTAGCTCATATCATCACTCAAGTAAATAATTTGGAAAGTAGAAAAGAAGAATAAAAGACAACTCTTAGATACTAGCACCAATCATTTCATACACCATTAAAAAGCCACTCATGCAACATATATGTTGGGACAAAGTCACTAATTCTGAGTGGTATTTGCTTGAAGGAGGCCATCTCTAATCTGTGAAGCAATGTCTTTCACAGCACCTGGTCCGTGTGTGATGACAATGCGCCAATTTCTTTCATTGTGTCTAAATATTGAGTCACCAGAACCATGTCCATGACATCCTTTGACGTAATCCCAGGTACATTCATAGAAAAAGCAAGCACACTGTCCCTCAGCCCAACTTCAATGGTCTGATGCTGGCATGTTTACCATGCTCAGTCTACCTTTGCATGTTTTATTTGCAGGATTTTTTCTGCTTCAGCCTTCTCGTTAGCCACCACCTTCATTCTTGCAGCTGTTCATCGCATGCAAAAGGTCAATGACAGGTTAATTAGTATTCAAGGAATATGAAGTCAAACTTACTCAGAGAGAGGATAAACAATGTTCAATACAAAATGAACACTTACCTGCATTTATCTCACTCATAGTCCTCTTCACATGTCCATCAGGTTCAGTGTCCACAATAACCATTTGAACAATCTCAAATCAATAAGCTGACTTGGCCTATGCATGTAAAATTCAAAGATATTAAAAAGAAACAGATTTACCTTGTAACTTGACTAATACTAAACCAGATTAGCAGACAGAAAAATTCCTTTTTGAGTTCCTCTTCCACAGCTTTCGTGATCTAATTATTTTGTTCATAAATGGAATTCAGCTCCAACTTAGGAACACTTTCTCTAATAACTAGAAGAATAGGGATATACGCCTGTGAGTCTCTCCAAATGATAAACAAATTGGTAAAATTGTCTCCAATGGAAACTATGACATAACAAGTATATTGATAGTGACTAAAAACTTTCCCCAACCTCAAAGACATTATTCTGCACAGTAAATTTCATAACTACTATAAGAACTTTTTTTTTTCCGTCACTATCCACCATTTGTCCTCATAATATTCACATCAGATACATTACCTCCATGGTCCTCTCCACGTGAACATTATTGTTAATATAATCTCTTTTCGAAGTCCAAGAAAGCATATCATATACAGAGTTAATCACGATGCTTTAAGCAAATCATAAAGAACATTAAAACATTAAACGATTATCCTATATAGCTGTTTCACTAAGAATAGAAATTTCAATTGTTTTAGCATAAACTTCAAAAAAATCAACATCAAGTTAGAAAAGAAGTCCATACTTCTCAGCATAAACTTCAAAAGTCAATATCAAGTTAGAAAAGCCTAGACTTCTCAGAATTTATTTATTTTCCTAACAAATACGGACCCATGGGACCTTATTTAATTGAAAAGGACATGACTCTTTTAATTTCATTATTAAGACTAACATGGTGACTTTCAACTTCAAGGTCCAGTTACACATCCATACCATCAAAGACATAGGATTGGATCTGTGCTCTGGTGTTGCTGAGTTTGTGGAAAGCATCAGCAGCTTTGTCTGACAAGGCCCGGTATTGAGTAGAAGTAACAACAGTAACAAACACATTATCCTGAAAAAATATATAAATATATAGATCGAAAGCCACTAAAGGTTCATGCTTTTAAGCATATAAAATAGTTTAAAACAAAATGATAGTGCTTAGCCTAAAATATTCGTGCGTTACTGCCTTTAACTCAAAAAATAAAAATAAAAAGTTCCAAACCAATTCTGCAGTCACTCATGATTTGACAACAATTAAGCAAAACACACCTTCAGACAAACATTTCTTGCAAATCAGTATGATACTAATTATTTCCAATCAGTTTAGGGTTCCCTTGCTTCAAACCCAGAAAAGAAGAAACAACATTTATACAGAGACAAATTGATTGCTACAGAACAAAAAAATTATTGTAAATTGCAAATTTAAAATGTTACCTTTGTCTTCCCATATAATTTCCAAAGTATATGATTCTTTTTTTCACACAATTACTAATTCAAAAAAAGTGAATCCATCTAAGACCCAATGATACTATTTGGCTATCATACAAAAAAATAGTTTACAAGCATTTTCCAACTAAATCCCTAAGAAGAAAAAGAAATGAGAATTTAAGAAAAAAAAATATATGTAACAAACCTTTTGTCTTTGTTTCACATCAAACATCCAGCTGCTGCACACACAACGAAAGGTGGCCAGCTAACTACTGTCCCAAAACCCAAGGCCAACAATGGCATCCGGGCTCAAGTACATCATCAAACTTCCAGGGAGCTGTTCTTTATTGTCAGTTTAACAATATTTGGAAAAAGAAAAGTATTTCTCTTTTCTTTCTTTCTTCTTTTTTTTTTTTGGTTGAATTTTTTTGACAATTTAGACCTGAAAAAAAAAACCATAATCAAAAAGTGCCTGAAACAAATAGTTCGCTAATTAAAGGTGACTAACAATTTGAGGAAACCAAAACAGCAAAAATGGAACTTATCTCAATTATTTAACTTTCTAAGCTTTCCCAAAAACTATTATGTACTTTAGAATCTATTGATAGACTGCTCTTGACATATAAAAATGTAAAGAGGTACTGACTCTTTTAAAGTCAGTTTCTTACATTTTACCCAAGTTTCATTCAAGAATAATTATCCACAACCAATCAATCAAATCCTAAACCTTAAACTGTTGCAAAAACCCTTAGGTGAAAGGACTCCTAATATTAACAAAAATATCTTAAAATAGAGAGAGTAGGAAGATTAAGGATCAAGAACAGACCCGCATAATGCAATCTCTGGACAATATTAGTGCATGTAACCACCCGGGACAAGCCTTTTCAACCTCCTCCTCGATGAAATCAATTTTATCGAAATCAATTTTATCAAAATCCCTTAAGGTCTGAAATAGATTTTATTACCATTGCTGTCATCCAGAAGGACGGAAGCATCATAGTCCAGATCAAGAAAATCCCTCAAAACATTGAGGCCAACAAATTAATACTTAAAACTAAATGGCAGGATTAAATTGGAATAATGAATTGATACTCCCAAAAATCAGAACATACATTTTTATCATCTGGTTGTGGAATGTCAACCAGTGCTCTGAAATATGAATGAATGTTCTCCCTCCATCCTGTTAAAGAGATAGAAAGGGCCACCAGCCTGTGATGTTAAGTATAGAGGTTTACGTCAGAGCAATCCAATAAAAAGAGTTACTATGAGCTTTTCTTTATTATCTGTTTAACTGAATTTGGAATATGTAAAGTATTTCATTTTTTTTTTCTTTTTTGATATTTTAGGCCTGAAAACTCATAACCAAAAAGTTCCTGAAACAACTAGTAAAGTTTTATGCAACAAATTGTGGAAACAAAAACAGCAAAAATCACTAGGAACATATTTTCAATTCATTAAGTTTCTAAGCTTTCCCCAAAATCAAAATGTACTTTAGAAACTTATTGATAGAGTCCTCAACATATAAAAATGTAATGAAAATGCCAACTCTTTTAAAATCTGTTTCTTATATTTTCCCCAAGTTTCATTTAAGCATCATTATCCACAATCAATCATCAAATCCTAAACCTTAAGCTGTTGCTAAAACCGTTAGCTGAAAGGACCCTCAATATTAACAAAAAAATATCTTAAAGAGAGAGAGAACATATGAAAATTCAGGATAGAGAACAGACCAGCATAATCCCGTCTCTGGTGGCAATAGAAACAATATCAGCACATGAAAGTACCCCCCGGCCAAGCCTTTTCAAGCTCCTCCTTGATGAAATCAACTTTATCAACACCTCTCAAGGTATGATTGGGTATGGAATGATTTTTATAACCATTGCTGTCATCCAAAGGGATCGAAGCATCACAGCCCTGATCAAGAAAATTGTAAATAAATGGCAAGAAATCACAACATCGAGATTAAATCAGAATAATGAATCAATACTCCCAAAAATTAGAAATACAATTTTCTGTCTTGTTTAATATTTTAATAATAATAAAAAATTCATACGCATACTAAGAATCACACTACACACAAGAATAGAAATGCAAAAATTCACAAAGCCAACATAATTCAGAATCAAAAGTCACTTCCTGGGCCATATATTAGGCAACATAAAACAAAAATAACACTCACATCAGAAAATAGAAAGCAACAATGAAACTCAACAAGAAACATGATTGAAATAAAAAGTATCTAATTGAAAATATAGAGGAAATAAAAGGTAGCACTAGTGTAATTAACACCACCCTAAAAAAAAAAAAAACCCACTCTTCATGCAATCCAACCAACAAAATCTTTAATCTGTAAAATGAAGGTAATATTACAAGGATGTAATAATAATAATTGAAATATATATTAGAATATGACCTGATTATTTGACGCTGCAACTAAGCAGTGAAGTTGCCCCTTTAAAAGAAAAAGAGTTCCTGAAACGGAACAAAGCAGAGGATTGGTCTAAGACTCTGAATGGCAAAGAGGCGTTGATGAATTATCAGGTGCATGTAGACAATTCTACTCCCTAGTCTTAGCTTTATTTTATGGGTTGGGCCAATGACTTGGAAAATTAAGATCTTGTGGGTCACTTTTTGTGTTTTTTGGTGGAAATCTTGTGCGTGCAGTCGCACGTGCACATTGAGTATCATAAATATAAGCACTTTTGGAAACATACTTAAGGAATACTGTATTGATCTTAATTCCTATAAGGTACACTAACAACCAACATTGTGAAGTTGTGTTTTAATATTCTTACTTTACAATTTAACTAAATCATTTAAAAAAAAATAAAAATTCAGTTTATGTGGTAAAATGTGTGAAGTAAAGTGTGAATTACAGTGTATATGACATTGTGACATCACTACTCTGGTCTAATTTGGTGTTATAAAATTCCAATTCATGTATACAGTGATGGAGCTAACATCATACTCAGTTTCTTTTTGGGAAAAAAGTAGGAGAATGTAATTAATGACTGATTATTTACAATTTGATTCAATCAATTTTTTTTTCTTTTTTTAGTTAAAGGTGAAAGAATAGTTTTCTTTGTGCTCACCGCAGAGCTTTGTGAGTATTAAAAATACTTTAAAATATATATATGCACATGTATGTATTAATAGCTACAGCTGAGAGATAATCTAATTGTATTATAAATTGGAATTCAATTAGAGTATAATTTTAGGTCATGTGTCTTATCTAATCTAAGATTTTATATTTTTGTGCCAAGTGAGTTAATTTAGTGTAAAAATTGGATTTCAATTAGAGATTAATATTACACCACATATCCTATCTAATCTTTAAATTAAATTTTTATTTTTATTTTATGTCAAGTGAGTTAATATAGTGTAGAAAACGAGGAGTTCAACATAAATAAAACCAGGTAATCTATATATATAACCAAATCTTAGAGAAAATTTAATTAGAATCAAAATTGGATTTTTCCATTGTTAGTTTTTCATACAAATTAAATTATTTAGATTTTTTCTGTTATTTTTTTCTAAACTAATAAGTATTCTTTTTGTACTGTTTCTATTTAGATATTTTGTATGTGAAAATCTTGAATGTAACAAACTGTAATTGAGCCAAACGAACACATGCACCTATCCCCATTCAATTTAGGAGATACAGATAGTACTGAACCAATTTATTTTTTTTATTTTGTGTTGTATTTTGTAGAATTTCACAGATAATGATAGTGAATAGATATTGTATATGTAGTGTCAAATAGTGATTTTCAAAATTATATACATAACAACAATGTAAATAAAAACTTGGAGTAACCAATATCATTAAAATTGCAAAGAAAAATCATTTTAGTACCTCTAAATGTACTGGTCGAACTAATGTCATATATATTTAATAAGCCAAACTAACATCAATATCACCAGTACAACTCATCATTCATGTGCATAGGCACAGGTACATATTAGTAAGAATAATACTAGATGATTTTTTTCTTTCTTTCTTTCCTTTTGTAATTGAAAAAAAAAATTCATAACTGTCTGGTTTAGTAGAGCTATAAACTTACATTCTTTTGAGAGTATCCAAAAAATAGAACTTAGATTCAATTTTGAAGATATTTTCCATTCTTTTTGCTAAGGAAACTATATATATGCCAATAAAATTATTTGTGTATTCCAGTTGTATTCTCATTCCTTGTCAATGACACATTTCTAAAGCCTTTTTACTATGTTGAATCTAGATCAACTATTGACGACAATTCACTTTTATTTGGCTGCATGCTGAATCACAAGAGCTACTTATTAGATTACTCCATCTTTTATATCTAATTAGCCTAAAATGCCAATTCTATAACCAGCATATAATCTTTTTTAGGCCGTATCAAAATTGTTCAACGCTTGATGCATTAGGCATATTTGTACATTTTATGCAAGATATGGTGGGATGAGCAAAATCTGTCCCATCCATTTACCTATTTGTAATGGAAAAATTTTGCATAGAATAGAACACACAAAACTGATCAAACAAGGTCGAGATTGTCAAAGTAACAGTTAAGAAAAGTTTAATTATTGGCTTTATCTCTTAAAATTAGTATGAGGGAATATATATATATATATATATATATATATATATATATATATATATATATATTACCACTATTTTTTAAGTCTTTGATTAGCCAAATTCCTTCAATCTTGAAAACGTGTGGTACAAAGATATGAAATCGTGAAAAATGTTTCACCATGTCTCCAGCTAAGTGACTCAAGATTATTGCACATTAAATTAAAGAGTTTTGTCATGTGACTCACTAATTATTAAGATAGTTAATTAACTCACGATTTACTAATTATTAAAATAGTTTATTTATTTATTTTATACAAGATAGAATTTCTACTCTAGCCTAATCTAAGTGTATATGTGTGTGAATCTCCTTCTTGAAGACTTGAATTCCGACCCTTGCCCCCATACTCTACAAGCCTTTATATTTGTAGAGTGACCACCGCACCAAGGATGCGCGGTGATTAAAAAGGTTTCAATAGTATTAGTAAAATGGTTTTTGAACCCCGGCCTTTACCCCTCACACTCTACAAGCCTTTATACTTGTAGAGTGACCACCGCACCAAGGGTGCGCGGTGATTAAAACGGTTTCGATAGTAAAATGTTTTCTTTTTTTTACATAAAATTTTAATTTATGGCACAAAAATTCTATTGGTATACATAAAATTTAATAATACTATAGTGGAGAGAGAGAGAGAGAGAGAGAGAGAGAGAGAGTGAGTGAGAGAGAGAGAGAGAGAGTATTTAGGGGATAAGAAAACAAATATGCAAGATAATCAATAAATAGGATGCTGTACATTAAATAATTTAAATGAATATGTACATTTTATGCAAGATACGGTGGGACTAGCAAAATCTGTCCCATCCATTTTATACCTATTTGTAATGGAAAAAATTTGCATAGAATAGAACACACAAAACTGATCAAACCAAGTCGAGATTGTCAAACTAATAGCTAAGAAAAGTTTAATTATTGGCTTTATCTCTTAAAATTAGTATGAGAGAGAGAATATACATATACATATATATATATATTTATTTATTTATTTATCACCACTATTTTTTAAGTCTTTGATCAGCCAGATTCCTTCAATCTTGAAAACATGTGGTACAAAAATATAAAATCATGAAAAACGTTTCACCATGTCTCCAGCCGAGTGACTCAAGATTATTGCACATTAAATTAAAGAGTTTTTGCCATGTGACTCACTACTTGTTAAGATAGTTAATTTACTCATGAGTTACTAATTATTAAAACGGTTTCTATTGTATTAGTAAAACGTTTTCTTTCTTTTACATAAAATTTTAATTTATGGCACAAAAATTCTACTGGTATACATAAAATTAAATAATACTATGGTGGAGAGAGAGAGAGAGAGAGAGAGAGAGTATTTAGGGGATAAGAAAACAAATATGCAAGATAATCATTAAATAGGATATTATACAGTAAATAATTTAAATGAATATGTACATTTTATGCAAGATACGATGGGACGAGCAAAATCTGTCCCATCTATTTACCTATTTGTAATGGAAAAAATTTGCATAGAATAGAACACACAAAACTAATCAAAAAAGGTCAAGATTGTCAAACGAACAACTAAGAAAAGTTTAATTATTGGCTTTATATATATATATATATATATATATATATATATATATATATATTTATTTATTTATTTATTTATTTATCACCACTATTTTTTAAGTCTTTGATCAGCCAGATTCCTTCAACCTTGAAAGCGTGTGGTACAAAGATATAAAATTGTTAAAAACATTTCACCATGTCTCTCGTAATAATTGGTTGGAATTCTGAAGACTTGGAAAGTTAAGTGTTATAGTCTTCCTTTTGTAATAAAATAGTTTGTTTCAAATTGCAAAGTTGCAAACTGAAAATGTAGGAATCATGTTATCTGAGTCCCTGTATTGACCCAACAATCATGTTATCAATTTCATTGTTATTGATTCCGTTCCGTTCCGGCCGGAACGGCCGGAATTTTTCGTTCCGGTATGCAAACCGGTACCGGAATACCCAACGTTCCACCTCGGGCCAGATTTCGGGCCATTCCGGTCCATTCCGGCCATTCCGGTCCATTCCGGCCAATTCCGGCCGAGATGTGAATTCCGGCCGGTACATGATTTGGCCTATGGAAAAAAAAAAAAAAAAAAAAAAAAAAAAAAAATTTGATGGCTAATATTATGTTATAAATTTTGTTGGCTTATTAGTTATTAATTATTATGTGCTTATGTAATGAGTAATGACTTGTTATAAATCTTCTTATTGTTTGATGTTGTATTGAGGTTTAAGACATAAAAGTTAAGACTAAATGTTTTGTATTATTTGATGTTTAGTTATTGTCTTGTAAATCTTCTTATTGTGTGATGTTAAATAGATGTTATATTGATGTTTAAGACTTAAGAGTTAAGACTAAATGATTTGTATTATTTGAAATTTAGTTATTTATTTATTAGAATTGACAATTTTATGTTTTACAAGAATATATATAATTTAATTTTTAGGAACCCGAAACACCTTAAAACGGTACGCCGAAATCGGCCGGTACCGAAATATTCCATTCCACTGGACAAACCGAAACGGGGTCCGAAACGGTATTAATAACAATGATCAATTTATCATGTTCACGTGGCAATCATGTTATCATGTGGCAATCTTGTTATACGGATCTCTATTTATTTTCTTTTTACTCAAATAATTTTTTTTAAGAAACTCATTTATAATTACATATATACTCAAATTTACTCATTAGTATCCCTTACAAGGATCAAGGATAAAGAAAGTCGAACAAAAATTATGAAATCATGAAAAATAGTCACAAAAGTATACACAACATGTATAGTTAGAGACTATATGAATCAAGTAGTCATAAGTGACATCAGTGAGTTTACACATTTTTAAAAGACTTAGAGCATTCGCATCCGAGTATCTAAAAAAATACACATTTTACACTTTAAAATCGTACTTTATCTATTTTACCATATCATTTTACAACTCATTTACATCCCTGTTTTAATTTTTATTTTTTTGATGAACAAAAGGGGGGGGCAAGGGCGACCATTTTGACTCAACCCCCTAGGCGTGGCCATAGGGGCACCCCTGCTAAAGAATGTTGAATTGAGTCATAACTACTATGATCTAGTGTGACCACAGACCTCATCCTAGCACCACGAAAAAGCTGGCAGCCAGGAGCTAGTTGCAAGAGGATTCCCACACTCCTCCCCAGGTAATCTATGTTTTCATATTTACATGTAACACATTAAAAATAATAAATTACTCCATAAAATAATAATAAACCGTTTCATGAAATTTTGGATACCACTTTTATAGGAAATAAAAAATGCTGTTAAAATATTAATTATTTTCTTTATTTTCCAATAAAAAAATTCTAAAATAGTCCATTAGCTTTTTCCTAATAAGATTTCCATTACTTATCGAAAAATAAAAAAAATAAAAACCATTAAAGTGTGTGTATAAAGTGAAAAGTGTTCCCTCTTTAAAAAACAGAAAAAAAAAAGTGAAAAGTGTTGGAAGTAAAGTCTTTTACAGAATCAATTGATATAGTACTTTCACTGTGACAGAAGGTGGAGTTATTTGTACGGATTTTGTGAACTGTACAACAAAGTCTAGCCATAGTGACATGTACAATGTCTTTAAAATATTGCATATAGAATAGAAAAAAAAGAAAGGAAGAATATTTGCGGCTTACAATGGGCATGGCTAATCTTTTGAATATCCATAACCGATCCAAATTTTTAGGATTAAGGTTTGGTCGTTGTTAAAATATTTTTTCCTAAAAGAAGATGAATTCTTTTTGATATTAGTGTCTTTATCTGCCAAGAGTGTTATAATTTAGTGGCATACAATGCTCTTCTTCATTATAGAAACCAGGATTCAAATCTCACATCTCCTATATTTGTAACTATCGAATTATTAAAAAAAGAAGTTTCTTTATTTGTGTATATTTCATCACCTAGGTTCTTAGATGAAAATAACTCAATTGGCACTTCCACTTCACATAATACTTGGATGGAAGCTGAGGTTGGGGGTACAATACCATATCTTTATCTGCCAAGAGTGTTATAACTTAGTGGCATACATTGCTCTTCTTCATTATAGAAACCAGGATTCAAATCCCACCTCTCCTATATTTGTAACTATCGAATTATTAAAAAAAGAAGTTTCTTTATTTGTGTATACTCCATCACCTAGGTTCTTAGATGAAAATAACTCAATTGGCACTTCCACTTCACATAATACTTGGATGGAAGCTGAGGTTGGGGGTACAATACCATGCCTTTCCATGGTATTGTACCCCCATGCGTAAAATTTTATTCCTTCTTAGTATTGGAAGGACTATCTCTATGTAGCCAAAATGATTGGCTTGTGAGATCTTGCTATTCTGCTGAAAATGGCTAATATTTTATAGATATTGTGAATATATAGCAATGGGAGAGTATTTTGTTCAAGTTTAATGATTCCAAAAGATATATAAGCACGATAGCTGCTACCCCTATTCTCACT
This sequence comes from Castanea sativa, assembly GCF_040712315.1. Taxonomy (NCBI): domain Eukaryota; kingdom Viridiplantae; phylum Streptophyta; class Magnoliopsida; order Fagales; family Fagaceae; genus Castanea; species Castanea sativa. The sequence continues at coordinate 12,049,963 of NC_134023.1, forward strand.
CAGCTCTCATAAAGCGAGCAGCATGCTTGGTTGTGCTAGATTATTTATTTATTATTTATATTTATTTGGAAATATGGTAGTGTAAGTTTAAGTGTAACTTAGATATAGTTGCGGTAACTTACCGCTTGAATAGATTTTATCGACTATTGCTACTTGAAGAAATTTGGTTTTGTTTTGTTGTAGGACTAATAACATGTAAAATATTAATGTATTGGTATAATTGTTATTTATTTCTAGGAACTCTAGTAAAATATTTTCAGAATCATTATAATAATTTATTTTCAAAGTACTAGCTTTGAATATTATTTTGACTTTTCTCTATTTTCTTAAATTATTAACTGATGCATATTAATCAGCTACTCTTCAGAAGTTGCTTTGTGCTGCTTGGGACCTATAAGATGGAGCCATAGAGGCAGTCTGAAATTCATACTTGTTAGCATCATGTGGTTTTTTGTTAGATGTTTGATCAAATAATGTACATAAAAGAAGAAGTTAGATGAAACAAATGCATGTCTTTCCCATTTTCCAGGATCCTTGCCTAATTTTCTTGGGAAAAAGCAAGGTGAGTTTAGCGTTGTTGTAAATTAAGAGAAAACTTAGTGTTGTTCTAACATAATATTTTTTATTTCATAAATTCAAGAGGCATTTAGGGCTCATAGTAAGAGCTATCAACTTGAATGACAAGATCATAAACCAGTTGGTAGGCAAGCAAACCTAACCAATGATCCAATGCAGATTTATGGTAGAAGCTCCACTATTTTGCATTAGAACATGCACATGATTCTCTGCAAAGTTATGGTGAGGGTTTACATTTTTCTCCATAACTCATTGGTTGATGGAATTATATCTCCGAAGTGAAGTAAACTGACTCAAGTTTTGTGGTTTGTTGGAAAATGTACATAATATCTTTTTTGAAGTATCGTATTGCATTATGGATGAGTACTCTTTCCTCTGCGAACCTATAATGAATGCTGTTTTGTTTTTGAAGAGTGGTCTCATGCAATTGGCAAGAGAGGAGGAAGCCTATAAGCACAAGAAGTAAACTAAAGAGGCAATGGAAGAGGTGATTTAATTGTGCTTGTGCTCACTGTACTGATGAGAACACATTGCTTCTGGCAGTGAATAAAATATAGCCCTCCTTCATTGTTTGTATTCAAAACAAAAACCCGGTGGTACATGATCATTCATTTTTCCTTACTTATTAGATTAAAGTAATATAGTCATTGTATTTTATCAAGTTGAATTTGAATAATAAATTGGACATTTCCTTTTTATTTCCTCTATTCTTCAACTAATTTTTCAACTAGATCAAGCTCTCTCTCTCTCTCTCTTCCTTTGAATAAAACCTCCATGGCCAATCAATTTCCTTCTTGAATAAATCTCCGTCCTTCGTTGTTGCCGTTACCGATGGCTTTACTGATTTTGTTGGCATATGGTCCATGCTCTATTCATCGTGATTTACTGATTTTGATTGATAATTTGCTGATTTTGTTTTGAAGGTTTGCTGATTTTATTGATTTGGTAGATGGGTTTACTGATTTTATAGATTTTGGTGGATGGGTTTGACAGTGAATTCAGTGTTCAAACGACAAGGGGATGCTTGGTGGTGTGAGTGTGCGTTGGCGTTACGAATCATTATTTACGTGTGGCTGCGAAATAGGATGGGGAAGAGAGGTAAATAAATAATATGTAGGTGTATGCTTGTGTAATTGTGTAGAGTGTAATGTGATGTGAATGCTCCCCCAATTGAAATTGATACATTATGAGCTCCACAAATATTAGTTAGCTTTCGGTAACATTCCAGACATTGGAATTCTATATTTCTAAACAACTCGGTAGCCATAAAATATTTCTACTCTATGCCATTGCCGTTATATACAGACTCAAATTAGTACACGCAAGAAATGTATAAATAACTGCATTCTGCATCTACCATCACACATTGAACTTAAAGAGAAGCAGATATGAAAAAATAAAGATGTCAAAGAGTTCATTATGGTCAAGACTGTCACTTAGGAACTGACCATAGGCAAGGAGCAGTTCCGTCGGACCTGACTTGGATATCCAGTCAGAACATTAAGCCCTGACATCTTCGTCTTCGCCCAAGCAAAGTCCATTCAAAAGGTTGATCCGTCATCTGAAGCATAATCCCTTAACAGTCTTGCGGTCTTCTCGTTAGCCAGAAACTGATGATAAGCAAAAAGGAGTCCTCTCCCCTTTAATGATTGGCTATGAATTTATGTAGACTCATTTCCAATGATTCCATGGGTTAAAAAGAAGGTTGAACTAATCATGATGTGTACGACGGTGTAAGGATTTTTGTGTGAATGTAAGGGTGAGTTTTACTGCAATTTTGACATTCTATATTTCTCTAATTCATTTTAGGACTAATGCCCTTCATTTCAGGTTATTCCCTATTTTAAAGATTTTTTTTGGTGCTCTCGAAAGACCTGCTGAATGTAGGGAAGGCTTGTTGAACTCACTAGACATCGTTAATCACTTGCTTACCGTTAACTTATTGAAGGCCAAAAATCTTTAAGAGGGACAAGCTGACTTTGAGGATTTAGGACAATCATCATTTAATGCTTGATCGAAATTGAATCCTTTTATTGCGTGTGGGGATAAGTGTGGGGTAATGACTTTAGTTCAGCAGATGTACCAGAATTCCCATGCATACTTGGACTGTGCACGCAGCATTGTCTATGGGCTCTAGGGTCCTTCAAGTGTTCCAAGCCCCAAGAGAGGAACCTTAGATGAGCCCAACGTTAATTTAAAATGACTCTTCTACCCACCATTCCATACCGCCTGATCACCCCCTTTGTTGAACTTCTTCCTTGCTCCTTGTGAGCTTGGTTCACGTTTTGGAAAAGAAAACATGTTGCTTCAAAGGGTTTATTTTTGAACGCTAATTATTGTTACACACTGTAACTGGCACACAACAATTGAAATCATATTTTGAATTTTAGTTATAATTGTAAAATAATAATTTTGACATAATTTCAAATATGTGTCTATGTGTAAGTATGACTACTCATTTATGAATCTGGTGACCTGACCTTTATCTTTCTTCATTCGACTTAGTGGTGCCCAATTGGGCTTCACCCATGGGCCCAGACAAGTACAATTTTGTTCTGGTTTGGTTGGCTACAGAAGGCCACGGGTTGGCATCAAAATGGGCCCTCTTAGATCAAATTTGCAATGGATTTATGTGGGCCATTCATTTTAATTAAGGGTTGAGGCCACAGGCTACACTCCCAATTTGGGTGCTGGCTTGGTCATTTCCAATAAGCCACGGATTGGCATGAAAGTCGACTACTTTTGGGCTTTATATTTGTGAAGAATTTTGTGGGCCTCAAGCCCATTTCGTGTTCTTTGACCAAAATGCCCTTAACAAAGATCAAACTCGCTCCATAAATACCAGGAAAATCACCAACCATAAGTCAATAAACATGAGAAAGACAAGAAATCAATCATTAATTCAATTTCATAAATAAAACTTATGTGTTAGCAAAACATCCACTAGTGAGATCATTTTTATTATGTCTCAATATATTAAGAAAATTGGGGTGGGTTCTAGTTAGCTCAACTAGTAAAGTCTCTAATGGTTGAATAAAAGATCTTGGATTCAATCCTTGCCTATACTAAAAACCGATTGTTGTCTTGGTCTGATGATAAAAAACTTTCATTAAAAGCGAACATTATAGGTTGAAAGTCTCTATATAAAAAATAGGGAAAATTAGTTACTTGTTATCTAAATTCTCTAAACCACCCCTAATATTTAGCTAATACTATTTCAAGCAAATAAATAAGTGGGGGTATAAAATTCATTTAGAAATTCTGTGTAAAATTAAAATACAAAACTCACCTCCTTTTTCTAAAATTTAGCTTACCTCTTCAAATTTTAAATTTTAAAATAATCACAACCTCTAGGTAAATACAAACTTCCCACCACACAAACACACATTCTCCCATTTGAATTCAAATTCCCTATTTCCTTGATTTCAATTTAAACATTAATTGCTCTTTTAACTTCTTATTCTTATCTTCTTCTTTTTCCACTCTTTTTTTTTTTGAAATAAAAATTTAAAATGCTTAAGGTTCTCTTTTATTCCTTTTTAAAAAAACAAACAAAAATAATTCTATCTTATTGGTTCAAATTGGACCGATTCATTATTTTGCATTATCATTTTAGTATCATAGTTTACAATAAATGATAGAGGATTTAGAAAGTTTATGGTAAAATTTAAAGACGATAATAATATGGTGTAAATAAAAGAGAGAGAAAAAAAATAGTAGTAATTTTTTAGCGAAAAAAATTTAAAGTACAAAAATAAATGGAGTGCTAATATTTCAACGAACATTGTCAAACCATTTTATATTAGCACTCCCTTTATGTTTTTCTTCAGCCAACTTAGTGTGCTCCACGCACTAAACTAATAAATAAATAAAAAACTTTAAATGCTAACTTTACTAGCTTGTGGGTCCATTTCTATCTATTTTAGCATAAGAATCTATATTTTCTATTTTACATACTTACTTTTCAAAACACTCACATTAGATTATCTATTTTATACCATATTTCATTCAAATATCGGTATTTCTTGTTTTTTTTTTAATTGTTTCTCTTTCTTCACACACAACAACAATCATCCAATCTCTTCCTTCATTCTTGCGATCCATAAATAAAAAAATTTAAAAACTATATGCAAAATAAATAGTGTTAATATCAATTTACATCGTTACTGTAGCAACAATACATATTTACACAATTTTTGCTTGTCTGATGTTGGTAGTTTTTGGACAAAAATATGTAAAAATTTGGTACATTTATCTATTATACACCTTCTAATGTGAGTACTCAAACAACAAAATAATAAGGAGCTAGCTTTTCATGCTAATGTCAAGTATGGGCTAGACAGGATAGGTGATCCCCTCCAACCCATCAAGAGAGGAAATCTTCAACCCGATTCATCAATTAGAATCCATGTCAACTAACCCAACACAAAACTTAAACTTTTCTTTAGTTATAACCTTAGTCAACATGTCAGTTGAATTTTCATTTGTGTGACTCTTCTTTAATTTCATCTATTGTTGCTCAACAACTTGTCTTAGTCAATAGCACTCACATTAATGTGCTTTATGTGTGCATGGTACATAGTGTTCTTGCTCAGTAACACAGTTTATAGCTTAGACTGCCATAAAACAGATCCCCATGCAAAAGTAAATAAGTACCCCAAGATAAATACTTTGTTATAAAGGTCATCTACCATATCTGCATCTTAGGTTATTTTTTATTTTGTTGAGTTCACCTTGATGAGTCAATGTTTATGTTTCATTTTACCTCTAGGGTTACATAATCAAACTAACTATACTAAACTAGTATGGTTCACTGCACTTTGTGTAGACCAATTCCCACCCTTACACGATTGAGGTGCGGGTCAATCATAAGGGGAAATTGCACCAGTAGGTTTGGTGCAAACCCATTGTGTGTGTGTACTTAAAGTTTATTAACTTACAAAATGGTTTATCTCTTTAAGCTTTTGACTACACTTACGGAGCAAGTATAGCCAAAGAAGGGCATCTGTAGACACCTCATTTCATATCCGATTAATAAACTTTAGTCCCCGGTTCTAATGATGAGCTTTACATGTCTACAAAAGGTAATTGAAGTTATTTTGATAATTTGGAAGTATTCACAACTCAAAAGTGCCTAAATCGCTTTGAAAATGATGTTGAAAAATGACCTTTACTCATTGGTTTACTCATAACTTTTGATCCCCAATGAATTTTTGAGTGCGGTTTATTTTATTGGAAACTAGACATCTTGGGATTTAATTTGAATATGATTTTGCCTAATTTGAACTTAAATTAAGTAAGTTATGACCATTTGAATTTGGGCCATTATGTGGCGTTTGGTATGGGGGAATGTTTTAGGATTCCTAGGAATGTTTAAAGATTCCTATGTTTGGTTGCAAATTACGCTTGGGAATCAGATGCTAGGGGAATCTGGATTCCCCTCTTAAACCCCTCTCAGTGGGAATGTGGATTCCCTTTAAAACAGGTAGGAATCCAGATTCCCAAGCTTAAAAGAAATTATAATTTTTATAAATTGACAATTTTAACCCTTTTTCCTTATCATTTAAGCGATTAAGATAAACTATAAACAAATTATCAATATCTTCTCTTTTGTCTTTATCTTTTCCCGCCAAAACAATATAAGGATAAACAACCCTGTTAATATATTTTTTAACAAGGTTCTATTTAGATTTTACGTGTGAAAAAAAAAGTTTGAAGGAGACTCTCCATTATTGCCAGGTATTCAGTTTTACTTTTTTTTTTTTTTTTGAGAAATCACATTTACTGTTGTGTGTATTGTTCAACAAAACTTTAATGAATTTATTTTCATGAGAATTTGTTAATGTTTCTATCCGTATCTCAGATCTTAGTTTTGTTTAGTTTCTAGAAATATAGATCTAATTAGTAGCTTCATGTAGTCTTTTTTTTTTTTTTTTGTGGATTTATAGCTTTGTTTTTAGATTCATATGTTGCAGTACATGTCAATAATTTGTATCCTCTCTAGTGCTTTTGATTTTTATTTTACAATGATACAAAATGCATAAATTTTTAACAACCCATGAATAAAATTGCATTCATATACTATTCACCAAAATGGTTTTTAAAATGGTACTATTCAGCAAATTTTGGCCAACAACGTGCTTCTAGATGATACACGGTCCTTTTTTTTTTTTTGAGTGAAGAGATGGAACATGATACACGGTCTTAAATTCTAACTTCTCCTCCACTTTTCCAAAAAAAAAAAGAGTCTAACTTCTCCTCCTCATCACCTTCCCTGAACCTCGCGTCTTTTGCACCTATTCTATCACGTAGCACCTGTGACTCTCTTTCTTCTAGGTCTGCCACGTTGGTATATGACTCTACGTGTGCAACTAATCTAAGACAAAATAATTCTCTGCCGCTATAATATTAGTAGCTGTTTTATGATGCTTGTAATTTCGTTTGTAATTAATTGTTCAGCTGTTGATTCATTGGTTTGATATTATTGTGAGAATATATAATGGAGGAAACTCATTTTACTCTTTTTGCACTGGTCATTTACGGGCAATAGCTAGTCTAAGATTAAAAACAACAGATTTTTTTAGCTAATAAGAATTTATTAGTAAATATCCCAAGTAGTTTTCTTCCATTATATTAGTTACATAACTATATGTCACACTGGTAGCTAGTTTAGTAGCAGTTGTTTTCATAATTTGTAATTTTCTTAAGTGTCAAGTTTTTATTTCTTGTGTATGATTGCAGTGATGGCTCGACCACCAAGGAATCATAAAAAGAAAATTTTAGTTGTGTTGCTACATCAATTAGATTTACTACGTCAAATGTGGATGATGTTAGTGCACATGTGTGCAATAGTGATTCTTTCTAGGAATAGGAGAGTTGGAAGAATTGGAGGTTGGGGTGACCAAATATTAGAGAGAGCAAATGTGAGAGTTGTGAATATGAATCAAATGGTTTGGATGGATGATACAACATCCATAAACAATGTACGAATGGATAGGAGAGCATTTAGAAAACTTTGTGACATGCTCCACATACATGGGGGTTTGAGGCCATCTAAGAATATGGAAATGGATGAGATGGTAGCGTGTTTTCTACATGTACTTGCACATCATGCAAAAAATAGAGTTATAGCACGGCAATTAGCTCGGTCGGGTGAGAGTATAAGTAGAAACTTCAATGTTGTATTGCATGCTGTCCTTCGTCTTCATAGCATCCTTTTTAAGAAACCGGAGCCTATACTTGAGAACTGTACTGATGAAAGATGGAAATGGTTTAAGGTACATTACTATTTAGATTAGAGTGTTTCTATGTATTTCTTATTATTGATTTAAATTTAATGAATAAGTCCTATAATAGAATTGTCTAGGTGCACTAGATGGAACCTATATTCCAGTCAATGTGTCAATTGAAGACAGGCCTAGATATCGAACCAGGAAAAATGAAATAGCCACCAATGTGCTGGGAGTGTGTTCGCAGTATATGCAATTTATCTATCTATTGCCTGGTTGGGAGGGTTCAGCTGCAGATTCTAGAGTTTTGAGGGATGCAATTTCTAGGAGAAATGGATTGAAAGTCCCTCAAGGTAAATAAATACTTATTAATCAATTTTTTTTGGACACGTCTATTTAAATTCTTATAGATTAAAAATGGTGTTAGGTTACTACTACTTGTGTGATGCTGGTTACACCAATGGTGAGGGATTTCTTGCACCTTATAGAGCACAAAGATATCACCTGAATGATTGGAGGCAGGGCCACCAACCTACTTCTCCTAAAGAGTTTTTTAATATGAAACACTCTTCTGCTAGGAATATCATTGAGAGAGCCTTTGGCCTACTAAAAGGAAGATGGGCAATACTTAGGAGTAGATCATTTTATCCAATCAAGACCCAATGTTGGATCATTTCAGCTTGTGCACTACTCCACAACTATATAAGAAGAGAGATGTCACTTGACCCTGAAGAGAACTCTCCCTTGTCTGACAACTTAGGTGCTCAAGAGTTGGATGGTGAGCATATAAGGTATGTGGAGACATCTGATGCATGGAGTGATTGGAGAGATAAGTTGGCTGAAGAAATGTATGAACAATGGAGGGCCTCTAGGCATTGAATTGGAGATGATGTTTACTTGGTATTTTTCATTCTATTATATAGTTAGGTGCTCCTCAATTTGACATTACAGTTACGTAGTTTGTAATTTTCTCATTTACAATTTATGTTCAATTTGGAATATGGTTTTTGTTATTTATTTAAAAATTCCAAGAATTTGTTTTATAATATAATTTCAGTTGGTGGTATTTTTTTGTCATGTTTTTTGTTCCTTTACACAGTTTGTTGACCTTAATTACCATCATGAATGCAGTACTTACATTTTTATTTGGATAATTATGTATAATGTTCAACTTTTGCATAGACAAGGAAAATACATATAGTGAACCTGTCAATGAAGGAAAGAGAGGAACTAAATTCCAATGGACAGCTGAAGAAGATGATAAGTTGGTTGAGTGTTTATTGGAACTGGCTGGTGATGTTAAATGGAAAGCAGAAAATGGTTTTAAGGCTGGTTTTACAGCTAAATTAGAGGAATTGCTGGAGAAAAAACTGCCAGGATGTGGTATAAAGGCAAGTCCACATATAGAATCTAGATACAAAGCTTTAAGAAAACAATATTGGGCAATAGCTGACATGCTTGGTCCAAATGCCAGTGGTTTTGGTTGGAACGATAATGAGAAAATGGTTGTGGTTGAGAAACAAATTTTTGAAGATTGGGTCAAGGTAATTTTTTTTTTTTTGTCATTCATGTTTTAAAGACCAATTTTTATTTTATTATTGAATTTTTGTATTTTTGTTTCCTATCAGGGTCATCCAGATGCTAAGGGATTGCGGAATAAGCGCTTCCCTCATTTTGATGACTTAGCACTTGTGTTTGGTAAAGATAGGGCCAGTGGGGATAGAGCTCAACATGCTATAGATGCAACAGAGGAGCTAGCTAGAGGTCAAGAAAACCAATCTCCTACAAATGAAGCTGAGACAGAAAAAAATGCTGGTATAGGAGAGATCAATGGAAATGATTCTGGTTCCCAAACACAAATACCCAATCAAGGTTCTAACTCAAAGAATCTAAATAAGAAGAGGCCAAGATCCAATGATGAACTAATTGAGACCTTAATGGAGACAATGAAAGACTTTGGGAAGAAGTATGAAGAAACTAATGGGCATATGGCCACCATTGCATCTTGCTTCAAGATTGAGTTAGAGGAAGCTGAGAGAAGAATGAAAGTATTCAATGAGCCATTGAAAATCGAAGGACTTTCTATATCAGAAAGAATCAAAGCTGGAGAATTGCTTACAGCTGATTCACGTAAATGTGATTTTTTTTACTCATTGCCTGGGGATGTTAGGTATGACTATGTTATTCAAGTGCTCACAGATGCAGGGGTGAATACATTATATATGTAATAGGCATTTTTTTTCATTGTTGATGAACTACTTTTACTTTATTGCTACTTTTATGGTCTTATAGACCTAAACATTGTTAGGTTGTTTTGTTATGGATTAAGCTTTTAAATATTATTATTAAGAATAAAGCATTTGAGGATTTAAATAGTTATTTTTGTATTGTTCTTGTCATTTTAAAGGAAGATTTTTTTTAAAGGACTTGGTATTTGAGTTAGCTTTGGAAAATTTGTATTTGAGGTCTAAATATTCACAAGTGTCATACGTAGCATAGCTGGAAAATAATGTCAAGATTAATTTATAACAATATATAAATTAAAGTATAATATGATGAAGTTTCTAAGGTTTGATATGAACATCTTTATCATTTTCTTTGTCCTTCAATGGAGGCTGGAAAAAAAAAGACAAAATTGAAAATGAAGCTATTGTATGGCTTATATCAATGCTTTGCGACTTGTCTTAGGAAGTGAAGATAGTGACTTTGAAAAAAATGAGGAAACAAAGGATAGAAGGGCACAAAAAAAGGCGAGGCTCCTAAACTAAGAGAGTCCAGCCTCATTCTGAACAACATTTACAAAAGAAGGACCATCTTGCTAAGTTATGGCAGCCAAATTTCCAGCTCTAGGCATTGAAATTCCAGCTAGATTGCTCCGAAAGGTCCGAAGGGCATCCTTTGCAAAAGTGACAAGCCGCCACTGTGAGACAGGCTTTGACTTACTCAAAGCTTCAATGCAGGCCTTAGAATTCCCTTCAAACACCATTTGATCTACATTCAATTGTCTAGCCAAACTAACCGCCCAAAGGATTGCTTTTGCTTTTGCTTTAGCTTGGACATGGATGTTGGTTTTTTTTTTTTTTTTTCTTATTTCATAAAAAAAAGTTTCGAAATCTATGCTCTTAGTTAACTATTAATTTTTCCCAATTTTGTAAGGAAAAAACTTAATGGAAAAGAAAATTTTAAATTTCTAGAAACTTGTTAGGAATTTTTTTTTTTTAAATTGATTTTTTCTGCCATTTTTTTTTATACATTTCATAAAAGTAGTGTCAAAATAATTCATTAACAAAGAGGTACCATTAATTAGTTCAAATTAGGTGACACCCTTGTTTACCTGTTGATTGAGCAAATTACAATATCATTGATTAAAAACGTCAATTTCATATTAATTCTAAAATATTTTTTTTATCTATCTATTTAGAGGAAGATATTTTTAATAGTTTATATATATTTTTCATTATTTATTTAAAGGAAGTTTTTTTTAAAGGACTTAGTAGTTCACATTCAAATCTAAGGACAAAATGGGAAAAATAAATAATTCATTTAAGATTCCTGGGAATACACCAAACATTATCATCTCACATTCCTAAGAATCTCCAAATGAAACCAAACATAGGAATAAATACATTCCTAGGAATGTGATTCCTAGGAATCACATTCCTAGGAATCTGGATGCCAGAAGTAATGTAGATTCCCCCGTACCAAACGCCACATTAGTGTTGTCAGATTAGAGTTTTGGGGGACTCATGCGTACGCATAAATCATGCATGCGTGAAAATGCCCCAACCATGTGCGAGCATGCTACTTTCCAGAAGCCAAGGACTTTATTTTTTTAGGGCCCAAAGCCTCCCTCTTTGAGGGCTCCTGGCCCCTAGACCTTTTGGAACGTCCAAAACCCTATAAATGAGTCTGAAAACCCTAATTTAAACATATAAATACAACCTTATGCCTCCAAACTCAAACCCTAGCTAGAGAGAGTTGATTCTTCACCTACACTCTTCCAAAAACTATTTCTTTCTTTTAATACTTTGAACACACATCTATTAGCACGTTTTTAAAACCCCTCTCTAATGTTCATTCAAGTAGAAAGTAAGTTTTTCAAATCATTGAATCCAAACCTTTTCAAGAATCATTTTTATTTTGAGTTGTGATGACTAAGAACTATTGAAATATTCTATTTTCTTTTGAATCTCATTGAATCTTGTTGTGTAAGCATTGAGGGGCCAATTAAATCTCTACCAAGCTGTGATTCAAAAGCAAGGTGAGTCTCCCCCCATGACTTTTTCTTAATTTGGGTTTTTATAACTTGTGTTCTTCTTGTTCTTAATTTTATTTATGTGTTATACATGCTTAGAAATATAATTTGATTTGTTTGGTTTTTATTTGTTGTGTCTCACCATATTTTGATTGGAGAGTTGAATAATTGGATATATTTATGAACATGTTTTGATGTGTTAAGAGTTGCTCTTGTTTGTTGTTAGATCCAATGCATGTTTAGGAATATATTTTGTTTTTGTTTTTTTTTATCTTTCTTATCTTTGTTGTTAGTTTAGGTTGTTTAGTTTTGTATTAGAAGCATGCTAAGTGATTTGTCTAATGTGAGCTCTTCACTGGCATTTATGAAGCGTCTATGTTTCAGATTCCTAATTATGAATATCCATGTTGACAGTTTAATTATGTATTGCAGGGTGCTGAGGAATAATAATATTTCTGATTCGGTTCCATCCAATATAGGGGAATATTTAATTTGACACAACTGTAAGTAATGCCCAAGCAATGGAACCAGTACATTTCTACTATTTAATAGGTTGGACAACCCCAACCTGAAGAAAGAATAATAAGCCAGATACGCCATCCAGTACAGTTTAATTATGGCTTGCAAAATGAACTCACTCTGTTTGTAATTGAATAAGGGGCCACTTCATTGTATTTTGTACCCATCCTGTTTCTTTTCAGCTTGTCTTATCTTTTCTCCGTCCTTTTCTTGTTGGGATGGCGTATCTGACTTATATTTTACTGGCTCTAGTTGCATAAGGATTATAATTGTTAATTACTTCTTGTAGATAACTAGTTTTATATATCACCCAACCACATGACAATTGCTTTGTTGTCAATACATAATAATAATAATATTGTTTTACTTTTTCAGGATTTGAGCTTCAACAATATAACAGGACTGATTCCAGTCTCACTTTTCAATTTGAGTTCACTCTCTTACTTGTAATATACCTCATTTTCTTAATTGCATATTATACATCACAATATTATTCTTTATTGTATTGAAGATTGTCTATTGTGTTCATTATCAGGTTCCTTGGAAATAATAAATTAAGCAGCACAGTGCCTTCACAAAAAAGCACGTCTCTTCTCAACATGTAAGTGCACAAGACATTATTTGCCTTTAACATTATGATGAAACATTTAAAATGAAAATTTAGGTGTCCAACAATTAGCTTTTTAATTGAAAAACTCCCTTATTTGTTGATTAAATGTACCAGGCTTTTTTGAATCTTTACTGTATATATACAAGGAGTTATATTCAATCTAATGTCGAGAGGGGGTATTATGACCCTGTCTCTTATTAACACTAAGCTATGTTAGAATGGTATTTTGATAGAAAATTTGAGTACCACATCCCTAAATCTTATATGAGCTTAGTGAACATTTATATATAGTGAGCTGAAATAATCGTATGGAGAATATGCTTTTACATTGGGAGGTTATGACACATTTATGATTTATCAAAGATTTTATCTCAAATGTAATAATTTAGTGATTACTATAAAATGATGATGTGTTTCCTATTTTGGGGGGGGGGGGGGGGAGGTAGGGGTGTTTCGTGTATATTTTAGAAGCAAGAAATTACAGAAAAAATTATTCTATATCACCACTGGCTTAATTGTACTGTCCAAATCTTATAGTCTCAGAAAAGAATAATGCCTTGCGAGATACATAGATTTCCAAGTGTAACTAATTATAACATAAACAAGAATGGCATCATTAGCAAACATGGAAAACTAGAGGTTCTGGATTTAGAATTTTGTGTTAAAGCATCTGTGTTACTAGAGTAATGCCTAATTTAGTATCGAACGGGGATTGTTTACAAAGTGAATGAATTATGTATCTAACATCCTTAGTATGTTATGCTTGCAGTGATTTGTCTTACAATAATTTAGAGGGAAGCTTTCCTTCTTGGGTCAGTGAACAAAATTTGCAACTGTCTGTATACTATTGTATTTGAAAATTTTTAATATTATATTTAATTTTTTGATTTTCTATAACCTGCTACTCTCAAATAATAACTGACATTCAGATCTTATTCTGTATAACATGCAGTAATTTAGTTGCCAACAATTTCACAATAGAAAGTTCAAACAGCAGGTAAATTTCTACATGCTATATTTCTTTATTTTAATGCTTGAGTTTTACCATAATGAAACAAATTGTTGTTTCTAATCTGGTTTAAAATTGTTGTCCTCTCAAACGTTTTGGAATATGTGGAGTGTAAATTTTCATTAACTAGCTACTTTTGATAATTATAATGTTTGAATAGCAGTAAATTATACATAGAAAATCAATTAGCTTCTGTCTTGCATGTAAATTACTTAAACAAGTCCACTAAAGGTTTGGACCAATGGGCGTCTGATGCAGGACAATAAAGTTTTGATACCAAACTAATTTGGGATTTGTTGCTGGGTTTTGGGGTATGTAGGGTTAATGTTTGTCGTGAAGAAGGTTGGAAAATATTAGGAAGTGAAGGAGAAAAAAGTAAAGTTAATTGAAAATTGCTGGAAGTTGAACAGAAAAAGGAAGAAGTAGAAAATATTTGGCTCACATGTGGAGATCCTAGGCATGACAAATAGAGTTTCCAGCTCCAACAACTCAGGAGTCATCAGTCACTAAAATATGCAAACTGAAGTATATAATTTTATTAATTAGAATAAAAAGCCTAGTTATATCATCTTTCTGAGATTTACATGGTCAAATGAGCATCTAATCTATGTTCTCTTAATATAGAACATTGAAAAAATATTTAGAGTAATTAGTTGATTCGATGCCTTGTAGAGTAAAGGGGACCTTCAAGTCCCAATTGGTTTAGGGCCCCCCCCCCCCCCCCCACCAACATTGAAAAAATATTTAGAGTAATTAGTTGATTTGATGCCTTGTAGAGTAAAGGGGACCTTCAAGTCCCAATTTGTTTAGTCCCCCCCCCCCCCACCAACATACCAATTCTGCCTAATCAATATCAATATCAAAAAAATATATATATAAAAGTAGAGACCTCATGTGAGAGTGTACGAGGTCCTGCCATGTGGCACTCTAATATTACATTTAACTTTTTTTATATTTTTTCATTAAGTTTTTTTAACCATTACCCAATATATCATAGTAACTCATTTTTACTATTATATAAATTTAGCATTTTTTTACCTCTTTTTATTATGTTTTTTTTTTTTTATTGTTATCCAATATATTATAGTAACTTCTTTTTCCTATCTTGCCACGTAGTATTCTAATATTGCATTTAACATTTTTTTATCTTTTTTTATTAAGTTTTTTTAACCGTTACCCAATATATCATAGTAACTTATTTTTACTATTATATAAATTTAGCATTTTTTACCTCTTTTTATTAAGTTTTTTTTACTGTTACCCAATAGATCATAGTAACTTCCTTTTACTATTATATAAAATATGAGCTGTTCTTGACAATTAGACCCATTAGACCAAAATTAATTTACTATAAAATAAACTACCTTTTAAAAGTAAACCAAACCTTATGAAAAACTCAAGCCAGTTCTTACCTTACATATTATGACCCAAATTTGACCCTTCCCACATGAAATCATGTCTTCATTTTTCCCCAATTTCAATTCAATATGCGTTTGTCTATTAATAATGTTCTATGCAATTTATGCAGACAAATTCTCTGTCTTCGACCAGGGCAACAAAAATATATATAAATCTTAAGATCCTTGAGGTTACTGAAATAATTAACAAGTGCATATTTCTAAAATTTATAATAACAAAAAAGTCTAATAAATATCATATTCTATCTCACAAAATGCCATTAACTTAATATTTTCTTTAAAAAAATCAATGATAGGAATGGAAAAAAACATGATCCTATACAAGAAATACCAAAAATACATGCAAAAAAAATTTTCATAGGAGGATTTATCTTTAAATATTATGAAGACAATAGTAAAAATAAAATGCATTGAATGAGATTCTACGAAACAGGTTTGTTAATCATTTCAATTTATACTCATCATTTACGTAAAAAAAAAATCATACATCATATTATTTACATTAAAAAAAATAATACATATTAATTTCAAAATTCATTGCAAGATGTAAACTGCTAGGGTATTGCAATGATAAGTAATATTGATACAACAATAGGTTGGTATTACATTTTATGCGTACTTGGTGAAAAGAATGTCAAACCACAAGCAAAATCATTTTGGTATGCAAAATGTGAAACAAAAATAAATCTTTCTATCCCAAAGTTAGAGACACTCACATTAACTACATACCCTCCAAATATTTATAATATATTTATCTCACTATAACTAATATATATATATATATATATATATATATATATATATATATATATATATATATATATATATACAATTGCAAACTACTTCAGATGCATGATTCAAAATGAAGTTTTTGATGCAACTATCAAAACAAATTTTGTGATATTTAATTGAGATGCCGAGAAAATCCTAATTGAATCTACAAGATATTTTGCTGAAAAATAAACTGAGGTACAATTTATTTAAATTATTGTAAAAATATTGATATTGGAGAACGAATTCCACGTGATTTGAAAAAAAAAAATTAGGAAAAAAATGGATTTCTCTACTTCATTTGAATGAATTCAATCTAAAGGGTGGTTTTGAAAATTACATAGTTATTAAGATTTTTGATGCACTTTCAAATGATAAAAAGGTATGGAAGAAAAAAAAAACACAATTCAATATGCTATATTAATTCTTTTTGCTACACTATTCCAAAATTAACAAAAATAAAAAAATAAAAATATTTACAAAAAATTATAACATCATTGAAATTTAATATAAATGCAAATACTATGAAAAATCTTAGCGACAAAGTTCAAACTTTGTAAGATCCAATTAAGAATCTCTCGACGCCAATTCATTAGTGATTAACACAAATAATGCAACAAAAGGAAAAAAAATGATGAAAGCTCAAAAATTGAACAAATATGGATGAACTAAACTTCAAACGTTGAAGATAGAGAAACTGATGATGATAACAAGCATCACTATACTTTAATAACAAAGATTGAAGGAAAAAAAAAAAAGATTTCGTAATAAAGCTTTTTATTACATCATATAATAAAAATAAATAATATAGAATGAATTAATATGCCTTTATCAACTTTTATTATACAATATTACTCCAAGTGGTTTTAATTATTACTCATTACTTGAACAAAATAATTATAATAGATATATATGAGTAATTTATAATTGTTACTTTTTATGATGAACTCATTACTAACAAAGTTTTATAATAAATATACTATAATATATGTCTAATATTTTCCAAAAACAAATTTATATAAAACATTACAACAGTATTCGTGCATCGCACGGAAAGCTTACTAGTAGTATTAATAGGAGAACGTTTATTTGCATATCGCCAAGAGATCTTTTCTCATTTACACAAGTGAAAACCTTTGTATCAAGGAGATATATCTGCTTTAATAATTGGTGTTTCATGTGCAACGTTATCACATTCCTTGTCTAAGTGTATTTCTCTCCTGCTTTTAGTGTTTTGCCTTCAGGATTGAACTGTCTTCAACGAAGTTTTCCTTGCAATCGAGGCAATGGAAGATGTAAGTACAATTACAAACTCCCACTTGATTGTAAGAATGGAAAGCATCAGTAGGTAGAGGCCACACAACAAGAGAATTATAACTAGGATTGGTGTTTCTATGAAGAATGCTGAAAGTTCAAATGTATACAAAATATTGATATGGATACTGTAAAATCAAAAGGCATTCCAAACTTTTAGTAGACATGAATATTGGTAGGACTAAATAGGCAACTATATTCCATTTTATAAATTCGGTATTCAGCAATTGATAATGGCAGCATGATATTCTTTAGAAACAAATTGCAAGGTCAATGAACTTCTGCCAAGAGCTCTCTACTGGTGATCATTAATAGAGTATTTAAAGTATGTCAATCTTTTCTCCTTAGTACCAAGTCACATATTCAAATTACAGATAAATTACACTATTCTTCAACTCACATTTTAGTTTATTTATAATAGACTACTAGAATTGATTAGGTTTCTGAATTCAAGCATCCACTATTGAAATGCATAGCATGCTTATGAATGCACAAAGTTATCACCTTTTCTGAGCTTACACATCAATGAGTGTTTCTTTTATATTGGATTCCAGATTATGACTTTGCAATTAAGTGTGGTAGTCCTCAGATTACCTCTTCTAAAGGGATTGTGTATGAGAGGGATAATGAGACACTTGGTCCAGCTACATATTATGTGATTAACACAGACATGTGAACAATTAGCAATGTTGGATATTTTGCTGGGACCAGTAATCCTCGGTATACAAGTTCTTCGTTATCTCAGTTTACGAATACTTTAGACTCAGAGCTGTTCCAAATAGCTTGACTCTTTGCTTCATCATTAAGATACTATGGCTTGGGGCTTGAGAATGGAAATTACACTGTGAGCCTCCAGTTTGCAGAAACAACTTTCGATAACAGTATCAATAACACTTGGAAAAGTCTTGGGAAGCGGGTCTTTGATATTTATTACCAGGTTTGCATCATATTATTGAATTATGTTGGAATTATAGTGTTTTCATTTAAAATCAGGTTTGCATTTCCTAAAAAGTTTTTTCACCCTAGTATAAAATCACACACCATGACCGTGACTAGGGATTGTGATGACAGGTAAGTGTATATGTATCTACACAAAAAAAAAAAAAAAAAAAAAAAAATTGTATGGAACAAATATTTTGACCGTCTTATTTCATCAATGCAGAAACTTCTTTAAATATGATGCATATTTACAATTGAGACTATCTAATTAATTCCAAAATTGGCCACTGGAGGTTCTCTTATTTGGCCCCTCCACAAATTTGCTTTTAGCATCTAATTATTAATTAATTCTTATTTTTTTCAGAATTTTAGTTGAGTATGGCACAACCATTACCTCTGTAATTTCTTCACTATTTTGCAATTAATTTCCAAAAATCAAAGTAGTTTTGATTTCCAAAAATATGCCTATTATCATGATAAGGATTTTGAACAAAGCCTGTCATGAGTCCCTCTCCAGTTTTCCTATAACTACCCCCTTCCTCTTATGCTCATTTGTGTATTTTCTTAATTTTTGAATATGTTTAATCTAGGGAAAAATTTTTGAAAAGGATTTTGACATACAAAAGGAAGCCGGTGGTGACTCTTCGTAGCTGTTCAGAAGGAATATAATGCGGTTCAGGTATCAGAAAACTACCTTGAAATCCATCTCTTTTGGCCTGGAAAAGGGACTTGCTGTGTACCTGCTCAAGGTACTTACGGGCCTTCTATTTCAGCCATCAGCGCTACCCCAGGTAATAAACTGCAAAAACTGTAGATGCAAATCAGAAAAATTAGGTACTGGCTTCCTCACATGTTATTGACTATCTTACTTTTGTATAGAATTTACACCCACTGTTAGTAGCGGACCTCCCAGCAACAAGAGGAATAGCACTGGTCTGATTGTAGGTCTCATTGTTGGTGTGGGAGTTTTGACCTTCGTTTCTGTTTTCGTGGTTTTCTATATTGTTGGAAGAAGAAAACTGCTAACCAATGATGATGAAGTTAAGCCAAAAATCATGTTGCTGGTACATGATAGTTGTCACCTGTCAAACTTCATTCAGTCTTCTCTGACTTATATTTATATATTACTAAAAGCTGAAGCATAGTATTTAATATCACTACATTCACATCGAGTCATGTCAACAATTACGTTATTATTATTTTTTTCAATTTTTCTTATATTTTTTAAAACATTTTCTCATTTAAGGTGACTTAATTATTTAAAAATTAAAATATCTTTCAACCATTATTTTTATTATTAATTTTTCAAAACTCTCATTTCCTTTTACCTCTTCATCTCCCTACTGTTTTCTACCTTAATATCATTATTTCTCTACCTTTTTATCTTCTTTTATTTTGACTCTTCTTATTCTCAACATCTTACTACAAATTTGACATTTTCTTTTTCATTCTATGTATAGTTTTCTCCCACAAAAAAAAGTTACTTCTCTCTCTCTCTCTCTCTCAATTTGTTTTTCATTTTTTGTTTGATTTTTATTTTTATTTTTATTGCATCAATTCTTTAGATTGATGAATTTTTGTGTTAATTAGAATTCTACTTTGGGTTGATGTATTCTAGTTTTGTGTTTTAAGTTGTTATCTTTTATATTCTCTTTGATTATATATTATCTTACTACATTCTACATATAGTATATAATAATATAAATATTACATAGAATGACTTAGATAATTTGATGCTTATTGTTATATATTTTATTTTTACTCTTTTTTCCTCTCATATTGTTTTATTCAACATTTAAATCCAATCACATCGTCCATACTATTAAATTATACAGCGCAAATAAAGAAAATAGCTAGACACAAACCTGCCTTTCTTTACCATACATTAGGGGAATCAAAATATTTGTGTGATTAAGAGTCATATAATTTATAATTTAGATAGTACCCTTTGAATGTGCCTAGACCCATAGATTGAGTAATTTGTAGACGTCAAAAGCTATTGAGAATGAACTTTTTGAATCAAGTCTAAAAAAAATTTGAACTATTATATATCATTTAGATAAAAACTTTTATCATAGATACATTAATATTTTTTTTTTGCCACAAATTTAAATCACGCAAACTTAATAATTTTATATTATGTGTTAGCATTGTCTCTGCTTCTTCTTTTTCTTCTCAAAAATATTATGTATCATCTTTAAAGGATGCTAACAATATGATCTTATGGGAAAAGTTATATAAAATATTGAGAAAAAAATGTTTAATTTTACAATCTACTAAAAATGTTTTTTTAAATATTTAAACCTTTCTATTTTTCATATCATTGACGTGTTTTACAACTACAGCATATGTTAACTTAAGTCTTAATATTCTTAAGTTGTTTCAGCAAAAAAAAAAAAAGTTGTCACAAAAAAGGAGTTCATGTAAAGCTTTTTGCAAAATGGAATATTTGTTTTGTAAGGTCACCAAATTTGATAATTTGCAAATGTGGAACTACTCGCAACAATATTTGTATAGTTATATAGTTCCAGTTAAAGTAATTGTGTATACTTTTAGTCTTCAAAAAACACACATCTACTGGTGATTAAACGTTCATCCTGGGTAATTTTAACTTTTTATATGATTGTACCTTTACATATTCATCTATTTTCAATTAGATTGTTTTTTCCAAAATAAAAACTTCAATATAGATATTTATAAGCAAACAATAAAATAATGATTCATAAATAATAATAAAAATTATCTATGCCTATTTATCTTGTGCGATTGTAACTTCACATATAATTATGCATTTATATATTCATTTACTTTGATTTAGATGTCTACAACTTAATAATGAAATCTATAAACACGATAATTAAAACAATCATATTTCTACAATTCAAAAAGTCACAATTCCTTTTTTTTGAAAAAGGCCTTTTACATTTCCTTGGAATTATTTTTAAATTTTTTTTATAAAACCTTTGACATACCAATAACCTAACCACTTCATACATTAAAAATATTTAAAGCTCATTATTACTTCCATTAATTTATTATGAATATCTTAATTGATTGAGACCAAATTAGAGAAATGCCTTTCATATTTCCTTGAAAATTCAGAAGGAAAAAAAACCTTTGACATACCACCAACATAACTATATCTATAACTATTTAAGCCATTCATGATATCTATTTTTTATATGAAGGAAGAAAAAAGAAATGAAATTAAACATCAATTAATAACTGTTATTTGGAAAATAAAAAAGTGGTCAAGAGGAATAAGAAATAAAATAGAGATGGCTATACAGAGGACATTGAAAACTTTATAGTGCAATAAAATCAACCATTACATTCACTTAATTAAATCAATAATCAACAATTAAATATAATAATACAAAATTTAAACTTAAAACTAATCAAACTCTAACTAGGAAAATTATATATAAAATCATAATCTTCATACACAATGAATAGTTTTACCTCTTATTTAATGTCTATTTTATGCAAATCATCAACCAATAAATATATGATAATGGAAAAAATGTTGTAGACAAGATTATGAAAAATATGATAAAACTTTTTAAAAAAAAGCTCTTTATAAAGTCTAGAGACTAAAATAGTATTGTATCTAAAAAATTATCACGTGCAACGCGCGGGTCTGCAACTAGTTGTTGGAAAAATAGAATTCTTTTTTTCAGGTGATGCTATATTACAAAATGCAGTCTATCATTTCATGTTTACATAAGCATTTTTTCCAAAAGCTCTTCTTTATATGTTTCTGCATAATACACGTGCACACACAAACCGACAAATAAACAAAAATGAGTAGGTAGAAACATAAGTTATGGGCCCATGAAGCCCCAGGCTGTAGACAACTTTTCATATATTAAGCTTGCTGCCGAATCTCCAGCTTCAGTCAACATTTTGGACTAAAACATATTGATGGTTGATACTTAAGAAAAGGAGATTTTCTCAATTTAGAATTGTAAAAACCTTACTGCATTTTCTGCTTGAAATCACTCAAGCAATCAATTACTAGTTAATGGATTCAGTGTTACAACCCGTATGTATGTTGGACATGCAGAGCTCCTTGGAATAGATGCTAGAACATTCACTTTTAGCTGTGCTAAACTAAAGACAGCTACAGAAGATTTTAATCCTGATAATAAGCTTGGAGAGGGAGGATTTGGACCTGTCTATAAGGTAAGTACTTTAGTGGCTGAACCCAAGCCATTGCCTTAATTTTGATTGCCTGATGTAAGTTAGAGCGACTGTACATCTATTGCTATGTCCAACCAAATAACAATTAACAAATAATAGATTGTGACATCGCTGTTTTTTTAGTTTCTTTCCGGTTATATCCCCTATACATTCTTTTTTTCTTTTTGTTTTGAAATTGCGTGGCACTCTTTACCATAATATCTTGGTTCTTGGTACTGTTATTGGTGAAATACTGGCAATTGCAATTATTGTAGAAGTAAATTGATCCAAAAATAAATGAAGATTCATAACCTCATATATATATAACAATAAACTATTTCTTTTACTAGATCTAATGCATATGCATCTTCTGTTATTGTTATCTTTCAACTTCCGTTTGAGTCGAAATTTATTCAAAGTTCTTAATCAAATGAACAAATTTATTTTCTAGTTGTTTCTGATTTAGGCTATTTTCCCAAATTCATATTTGTCTAAGTCGCCATATCACAAATTCACATTCCTTTTTTTGGGCAATTGTGGATTTGTAGGACTGTTCAATCTTCAGTGCAACTTGTTCTTTACACTTGGTATACTTATAAAACAAAGCGTCATATGGTGAAATGAGGTCCATTTTATGCCACTATATCCCAATTTTAAGAAGTGAATCTGTTATTAAAAATCACTGATTTACAGAAATCTACTTATAGTGGGTGATGAATTCATGAAAAAAAGGGGTAATTTATATTTTAAACCTGGCTGATTTCAAATAAGCCCTAAACTTTAAAAGGTTACATATAGATGAACCTAGTATTTTATCAAAGGTTTCAATTAACCGCTTCTGTCCATGTTTCCTATGTCGTCATTTACTTATAAAATGGTGAATCTTGCTACGTCCAAAATAATGCTGTATTTCCTCTCTCTCTCTCTCTCTCTCTAAATTTTATGTGGTGTCAAATTTTTGTGACACTAATCTTTGCAAAACACCATTGTTTAGGCATGTTTATGGTAAATGATGTTAGAGAAAAAATAGATGGAGGGGTGAAGTGAAATGTTTTTCAAAGATCAAGGTGTGTGTTGATTTTTTTTTTTTTTTTAAGTATAGGGTTTAATTGCAATCAACTCAAATTATATGGTTTAAAATATAATTTGGCCAAAAAATAATTATTGGACACACATTCTAAGTAGTCTCACTTCAAACAAACTATGTATAAAATCATCTACGGCCTTGTAGCTAAATTGACACCTCCCATTGCACAAAGTACTTAGGGTATAGGAGAGAAAGGGTTCAAGTTGTGAGATTAGCAGTATGTTGTAATTATCTCTAAAAAAAGACTACATATAAAATCTTGAATTGATGATTCCAAAAATTTAATATTCTCATGGATGGTTGGAAGTTTGAGCAGCTGAGTAATTACATTTTTTGGAGGGTAAAGCTTTCTTATTTTCTTTTATCCTTTTTTTTTCCTAGATATTTGTATGGTTTCTTACCTGATCTATGAAATGGAATCCATAAGATGATCTTTCTGCTGTTAATAGCTTGCTTACTGTATTGCTTGTATCATTGGAGGAAAAAAGGAGACACTTTAAAAAAAATTATTTATTATTATTATTAAAAAATTTGACATTTTGGACCAAATGAATTGAAGGCTATCTAGTGTTTTGTAGAACATTTATATGTGGGAAATGTTATCATCCCTGCTAATACTTTTCCTTTGAATGGTATGAGCCGCAGGAGATTGAAAATGATTAAACTGCACATAAAATTTCATTTTAAGGATTACTATTAAGCAATAACTACCATGTTTTGAGTTTCATCCTTAAAAATTTTATATATAAATGGATATTGTATTTTTTTGTTTTAAATTGTTTGATTTGAGCCATCAATCAGATAAGAAGTGTAAATTATATATATTAAGCCATCCATCCTAACTAGCCAAACCCTACTTTTTAATTTACTCTAATGGATTAAAATCATATGTAGATGTGGTTATTTTTAAAAAAATATTTTCTTCAATATTTTGTTGGTACTTTGTAATAGGGAACACTTTATGATGGGAGAGTAGTTGTTGTGAAGCAACTTTCTGTAACATCACACCAAGGAAAGAACCAATTCATAGCTGAGATTGCTACTATATCCGCTGTGCAACACCGTAACCTTGTGAAGTTGCATGGATGTTGCATTGAGGGAGATAAACGACTCCTTGTGTACGAGTATATAGAGAATAAAAGTCTTGATCAAGCATTATTTGGTATGTGAACCCATCTTTGCTATTTCTGTGTGTGTAACTAGTTATTTATACTATGTAGATTAAATTTATAAGCTTGCATGAGACAGGAAATAGAACTTTGAATCTCAAATGGTCAACACGCTTTGATAGATGCTTGGGAGTAGCAAGAGGTTTATCTTATCTTCATGAGGAGTCACGGCTTTGAATTGTACACAGAGATGTGAAGGCCGGTAATATCCTTCTTGACTCTGATCTCATCCCCAAAATATCAGATTTTGGCTTGGCCAAACTTTATGATGATAAAAAGACGCACATAAGCACCCGCGTTGCAGGGACCATGTAAGACCCTAGAGTCTTAGCTTGTCACCTTGTCCTTTTGAATTACATAATCCTTTTATTTTATTTTGTTATTTTTTATTTATGTTAGTACTAAAATTTGTGTGCGATTTTTACTGATATAGTGGGTATCTTGCACCAGAGTATGCCATGCGTGGGCACATTATAGAGAAGGCTGATGTGTTTGCCTTTGGTGTGGTGGCTCTTGAGATTGTTAGTGGGAGGCCAAATGCTAACTCAAGCTTGGAAGAAGAAAAGATATATCTGCTTAAATGGGTATGCACAGTATTCTTGCACTCATGTATAAGATTGTTATCTTTCTTTAATTAATGAATGGGTTTTTGTTTTTTTGCTCTAGATAAATAAAGAATAATACTAGAGGTACAAACTATTTTACAAAATTTTTTATAAACTGTTGATGTGGTAAGCGATTATTGGTAAATGAAAATGTGATATTAATGGTAGGCCTAAATGAAAACTAATAAGAGGTTGGTCACATGATCAACATTTTGTAAAAATGTTATAAAATAGTTTATGCCTGTAGCATTATTCATAAATAAATTAAACTTGGATCTTCTTAAGAGGAAAGTTTGGACGTCCAAAGGAAGCAAAATAAATTTTAATTACTAATTTAGAGTATTTGAAAATAAGCCCACTTTGCTCCATAATTGGAGCCTTGTTCAAAGTTATTTTATTAAATTCAAGATACAACGTAAGTTTTATTTTGTTTTGGTTGTTCTTATTTATGCAAAAGTTAGATTCACAAAATGAGCCTTTGTATGAACACCTAGACTCATTAAAACAGAAAGTATGAATTTGGATTGAATACAATATTGTTCTTATTACCAATATCTTTATGCTATATTATGAACACCTAGATTCATTGAAACAGAAAGTATGAATTTGGATTGAATACAATATTGTTCTTATTACCAATATCTTTATACTATATTATGAACACCTAGACTCATTGAAACAGAAAGTATGAATTTGGATTGAATACAATATTGTAAAGCTATTCTAATAACACATGTATCTTTCTCAGGCTTGGCAATTACATGAAAACAACCGTGAAGTAGACCTTGTGGACTCTACATTATCAGAATTTTTTTTTTTTTTGATAAGAATGTTATAACTTTATTAATCAATGTCAAAAGACAATACATCTTGAGTCAAAGCAGACTCAATGGGTATTGGAGTATCCTCAATCCAAGTTACAAATGTTTCTAGCTTTTTTGCATAGTGTGCCAAAATGTGATCAGAATTTGATGAGAAAGAAGTAAAACAGCTGATAGGAGTATCTCTTCTATGCACTCAAGCGTCCCCAACGTTACGGCCATTAATGTCGCGTGTGGTGGGAATGCTTTCAGGAGATATTGAAGTGAGCACTGTAACTTCAAGGCCAGGATATTTGATGGATTGGACATATAATGATATAACCAATGTATTGAGTGAGGGTGCAACTATAAGAACTGATACTAGCTATTTCAACTCATCATCAGCAAGTACAAGCATGGTGGTTGCTGGAGAAAATTCAACGGCAATTGAATCTAAACCTATGCTTGGTGAGATTATTAGTGAGGGTCGATGAGAATTATTCTTTATTTTTCTTCAAATTTTATCTAAGTGTGTAAATTGAAGAACTTTTTGTGTATTAATTATTCAATTCCTAATTGTATATGTATTTAAATCATCACAGATGGAATTGTTTAGCATGAATTTTTCAATCCTCCTTTTGTGAGTTTGACACCGTCATTTGTTACATTCTTTTGGAGGAAGCGTAGTTTGTGTCAAGTTGTGACTGAAACATTATCATATGTAAAGCACCATTCAAGAAGTTGTACAAGTGTTTCACACGAAGATTTATTTGTTATTTGTTTTGGTTTGGTTTGGTTTTTTGACTTTTTCTATTTTTATTTTTTATATTTATTTTTACATCTACCAGGTGAAGTTAGGGATGGCAATGGCAATAACCTGTTAGTACAAATTATTTATACCCACCGTGAAGTTTTTTTTTATATGGGTAAATTACAACTTACCTATCTATAGTTTGGTTGAAATTTAAATTGCCTACTTGTAGTTTAAAATTTGACACTTTATCCACCTGGGATTTGACCGAAATTTAAGTTGCCTACTTGTGGTTTGAAATCCCATGATGCAAGTGTTTCATTGGATTCTTATTTATCTTGTATTTTTATATTTTTATGTTTTTTGAGGAGAGAAACATAGGTAAGCAACTTAAATTTTGGCCAAACTACAGGCGAGTAAATTGTAATTTCCCCTTTTATTTTTTATTTTTTTGATGGGAACTGGGAAGATTAAAATTTTCATTCATGAAATGATAAATGTTCTACATCATGAGCTAAAGCCATATAATCTCATACTAGGTGATGTTCTTAACTAAAAAAGAATAACTCTATCACTTATCCATTCATCATGGTGAAAGGGCAAGTATGTGAAAATAATATTTACAATATAGGTTAAAATGCAAAACTCGCCCTCTAAAAGTAGGGTCAGAGCTAAGTAATATATGTTCTCTCTCCAAATTTTTTTAAATCCTCTCTAATTATAGGTAAAACTAAGTCTCAGTTCCTTTGATTTAAGAGTTGATTTAGTGTGAGTTTGGATAATGTTTTTCCCTTGCCGTTTGCGTTTCCCTTGCTCTCGTGCACTGTTCACGAGACCCGCAAGTACGGAATCTGACAAATTTTGCTTTAAAACTGGGTCTCAGAGCACTATTCACACATTTAAAAATTGTTTTGCTACAGTGTTAAAAATTATTTTGCTACAGTGTTTTCAGTAATAAAGTTTCAGTTTTCAGTTTTTAACAATAAGCGGTATCCAAAATTCCAAATAGACCCTTAAGGGCAAGCCCCACAGGATAAAAAACTTGGCTTCCCTCCTACATGTCAGCCATAAGAATTGCCCCACTCCAAATCCCAACTTTCCAGCCATAAAAATTCACTCATTTTCTCTTTTCCATTCTCCTCTAAAAGCATAGCCACAGCCAAATCCCTTCTTTGTTTGTTTGGTTTTTTTTTTTCTTTTTTTTTTTTCTAAGAGCCTAAGACCACGTCCACGTCCACATCCATATCCTTTACTACCCTTCACTTTTACCACTTTTTATTCATTCAATTTTTCTGAAAGGATAAAGGATAAAAGTAAGATGTAGTACATTAGTACAAAAGTGATTTTCAAAATATTTTTTACCATAGTAGTTGTGGGGAGTGGACCTGAGCTCTCCCTAAGGATCTTAGCCCAAAGAAGAAGAATCAAGAAGTCCCCTCCACGGTAAGGGCCTAACCCAAATACCGTCAAGGTACAAAGGAATCCCACTATAGGAAAAGCCATTTGAAGACGATGTGGCTTACCTAATGTCAACCGTATTAAATGCTGATTGACAACCTGAACAGGGAGGACACCCCAAAATCTACCCTCATGATCAAGAAATGGCAAGGAAGAGTGCCAATGGAACAAATATCTCTCCAACATCCAGCTAATGGGCAGGACAGCCGGAGGAGGAGGTGGGCTATAAGAGTGAGAAGGCTCTCCATAAGTGTTCATCCTTCTTCGTCCTTGTACCCACCTTAGGAAAACTTTTTATACATGTGAAAAGTTGTGATTCAGTCATTTTTATCTTTGATTATCTGTTTAGTTCTCCCATTGTTTATTTCATTCTCACACTTATCATAAATTAGTTGTGTAGATCAAGAAAATTCTTTCTGCTCTTTTGCAATCGTCTTTTTGACCCCCCCACAATAGTATAATTTGGTTGAATTTAATTTCTATTTATTTTTTACCATAGTAGTCTAATTTGGTGATTTTATTATATTTGATTTCTATGAATGTTATGGATATAATTGTTCAAAAAAAAGGAGAAACTCAGGGGGTAAAAATGACTTAAAATGCTCAATTGGTCAATTAGCTTGTTAGTATCTTGAGTGCTAATATGAATTACATTGATAAAAGAATTCTAATAGTGATCTTGTGCTATATATATAGTTAAGACTTTGGATTTAATGTTTGTTTTACTAAACTAATGTGCCAAGACATGTATGTACATATGTATATATGTATGAATGTTGTACTTCAAGTTTTTCTTGAATTGCAAATCAATATGGTTGTTTTCTCTCGGCCCCCTAAGTGAAAATTCATGCCTCCCGCCCCTTGTATGAACGAAAAGGGTTGTGTGAAAGGGGTACCCGTGTGGCATCGAATTAAGGTCTCCAATGCCTAAGTCAATACAGTTTCCAGTAGATCCAATCAGTGAATGTACCTTATACATACTTCAGGCTTGAGTTCTCCCATATATATAGGCTTCTTCCAGGAGTATTTTTATGTTATCCATCTTGCCATCATGGTCTTACGGGATCTATAATAAGGGGGGTATTTGTCATTATGGTTGAGATTTTGGGCATGTTAAGTGATGAGTCCACAAAGTTGATAACAGCTCCGGCTCGAACATTATGTTCAGTCTACCAGTCCAGGCTCATCCTCTATGCTCAAACTCGTCTTTTTTACTTGGTCTCCCATGCTCTTGCTCCTGCTCCTGCTCTTGCTCTTGCTCTTACTATAAGACCAAATTGTCTCATTTGATAACATATTCGTTTGATAACTTCATGTATGTTATGGTTTAATAAGAAGTTGCATGTCCTTAAATATTGATTAATGGAGAAGTAAAGTTTTCTAAGTAACTCCTACTTTGATGGGCAAGTTGAGGTTATATATGTAGGGAATTTGGTCCTCTCTCTAGTCTCTACCTATAAAAGGGACATTCAGCTACCTCATCCCATACACTGAATAGTTAAAAAGAAAAGAGAGTTAAGAGGGAGAAACCTTTCCTTAGTTTTCTATAAGTATTATTAATGGTCTGTTTCGGATCCGCTTATTTTGCTGAAACTAAAACTTTTTGCTAAAAATACTGTAGATAAAGATAAAAATTAGTTGAAATGATACATTAAGACCCATGAATAGTATCAAAAAGTACAGTGAGACCCATGAATAGTAGCAAAAATAAGTTGAATAGTAACATAAACTGACTTTTTAATCTGGAGCCAAACGCACACTAAGTGCCTTTAATATTAAGACTTGATCTTAAGAAAATTTCAACAATAGATCAAGGTAAGCGTTATAATTAATTTGTGTAGTTGTGAAATCATAATAATTCAAGATTCTAGAATTTATATGATGGTTGTTTATAATCTAACAACATAAAAAAATATATATATTTACAATTGCTACTAGCTTGTTGCCATTCAATTGAGTGCTCCCCAATCCTTGTTCATTGAAAGGCAGACTTTATTGAAGATTGTAGGGGGAAGTCAAGGTCGTGTCTTTATCAAGTATCCTTGTTTAGTGATGATATGTTAGGCTATCCTTACAGGGCTAGGAATGGAAACATCCTCTGTATTAAGTTTGAATAGAGTTTAATGCTGAATAAACTATACATATGGAAACGAATTTTGGTGAATTTACACTTCGTTTGAGAATTTGTAAAAGAATAGAAGGATTAAATCATAAAGGAATAGAATCAATTTATGCAATAGAATAGAATGGAAATTTTTTTAAGATAGATACAATATGTTACTAACCTTGTAGCTCGAACCCTCTCCTCCCTAGACTCTCAAGCACTTATGCATGGGGAGGTGTCAATTAAGCTACTAATCTCTTGACAAGAATAGAAAAGAAATGAATGAAATGGAACGAAGTAATCTTGTTTAGATATTTTTAAATAAATGAATGAAAATGAATAAAATGTACCTTGTTTGGAAGAAGAATGGAATGAAATTATTAGTATTAACATTACTATTATACCTCTATTTTTTTTAAAAAAAAGTGCTTAATGTTTAGTGGTCTTGGGGAGTTACGGTGAAAATTTCATTAAACTTAATTTCATTCCTTTTGATTCTTCCCAATTTAAGGTTTTAAGGGGAAAGGGAGGAATGAGTGTGTTCCCTCCTATGTGCTCATTCAATTCTCTCTCACTCAGGGCCTGTTTGGTAGAGGTGTTTGAGTATTGTTGTTCAAAATGATGTGAAAATTGTGGTTTAAAAAGTATTGTAAAAACATGTATTTTGAGTACTCATATGCAAAAAATGTGTTTGGTAGGCTTGTTTGGTAAGCAATTCCAAACAATAGTTTTTAGTGTTTAAATACTAAAATCTATGGTTCTAAGAAAAACAACGCGTTAGGTAAGGGTGTTTTTTTTATGAGTGTTTGAGTTAGTTGCTAATTTTAAGGTGTTTAAATACTGAATTTGGAAAACTCCTCTTACCAATTTTTACATTTCAAATAACATTGCTCAATAACACTTTTGTAAAAATTTTAAAAATTGTAAGTCCCACTAATTAGACAACTTGTCATCACTTAAAAAAAAAAAAAAAAAAACACACACACACACACACACACACACATGTGCTAAACACACAATTATGTTTTTTCAC
Organism: Castanea sativa; assembly: GCF_040712315.1. Lineage (NCBI taxonomy): Eukaryota > Viridiplantae > Streptophyta > Magnoliopsida > Fagales > Fagaceae > Castanea > Castanea sativa. The sequence continues at coordinate 12,081,792 of NC_134023.1, forward strand.
TTTTGAAAAAACGTCATTAGAAATATAGTACCAAACACATTTTTTCATTATAAGTATTTTAAATACGTATTTTCAAAACGCTTTTTAAGTCACAGTTTTCACATCATTTTGAACAACAATACTCAAACAACTCTACGAAACAGGCATTATTTCTAATAATGTCTTTTCAAAAGTGAAAAATAAAATCCCAAATAAGAGAATGATATTTTTCAAATTAAGACTCCTAAACAAGGGATTGAAAGGAATATACCAAAATAATTATTTTCATTCCACTCTATTCCATTCATTCTCTCCCCCCAAATGGAATATTCCATATTTTTTCCACTAAAAAAAAAAAAAAAAACCTCTTTACAATGTTTAAAGATTAAATAAGAATTTTTTTAAGTTTAGGAACGAAAAACAAATTTTTAGTAAAATTTAGTAACCAAAATAGTGCTTTACCCTATGAATAACAATTCCATTTTTTTGTTTCATTTTTCATTACAAGGAATAATTGTCCCTTAAATTGAGTAATAGTCATTCCCCTCCAATAGGGCTTTCATAGTTATTTCATAATGCGTGTAACAACTTTTAAATTTAGTATATTTTTAAAAACACAAACTTTTTTTTAGGGAGAAAATACAAACTTTTCTTATGCACAAACAATTATAAAATATTAATTTATCAAAAAATCTCTTTCTATACCACCACGCACCCTTAGTGAGATGGTCATTCTACAAGTATAAGTACTTGTAGGGTGTGGGAGATAAGAGTCGGGAATCAAGTTTTCAAGAAGGAGTTTCACACACATATACACTTAGATTAAGTTATAGTAGAATTTCTATCTTGTATTAAAAAAAAAAATCCATAACCATTCCCTAATGAGCAATAATATCAAATTTTAAAATATACTCCATTAAAATATTTTTTTATTTTTATTTTTTTATCAACATAAGCAACTAAGCAACAAGATATTTCATAAATATAAATCTTGAATTTTATTCATATTAAACAACTAAACATAAAAATTGGAATAGTTATTCCACCAACAAACGTGTTGGTGGAATAACTCACGTCATGGGTTTGAGTTCCTCAAATAGGAGCGTGTTGTGGCTCCTTATACAATTTTTTCCTCAAAATCCTAATTATTAACTTACAAATTGTTAGTTCATCCAAAAAAAAAAAAAAAACTTACAAATTGTTAAATAATTATACTACCTACTCACTTTAAATACGTTTGTCCTAGTCTTCAAGGTCAAATGTTAGGTATGCCCGATATATAAAAGATGCTGAGGTGTGGCTAGAAGATTTTTGTTTTTTGGGTGGTAGAGATGCATTAGCTATTCTACAAAAGTCAAATTTCTAAAAAACCATGTTGTTGTCCTTGACCGGCGAACTTGAAACTTGATCCGTAATTGGTAAATTGGTATTATTAAGTCAGGTCAAAAACACAACCGAAGCTTCGGTTGGTAAATTGGTATTATTGCATAATTTTATAATAATTGTTCAAAAAACAAAATCCAAATGGACGGACTTTTCTTCTCACTAAAAAAAAAAAAAAAAAAAAAGGATTGACTTTGGGATTTGCATCTTGGATATTTAGGAAAAAGAGGTGCTACGTCCACAACATTTTTACAATATTTTTACAACAAATCATAGGTGGTTAGTTGTTATTGGTTCAAATTTGAACCTAACACTAAGATTACTTTTTTGCCCCAACAATAACAACCAGTAACATCCTGCCACTTAGGATTTGTTGTAAAAATGTTGTAAAAATGTTGTGGACATATCATTTCTCTTTAGGAAATGCGTTTAATAATTAGGTCGGGTGGCTCTGCCGTCTGTGAATTACGGAGAATATTCTTGTATCTTTCTCTAGCTCTCTATAACCTCAGTGCTCATCAATTTTGTTAACCAGTCTCATAGAGAAAGATTAAGTCCATGGTGGGATCACCACCACTTCTAGCTTTAGCAGTTTTTCTATTTCTGCTGCTTGTAAATTGAAATTAGATTAAGAAAAAAATATAGATAAATCTTGTATTTTTCTCCATCTCTCAAAAGACCCCAAAATATTTAGTAACAGAATAAGATATTTGATGGTAAAGTCTCTAATAGTTGAATAAGAGATTTGAGATTCAATTCTCGCCTATACCAAAAACCGATTGATATCTTGTTCTGATTATAAATAGTTATTATCAAGAGCAGACACTATAAATTGAAACTTTTTATTAAAAAAAATGCCCCAAAATATTTAATAATAGAATCTAACTCAATAAAATCTCCGTACTATTTCACACACAAAAAGTTTGTTAAGTGTGCCTAATAAGATTAAGTATATATAAAAAAATGAATTATTAATTTATTATCAATTATAAAAGACAAGTTAATAAAACCTAAATATAAAAGCTTTTTTTTTAAAATAAAATTTGAGAAACACACACACACACATATATATATATAGGGGAAGAGGGATAAGATAAGGAAATACACTCACATGCCAACACTAAAACTGCTGCAGTTAGTGTTGCAGAACAAGTGATAAATCCCTTTTCAATATCACACCTTATTGATGTAGGATGACTCGACAACATTGAGTATCTTTTTTTATTTGAGAAACACACACACACACACATATAAGAGAAGAAGGATGAAATAAGTAAATACACTTACACGCCAACTCACAACTAACAATAAGAATATGACATGTATCCCTTTTGTCCAATGCATATGACAGTAACATATGTTATCTTCCTTTGTAGGTTGTCGTAGATTATAGTCAATTTTTTTTTAAAGATAATTACAATATGTTGTTAATTCCGCAATTTGAATCAATCAAATTTATAACCAAACTAGCTTTCTAAACAAAAAAAAAATTATAACCAAACTTCGTCTATTAATAATTTTGTAGCTAAAAAAGGAAAATATAGTTTTTAAATAAAAATATTACTAGTATAGAAAGTGTTTTTTTTTTCTTGGTTAAAATAGAAAATTAAATAAATAATACCTCTATTAGTAATTTTGTAGCTAAAAAAATAAAATATAGTTTTTAAATAAAAATATTACTAGTATAGAAAGTGTTTTTTTTCTTGGTTAAAATAAAAAATTAGATTAAATGTTCATAATAAAAAAAGAAAAATAAAAAATAAAAAATATCTAATTGATAATTATATTTGAAAAGAAAATGTCTCAAAATGTATGGAGCCCACGTTCAGCTAGCAGGTTAATGTATCAAGCGACTTTTCTTTTTCTTTTTCTTTTTCTTTTTTTTGATGGGAGAGCGACTTTTCTTTGCGTAGATTTAGTCTTTGTCAAGTCTGGTGGCTATGCACATTATGGATAATATATAGCATATCTTACTAGATAATTGCTTGAGTGTATTTATGCAATGCCGGCTCAATGGGTGAGCCAAATAGACAACCCTCTAAACTCCACAATGAAAAAAGACCCCTAAATTTTTACCAATAAAGATATTCCTAAACCAATGGAAGTATTAATTAAGCTCTAAATATTCACCAATAAATAAAAAGTAGTTGTTTTGTCAAAGAAAAACTAGTTAAAGAAAAATATATTCATTGGATGGGTCAATCATTTAATCTCTCACACATAAATATTAAAAGAACTCATTAATCTTACGCTAGTAAATAAATTTATACTCAAATTCTATTTAAAAATATCAAATATATAACTTTATTAAATTTTTCAATCATAATTTTTTAGTATTTCGTTACTTCATTAATGAATAGTGTTTATTTTAGTTGTATAGTCATTGAATAGTGCGATGAGTTTATTTTAATTTGTAATTTTTTTTTCTAAAAAAATAGATTTTAAATGAAAAAAAAAGGTTAAATAAATATTTTATTAATATTCAAAGTATAAGAATAGACCTCGCTTGAAGTTGTCACATTAGGCCCCATAATACCTTGACCCAGCCTTGTATTTATGTTTAATCATTTCTCTATATATTTGTGGGATTTAAATAAAAATATTACTAGTATATAGTTTTTAAATAAAAATATTACTAGTATAGAAAGTGTTTTTTTTTTCTTGGTTAAAATAGAAAATTAAATAAATAGTATCTCTATTAGTAATTTTGTAGCTAAAAAAAATAAAATATAGTTTTTAAATAAAAATATTACTAGTATAGAAAGTGTTTTTTTTCTATGTTAAAATAGAAAATTAGATTAAATGTTCATAATAAAAAAAATAAAAAAAAATAATAAATAATATCTAATTGATAATTATATTTGAAAAGATAGCGTCTCAAAATGTATGGAGCCCACGTTCAGCTAGCAGGTCAATGTATCGAGCGACTTTTCTTTGTGTAGATTTAGTCTTTGTCAAGTCCAGCGGCTATGCACATTATGGATAATATATAGCATATCTTACTGGATAATTGCTTTCATGTCTAGATGTTTATTTACTCAATAAATGTTCATTATAGTCATTTTTTTATGACTGTTCATGTTTGATCAAACTATGTTATATGTTTCCAAACTCAAAATTTGATTGTATTTATGTTCAATCATTTCTTTGTATGTTTGTGGGATTTAATGTAAGGTTTGAGTGTGAGAGTTTGGTAAAAAATTGTGAAGATAGTAAACTTTCTGATTTGCTCGCAATTGGCTCGCGAGTGGACAACCCGCGAAAGGCTACATGAGAGAAATACATGCTGGAATACAAATAGTTTTTTACTAAGCTGTATTTCGTGAGTCACTTCATGACTTGACCAACCTGCGAGTGACCCGTGAAACTCTCTCTTGATGATTTTAATTGTGCTTTCCTCATTTCTTTACCCACACTATATAAGCCCATATTACCCACAAAATTGTAAGGAGACTTTAAGAGAGAAAACTCTAGCAATATACTTGAGAGTTAGAGATTGTAAACTCACAATCATCTACGCAATTTCTCTTAATTTTCCTCTACTCCCACTTCTCTAATTACAAATCCTTGAGAGGTTCTTAACCCAAACACTTATCTCACCCTATTTGAGTATTGAGAAAAGTTTTGGTGTGTGTGGGAAACATTGGAAGAAGCCATTGTTTGGCAGATGCAATTTGGAGCTAATTGCGGAAGTAGATAACTAGTGAAGAAATTGCTCGGTGAAGTCCATTAGGAGCTGGAACTTGGAGAGTTCAAGAACATTGGGTAGATTAGGCTTGGAGAGTCTTTTTGATATCCTTATACTCAAACTTTATTCACTAGTGGATCATTTCAGCTTGGAGAGCCACAAAGAGATTTTTCGTCGAGTACTTTGATTTCCTTTTCAATAACATGTCTTAGTATTATTTTGTTATATGTACCCATCTTCCCTTACTCTTTATGCTTTATACTTATTAATTATTGTATATGCATATGTTTTAGAGTAATTCTGCCCTTATTGCGTTACACTTACTCTTATTTCGCACTTAGTTAAGTAAGGTAAAAGCAATCTAGCTGTTTGTTTAAAATTGAGAGTCTAAATAAGCAATAGTGTTTTACACTATTTGAAGCTCACCACACATCTTATAAGTTTAACTGTACTTTGTTTACTTAAATTTTCTCAGCAGCCAAACATTGTTTCCAAGTTCAAACCCTCATTGTACTTTCCTTTTGAAATTGTATAAATATTTCGGAAAATGTTTTTCGGAAAATGTTTTTCTCCAAACTAATTTGAAAAAAAAAAAAAAAAACCCTTAACGGACTTTTTCTATATATATTTTTTATTATATGTGAATTTTGAAAATTTAATCGTTGAATTGTGTGTTTTTATTATATTTTTCATACTTGTGAAATTTCAATAAGATCAAAAATCAGTAGCTATGTTATCAATGGCACATTTAAATTTCAATTTTTGTGGTAAAATGTTATGTATAAAAAATAAATTTATTGAACGAATAGTAAATAATATCATATTTGAATGAAATTTCAAATACGTGTTAATAACATAAAATACATGCAATAAAATGGTTAGATTTTCAAAATTCGTATCTAATAAGAAGATATAGGAGGAATTTGAAGGGTTTCTCTCCAAACCTTTTCCAGGCAATTCACCGTCATGGCCTCTTTTGCTAGGATTTGAAGGAATGATACAACCCACCTGTCCATTAGTTCCTAAATGCAATGCCACCATGAAATGAGCTTAATCCTCTTTAGTTCCTAAATGGACTTAGGCTTTATTTGCTAAGGAGGATGGAAAAATGATATGATGGGTGTGAGGTTCCGAGGACCCAAGAACCCGAAGACCCGAGGAAAGGATGGCCGACATGCGTTAAGCAAGATAAAGTAAAGGAGTAAGGGAAATTACCTGGGGATGCCCGAAGATGATGTGGCATGGGCACCGCTGACATAAGGGTTACAAATATCCGAAGGCGGCAGTCTAATTTAGAGGGTTGCATTAAATGCCCGGCAACAACCATGCTGGCCGCATTAATTGGAGGATACCAACTCAATCCGTTGCATTAATGAGGATATGACCTGAATAGTGCTGAATGCGAAGTTAGAGCTTTGCACCATTGCCGACAGACAAGTGTCAGAGGGACAAGCAAAGTACATTGTGAGGTGTAGGGCCACGATGAAAGGAACAAGTGATATAAATAAGAGTCAGGACACTACGGATTGGGGGATTTTTGTTGTTGAACCCTCTCTACCAAATGTATTGTATAAGGACCTTTAGTGAATAAAGAAACAGCACAGTCTTTAAGCAGATTTTATGCGTTTTTGGTCCTTACAATTGGCGCCGTCTGTGGGAACAACAAAAACGTATCACGTTCCATCTAGAAGTGTATGGCGGAGGTGTATCTAGAAGGGGAAGAATCAGTAAGTTCACGAAGCAGGGACGTAGCTGTAAGTCTCCAGCGTGACAAAGGGATGGGACATACCTCAGGGGTGGTGAAAGCACATGATGGCGGTCAGGGGGCTAAGCAACGATCACTAACTGAGGGGCATATGTCTCGCGACGATGTATTGCAACAGATGCAATCTGAGATAGATTACTTACGCAAGTGCGTGGATAGTAGGAAGCAGAGACGTAAGGGTAATGCTAGTTCTTCTAGTGACAGTTCGGAAGCAAACCTTGGAGGAATTCATTCCCCAGTATTTGAGCCTACTCAAAGTGTGACCCGTGCCAGCGTGTCTTCGGGCGTTAGGGCAAAGCAGCAGAAGGAGGCGAGGATGCCTAATACTGATGGGATATATCACGATGACGGGAGTGATGCAATGGGTAAAGCCTTGAAGCAGATTGCCAAATCCCCTTTTGTGGCTAGGATAAATAGGGCAAAGTTACCTCGTAGGTTTTCTCAGCCCATCTTTACTATGTATAACGGGAGGACTGACCCTGTAGAGCACGTTAGTCATTTTAGTCAGAAGATGGCCGTTTATTCAAATAATGAGGCATTGATGTGTAGAGTTTTTCCCTCCAGTTTGGGGCCCGTGGCTATGAGGTGGTTTGATGCTTTGGCAGAGGGTTCTCTGAGGTCTTTTGAGGAATTGACTAGGGCATTTGGAGCAAGGTTCATAACTTGTACTAGGATTCCAAAACCTTTGGACTCTCTACTGTCTATGTCTATGAGGGAAGGCGAAACACTCAAAACCTATTCTGACCGATACTGGGAAACGTATAATGAAATTGATGGGGATGTGGAAAGTGTAGCCGTGAGAACTTTCAAGGTGGGTCTTCCCGCGGAGCATGGGTTAAGGAAGTCTTTGACAATGAAGGCCGCGATAGACATGCGACAGCTCATGGACCGGATAGATAAGTATAAACGGGTAGAAGAAGATCAGATGCAAAGCAAATGAAAAATGAAAGGGTATCTGGAGAGGAAGGATCTTCGGGGAGGGGGGTTTCAGGGTATTCGGCCCAAACAAGACTTTACAAGCCATCCGAGGACCGCCGAGTCTCCTCTAGTTAACTCACTATTTAAGGAACCCGTGCATCACATACTGGAGAAAATTCGGCATGAGCCATATTTTAGGCCACCAAACAAAATGAGTGGAGATGCATCCACGAGAAACCAAAACCTCCACTGCCATTACCACCAAGATAAGGGACACACCACGGAGAAGTACCGGACACTGCGCGACCATTTGAATCAATTGATTAGGGCCGGGAAGATCAATCACTTATTGGCAAAGCCGGATGGGAATCAGGAACAACTAGATACTCGGAAATATTGGGGCCAGGCCCCTCAACCATCTCTAGGTACTATTAACGTCATCTTGACCCAGCCGAGAGGAGACTTTGGGAAACCTTCTCGGGTCATGACCGTACAAAACAAGTGTGGGAGTGAGGACGGGGAAGAGAATCATCACACAAACAAAAGAATGAGATCCTCGGTGACGCCTATTTTGGGTTTTTCTGATAAGGATAAAGAGGGAACGTTTCAACCCCACGATGATGCCTTGGTCGTCACAGTTCGTATCGGGGGATATGATGTGAAACGAGTCTTGGTGGATGATGGAAGTGGTGCCGAGATTATGTATCCGGACCTATTCAATGGATTAAAGTTGAAAGAGGAGAACTTGGAAAAATACAACCATCCGTTGGTCGGTTTTGATGGAAACCAGGTGATCCCACGAGGAATGATTAGGCTGCCCGTGCAGGTGGAGGGTTCCGAAGTACAGGTGAACTTCATAGTTGTTATGGCATATTCTCCATACACGGCCATTCTGGCTAGACCGTGGTTGCATGCAATGGAGGCAGTTTCATCTACCTTACATGTGATGGTGAAGTACCCTATACGAGGAAGCGTGGGAGTGTTACATGGCAGTCAAACGGTGGCCAGGCAATGTCTAACGTCTGCCACTATTCGTACAGGCCGAGGTTCGTTGGAAGGAGAAGTTCCTGAGACATCATAGCAATTAAAGGAGGCTGCTCGGGAAGTCAGCCTAGTTGAGGATGAAGGATCTGCCGAGAAGCTAACCAAGGTAATTATTGGGGAAGATAAAGAGAAATATTTTCAAGTCGGATCCAAGCTGCCGATACAGGAAAGAGAAGAGTTGATTCAATTCTTGCGAGATAATATTGATGTTTTGCATGGACGACTTATGATGTACCAGGAATTAATCCAGAAGTTATCTGCCACCATTTGAATATTAACCCCCATGCGACGCCTAGACAGCAGCCTCCTCGGCGAGCATCTCAAGAACACGCAGAGGCAGTTAAAGAGGAGGTTGGTAAACTAAAGCAAGCTGGTGCGATCAAGGAGATCTTCTATCCCGAGTGGCTGGCCAATACTGTCGTGGTAAGAAAGAAGAATGGGAAATGGAGAGTCTGTATTGACTTTACAGATTTGAATAAGGCGTGTCCCAAGGATCCTTTCCCTATACCCAGAATTGATCAATTGGTGGATGCAACTGTGGGGCACCCCCGAATGAGCTTCTTGGATGCATTCCAAGGGTATCATCAAATCCCTTTGTCACTGAATGATCAGGAGAAGACGACTTTTCGTGCCCCTAATGGTAACTACCATTACCGAGTGATGCCCTTTGGTCTAAAGAATGCAGGGTCCACTTATCAACGAATGGTGACTAGAATGTTTGATGCGCAATTGGGGCGTAATATGGAAGCTTACATCGATGACATGGTAATCAAAAGTAAGAAGACAGAAGACCATTTGACAGATTTACAGGAGACCTTCTCGGTGTTAAGAAAGTATAAATTACGCTTGAATGCATCGAAATGTTCCTTCGGGGTAGGCTCGGGAAAGTTTTTAGGATATATGATTACTCATCGGGGAATTGAAGTTAATCCTGATCAAATTAAGGCTGTCCTAGGTTTGCATCCTCCTCAGAACCCGAAAGAAGTGCAGAAGTTAGCTGGTATGATTGCAGCCTTGAACAGGTTCATTTCACGGTCTGCAGACAGGTGCCGCCCATTTTATCGCCTTTTGCACAGGTGGAAAGATTTCCAGTGGTCTAATGAATGCAACTTGGCTTTTGAGGATTTAAAGCAATACCTATCTAGACCACCGGTATTATCGACGCCCGAGAAGGAAGAAGTGTTATATGCTTATCTAGCCGTCACAAATCACTCCGTAAGTCTTGTCTTGATACAGAATGATGATGGGGTTCAGAAACCAATATATTATATCAGCAAGTCTTTGCAAGAAGTAGAACAGCGATATCTACTGCTGGAAAAAGCGCTTCTAGCCGTGGTGCATGCAACAAGGAAATTGCCCCATTACTTCCAAGCTCACACCGTGGTGATACTCACTCAATTGCCACTGCAAGCTATCATGAGGAAGTCAGATTATACGGGTCGTGTAGCAAAGTGGGGAACCAAGCTGGGAGCTTATGATATCAAGTATATGCCCCGGACAGCTATCAAAGGGCAAATCCTTGCCGACTTCGTGGCCGAGTTCACGGAAGGTCAGGCTAACCACGAAGATGCCGTGATGACAATAATGTCCATTAGGATGGAAAGTGTTACTCCTTGGGAAGTCTACACGGATGGGGCGTCAAATCGAAAAGGAGCCGGAGTTGGAGTCGTGTTGATATCTCCCGAGAAACTAGTCATTGAAAAGTCATTAAGGTTGGGATTCCCAGCCACTAATAATGAGGCCGAGTACGAGGCTCTCCTAGTGGGCTCTCAGATGGTTAGACATTTGGGAGGAAAGGCAGTGAGGATATTCTGTGATTCCCGATTGGTGGTGGGGCAAGTTAATGGAGTGTTTGAAGCAAAAGATGAACGGATGAGAAGCTATCTTAAACGAGTCCAAGGAGTGTTGGGTTTGTTTGACAGTTTCAAAGTACAACAGGTCCCAAGGGGACATAACTCTCATGCTGATTCGTTAGCGATGTTAGCCACTTCACTGGGTTCGAAGTTACCGCGTATGGTTATGGTGGAGGATTTATTGTCCTCTAGCTTGACCAGCGTCTCGGAAATACGGGTTCACAGCGTTCATGTAGGCCCAAGCTGGATGGACCCAATTATAGCTTTCTTGCAGCACGGAATACTACCTGGAGATGGAACAATGGCCGATAAGGTACGAAGAGGTGCTCCCCGTTACTGGCTATCAGAGGAGCAAAAACTCTATAGGCGTTCCTATGCAGGGCCGTACCTCTTTTGCGTACATCCTGAAGCTGTAGAACCTTTGCTGGAAGAATTGCATGAAGGTGTGTGTGGGAGCCACACTGGAGGAAGATCATTAGCTCATAGAGCCATGACCCAAGGGTATTGGTGGCCAAACATGCAGAGAGCCTCTCAAGATTATGCCAAGAAGTGTGATCAATGTCAAAGGTTTGCGCCAAATATACATCAACCAGGAGGTAACTTAAATCCGTTGTCCAGCCCATGGCCCTTCGCTAAGTGGGGTTTAGATATTGTAGGACCTTTTCCTCGGGCAACGGGTAATAGGAAATGGCTCATCGTCGGCACGGATTACTTCACGAAATGGGTGGAGGCCGAGCCGTTAGCCAACATTAGGGATGTGGATGCAAAAAGATTCGTCTGGAAAAATATCATAACTCGCTTCGGAGTCCCTCACACCTTGATATCTGATAATGGTCTTCAATTTGATAGCAAGGCCTTCCGACGATACTGCGCAGAAATGGGAATAAGAAATGGATATTCAACACCGTCTTATCCTCAAGGAAATGGACAGGCCGAAGCAACAAATAAAGTCATCTTGGCAGGTTTGAAGAAACGACTGGATGACGCTAAAGGAGGCTGGGTAGAGGAATTACCTCATGTATTATGGGCTTATCGCACTACACCCCGAAGATCGACAGGCGAGACTCCTTTTTCAGTGACGTATGGAATGGAAGCTATAATACCATTAGAGTCGGGTTTTCCCACCCTGAAGTCCGACCAGTATGACGAAGCGAGCAATCACGGTAGGATATATGATTGTTTGAATACAATTGAGGAAAGGAGAGAAATAGCCAGTGTAAAGATGGGCAACTATCAGTAGAAGCTCAAGCGGACATATGACAAGGGAGTTAGGACCAGGCCCTTGGTACCAGGAGATTTGGTACTGAGAAAAGTAGTGGGGGCAGCAAAGAATCCTGCTTGGGGAAAGTTGGGTCCTAATTGGGAGGGGCCATATAAAATTACCTCAATAGCAGGTGTAGGGGCTTATCGTTTAGAAGATCTAGATGGAAGGGTGGTCCCTCGCCCTTGGAATGTAAATAACTTACGACGATATTATTATTAAGAAAAGAATCTCCTTTTGTGTGTAGCTGCTATTCATTTCAGTTCTGTACCAATAAAAACACAAGTGTTAAACTGACCTTAGTTCTTGTTCGGCTCCTCGGGCCACAAGTCTAAGAGAAATTAGTCACTTGCAAAAAACACAAGTGTTAAACTGACCTTAGTTCTTGTTCGGCTCCTCGGGCCACAAGTCTAAGAGAAATTAATCACTTGCAAAAAACACAAGTGTTAAACTGACCTTAGTTCTTGTTCGGCTCCTCGGGCCACAAGTCTAAGAGAAATTAATCACTTGCAAAAAACACAAGTGTTAAACTGACCTTAGTTCTTGTTCGGCTCCTCGGGCCACAAGTCTAAGAGAAATTAATCACTTGCAAAAAACACAAGTGTTAAACTGACCTTAGTTCTTGTTCGGCTCCTCGGGCCACAAGTCTAAGAGAAATTAATCATTTGCAGAAAACACAAGTGTTCAACTGACCTTAGCTCTTGTTCGGCTCCTCGGACTACAAGTCTAAGAAGAATTAAACGCTTGCGAAAACATAAGTGCTAACTGATTTTTTGCTCTTTTTGGTCTAAAGGATCTCAAGCATCTAAAGCGTTAGCATAAACGAATCATTAAGCCTCGTTGCTCATTATCATATTGAATCTCATGCCTTCTCTTTCAAACGTCAGAAAATATTAAGTAGTGGAATTATGGTGCCCAGGTTAAGTTTTTCGTGTTTCTTCAAATCACAAGTATGATGAACAATTTAAAGTAATATTATGATTTTTAAGGTAAGCTTATGAATTCGTATAAAGTGACAGTCGGATGGTAGCACATTGTAATAAGACTTGTATGTGAAACAAAAAGAGAAGAACTAAATATTAATTTCTTAACAAATACTCGTTACAAAATTGGGGCAATCATGTAGCCCCTTACATCCGTAAAAAAAAAAAACAAAACAAACAACAACAAAAGAAGGAGACAACCATGATAGAGTGACTAAGCGACAGGCTGCTTGTCCTTCCTTTTCTCTGGTTCTTTGTCTTTTTTCTTCTTTTTTGGCTCTTCGGCCACATCACCCTCAATTGCTTCTTTCACGGGCTGAACTGTGGGAGAAGGGCCCTTTGAGGCTGCTGCATCAGAAGGATCAGGAACAGGAATAGGCTCAGCTGGTTCACTTGGTGGCATAGGGGGAGCAGGAGCAAGCCGAAGTGCTGTGGGGTAGTAAACACTATCTGGGGCTCGAAGTTCAGCATCGGCAGCTACCCCAGCAGCGTCCAAGGCTTGACCCCATACCGCCAAGCAAAACGCCCTAGCAACCCCTTTGAGTTGGGCAGTCAGGCTATCCGAAGCCTTTTTCATTCCCGCATCGTACGCAGCTTGTTCCGCTACAGCCTGCTCCTGCTCCTTGGCGGCCAATTTCTCTTGCGCTTGCTTAAGCTCAACAACAGTTAGAGCGAGCCTACTTTGGGCTTGTTTTTGAGCCTCAAGGGCAAGGTTTGCTTGAGATTCGTAGCTTTTTAGGGCCGACTCAGCATTCTTGTGAGCCTTTTCTACCTCGGACAGGTGAGTGAGGGTCTCTTTCAAGTTCAACTCAGCTTCTTTTTGTGCCCTCACTGCCGCCTCGGCATTCTGATCAGCTTTTCGGGCAAGATCCAGTGAGTGATCTACCCATTCCTCAGCCATAAATGAAGCTTGGACCGCCTATGATGCATTCGAGTAAAAACAAAAGAGTTAGTCATAATAAAGAGTTAAACTCATGTATAAACGATGCAAAGGCTTAAAAAAAAATATACCTTGGCTAAGTCCTGCTTCAAAGACAAGAAAACCTCCCTCTTACGGAAGGATCGTAACTCTGCCATATCCTCTGGAAGGCATAGAGCCTTCTCTAGACACTCGGCCACCAGGCTCGAGCTTCCCTTCTTCGGGTCCCTCAGGTTCGCGTCATCCATGACAGGGCTGCCCGAACTGAGAGTGAAGTTGGGTCGCCAGGTTGACGCCTTCTTTGTAGGCTCACTACTGGGGTCCTTAGACGAACCAGTAGGAGCAACTTTCTTGGAAAGGGCTTTCGCAGCCCTGGTATCTTTAACGGAAGGGTCGAGATTCTCCCCTTCTTCGATCTCTATCACATGCTTGCTACTTTGGCCCCTTTTCCGTTTCTTATCCGTCGTCTCCGAGGAAAGTGCACGGGTAGTAGCTGGAGTGATCGGACGAGGTGGGACCGGAACTGCCGGTGAAGAGTCGCCTGCGTGCGCCTGCAGCAAGGCCAACAAGTCGGGCTCCTTCTCTTGAAAACCCATTTCGCTGGTTGACGGATTGGAGCTGGAAGGAGCGTCTGGACGGTAGAACACCTCAAAATCCTTCTCGGTCACCTCGGGAGGATTTGGCTCGGGCGTATCAACTCTTTCCTCGGCTACAAGATTAGTAGCCTGGTCCAAAGGGGGATAAAGTAACTGAGCCGCAAGAGGAGCTGGAAGCTGTGCGTCTTGAGTTCCTGCAGGAGGAGGTGCAAGCAGTAGGAATCCAGGGGCCGCAACGTCAATCCGAGCTAAACGTAGATCTCTTGCTCTGATTACGTTCTTCAGGCTTTGGAAACGTTTAGTGGATGGTGTGTACCCGAGGATAATGTGGGCTGCTCGGAGTTGTCCGTCCCGGTGCACAAATATCTCTGATCGAAGAATCCGGTTTAGATCAGCTCGATTTACAGCAGATAAATTCGGAGCAGTATGGAAATCGTCTGCAATAAGGAATGAAATGGTTAGAATGAATAAGTTAAACAAAGAAGAACACATGAAAATTTTGGTCATTCCTAAATGCCAGGTCAGTCCTCGGGAACACTACCTGGCGTCCCTTCTCGGGTAGGACAGTGTAAGCCGTCATGCCAGTTGCCCGAGACGACAAGGTAATCTTCGTCCATCCCTTTACTCGAGTCGGGTAAGCAAGAGATCAGCCTAACGGAAGGGAATCTACATTTCATGTAATATTTAGTCCTATCCCCTTTTTGGCAGTTGTACACCCAATTTACATCTTGCCATGTCAAATTGGTCCCCATCTTTCGGTTAAGCGCGTCTACGCATCCTAAAATTCTAAGGACGTTTGGGGAACATTGTGAGGGGGTGAGCCTATAGTTTATTAAAAAATCCCTGGTTACTCTACCCATAGGAATCTCCATGCCCCCTCGATAAACGCAATCATGGGAATCAAGACGGACTCAGGGGGGCGAGGTGCGAGTGGAATCTCTTCTTCCTCACAATACGTTATGTTTACGTCATCAGGGATCCTATATCGGTTTTTAAAGGCAGCCTTTGCCTCATCCGTGTTTACTAACTTAGCGTACCTACCCATTAAACCCCGCGGCAAGAAGGGAAAAGCAAGCAAAATAGAGAGAAGCGAAAGGAAATGAACACACCTCTGAAGATCGCTTAAAGATGGTCCTCGGGAGCTCACTCTTCTTTCAATCCTTCAGAATGCCAAAATGAGCTACATCCAGCCAAAGGTTTTGCTTTTATAGGGGGGGGGTAAAAGAAATAATGGCGGTAACTTTCCCGCTCATAATTGAAAACGGGATCTGAATCGTGCATTACCCATCCAACCGTAGAACGTGCGTGGAAAAAGAAACGCTAGACTCCATAAATGCTCCATCGTGGGATACGAGGCGCCAGACGCGGGTCATAGGGCAGTGAAAAGACGGCTGTACGTGTGAAAACGAAGGGAATGTAAGAAGCGTGTGTAAGAGGTTAAAACTTGGTTATTAACTGATCATTAATAACTCAAGTGTTAAAGGGGCTGTTGTGAGGTTCCGAGGACCTAAGAACCCGAAGACCCGAGGAAAGGATGGCCGACATGCTTTAAGCAAGATAAAGTAAAGGAGTAAGGGAAATTACCTGGGGATGCCCGAAGATGATGTGGCATGGGCACCGCTGACATAAGGGTTACAAATATCCGAAGGCGGCAGTCTAATTTAGAGGGTTGCATTAAATGCCCGGCAACAACCATGCTGGCCGCATTAATTGGAGGATACCAACTCAATCCGTTGCATTAATGAGGATATGACCTGAACAGTGCTGAACGCGAAGTTAGAGCTTTGCACCATTGCCGACAGACAGGTGTCAGAGGGACAAGCAAAGTACATTGTGAGGTGTAGGGCCACGATGAAAGGAACAAGTGATATAAATAAGAGTCAGGACACTACGGATTGGGGGATTTTTGTTGTTGAACCCTCTCTACCAAATGTATTGTATAAGGACCTTTAGTGAATAAAGAAACAGCACAGTCTTTAAGCAGATTTTATGCGTTTTTGGTCCTTACAATGGAAAATAGAGAAAATGTAGAAAAGTAGGAGAACAAAAATTTATTTTCCTACTTTTGTTTTGGTTGAAGGAATGTAAAAGTGGAAAAGGATAGAAAATGAATATATATATTTTTTCTTTGTCTAATTGAAATAAAAAACTAAAAGAAATAAAACATAATTGATTTGAATTTCAAATATAATTATATAACCCTATTTTTATTATAAAAATTGATCTTTTCATAGTACCCAAAAAAATTTGTAATAATAATAATAATAATAATAATAATAATAATAATAATAGGTAAAACTGAGAGAAAATCTAATTAGATTTTAAATTGGAATTTAATTAGAGCCTAATTTTACGCCATATGTTCTATCTAATCTAAGTTTTTAAATTTTTTTACCAAGTAAGTTAATTCAATGTAAAAATAGGATTTCAATAAGAGTTTAATTTTGTGTCATGTATCTCATCTAATCTAAGTTTTTTTAATTTTTGTATCAAATGAGTTAATTTTTTACACTAATTTTTTTTAATTAGTGTAAAAAACGAGGAGTTCAACATAAGTAAACCAAAAAAAATATAATTTTTGAATGATTTTATATTTATGAGCCATTTTTTTGTATAACTAAAAGCAATTCAAGTTTATAAGCCAAAGTTTAGAGAAAATCCAATTAAATTTTAAACTAGAGTCGAATTTGCATTACGTGTCTCATCTAATTTTCAAATTTGTGTGTTAAGTGAATTATTAGGTGAAAAAATTATAGAGTATAAATTCAATTAGATTCTAAATTGAATTTTAATTGGAGTTCAATTTTGCACGTGTTCCATCTAATTTTTTTAATTTTTGTGACAAGTATATTATTGAATGCAAAAATAGAAGAGTCTATATCTAATTAGATTCTAAATTATATACATGTAACCGTGATTGTTTTTAAATGTATCCATACATACGGACGGGGTTACACACTAGTACATATATATAGGTAAGGTTAAGGAGAAAATCCAATTAAATTTTAAATTAGATTCCAATCGTTGTCTAATTTTGCACCATGCCTCCAATCCCAACATGCTACATCATCTTATTGCATATTTAAGAATAAGTACAACCATGTTCAATCAATTTTAATACCCATATATAAATCCAAAAAAATTGAGAATTTATTGAGATGTTATTAGGTGTGGTAGAGTATATTAAATTTTAAGTAAAATGCTGATGTGACAATCCTATTGGAGGTGCAAAACATGGGTTTTATACCCCCATCCTTGCCAAATTTGTACTCGATTGGAACATGATTTTAATAAAATCGAGTTACAATCAGAATTCGACATTAACAATGTTGAGTTCTATACATATTTTTCTACTTAAATTTAAAAAAAAAATTAAGTGCAACTTGACATTGCTAATGTTGAATTTTACGTAAAATTACACATAAAACTCGATTTTAAGGATATTAAATTTTACATAGAACTCGATTTTGTTAAAACCGAGTTCCAAAACAAGAGTTTGCTAAATATTTTAGGAAAAAAAGTATTCTACTACTTAATTTTAAAATTAAGAATATTTACCCATCTTGCCCTTATATTACATAATTTGATGAACAATGTTCAAGCTCAAGTCAACCAGTTTACCAGGCAATAAAAAATAAAAAAAGGAAAGTTCTAGACAACTTCCAAATGGATGGAGTAGGGGACTTTCATATTTAGGAAATGCATTTGATAGGTCTGCTGACTCTGCAAATTGCGAAGAATCTTATATGTTTCTCTAGCTCTCTGTATTCTCATTGCTCATCGATTTTTGTTAATCAATCTCATAGAGAAATATTAAGCCATGGTGGGATCACCACGACTTCTAGCTTTGGCTTTTTTTGCTGCAATCATATTTGGCCAGCTGCTGGAGGTAGCCCAATCTCAAAGTCAAAATAAAACACAACCTCGTACAGATCCTGCTGAAGGTATGCCTCTCTCTCTCGGGAAGTTGGATTATAGTGCTGTCTTTTGCGTATATAATTATGATTTTTTTATAATTTAATAATTGAAGAGAGCAAAATTTGAAAACGATTTCATGGAAAATACTAAGAAATACTTTTTTTTTTTTGGTTGAAAAAGAAACACTAAAAAAATACTAATTAAGGAGCATGCAATACCTCCAAATTCACTATCAACAAATTTCAACTTTATCTACTTTTTGGATTCTTAACACTTAACTTTTACACTTTTTAATTTGTTTTGTCCAACGGTTGAAATCAAAAGTTATCTTCATCTCAACCATTAAAAGGTATTACCTCAATCCAGCTCTACACTATTGAGTTTTATAAATGAAAGGAAAAAGTTTGGGTTTCCATTCTCTCAACCAAAAGTAGCACCCAACACAGCAAGCAACCAGTAAACCAGCCAGTACAACTACCTCTGTACCCAGATGTCACCGGTAGCCTCCTACACCCCCATGTCGTCAAATTGAAAATTTTCAAGCATAACATTTTCCTCTGTGGAAGGGTTGGTATAATTTGGAGTTGCAATCAGGGATGGGGTTTTGCTTCTCTAATCTGATTGTGGATTGTTTTGATGGATGCTTGTAATGGTCTGACTCGGTCGGAGCTGGGTCACTGAGGACGTGAAGTGTTTGTCTTTATGCTTCAACCAGCTTTCCTTTTTACTTATAAATAAACCTTGTATAACCAACTATGGTTAGAGGATTGTCCTCCTTTTCTTCTCCCTATTATACAAAATGTTTACATTAATAAATGACTAAGGCGCACCTACAACCTTTAAAATTTAGGGTTGTTTTAATTTTAACTATCAAAAGTTTTAGGATCATTTTGGCTGTTTTGTTTAAATAATAATTTTTGTTATTTAAATAACACAATATGTATTTCTATAATATTTTTTCACTCACATGTATTTTTAGAACACTTAACTGACGTTATTTGAACAATATTACCAAACAAGCCTTTAGTTTCATTCTTTTATGTTTGATTTGGACTTTCATATTTGCTCTACCGTCCAATTGTTAGGGATCTGATGGTTGAGTGTGTGTCTATTAAACTAAAACGTATTACTAAACTAATAAATGGATAGGAGTGTCCATATAAAAACAGAATTAAACATTAAGGACCAAATAAAAATTTTGAAAAGTAAAAAACCCAAATGAGAACAATCTTGAATTTTGAGCTCCAAAAGTTTTTTTTTTTTTTGTCTTATTAGTAAACATCTATGCTTTCCAACACACCCAAAAAAGAAAAAAAGAAAAGAAAGAAAAAGTATATTATTATAAGAAATTTTGAATTGGGGGGGGGGTCACATTGTTCCCCAAACTCATTTGAACGACCATTAATTGTGAATTTGGTTGCAGTGAGAGCTTTGAATTCAGTATTTAAAAAATGGGGGATCTCAGCACAACCAGATCAATGGAACATAAGTGGGGAGCCATGCAGCGGAGCAGCCATCAACTCGACCAGCTTCGATGACCCAAACCAGAATCCCTTTATAAAATGTGACTGTTCGTTTAATTATAGCTCTACTTGCCACATCACCCAATTGTACGTTTCTCTTTTATATTCTCATGCAATTTTTTCTTAGAAATACAGTTTTTATACACTAGTGAAAAGACTATATATATATATATATATATATATATATATATAGGGTGCGTTTGGGAAATGCGTTTTGCGCTTCCCACGCCTGCGTCTGGCTGATTCTTTTTTTTTTTTTTGAGCGCTTCTTGCACTGTTCATGGGACATGAACAATACAATCAGTAAATGCACAATACTTTTAAGTATGAACAGTAATTTATTATTATTATTTTTATTGTTTTCAGTTTTCAGCAAAATAAACGGTATCCAAACGAACACACACATATATATAATTTTTTCTTGCTAAACGCACACTGAAAATTGAAAGACAAAGAATACAACTATGACGGATGTGTGTGCTTTAAACTTTGGCATAAGGTTAAAATCCCATGACAACTAATTTCTCAATCAAAATATTTAATCCATTACAAAAATTTTTATTCTTAATAATAAATATTACTTTTTTTTGTTTATTTATTGTAATTTTCATTCAGTGTTCTAAATGTGTCCTTATTGAATTGTTCCATGAAATATGGGTCCTAGAAACTAGAATCTTGAAGGAGAGGTCATGGAGCTATCATAAATTAACCTGGTCACAATATCCTCTTAAAAGAAATCTCATGTCCTTACTCACATATATCATGACTAAAAATAAAAAAAGATTAAATTTGTCAACGGTTCACATGGCTTTATAAAAAAGGGGACTGTACTTGAACTGTATGTACCAGGTTGAAAAAGAATTTCACTAGGCTTTATGATCATTAATTGGCAATTCACCATTAATGGTTTGATTGGATTGAGGAGGAGGAAGGAAGAGTAGAGTAGAGCTGGCCCAAAATTAGCCTATTTTCAGCCAACTCTACTGTACTCCTTTCCACTCCCTCTCCCTCCCCCCTCAATTCAAACGGGCCCAAAACGTAAACTTGTCACTTTTACAGAACTTGTACGATATTAATTGCTAATATTCTTGAGTAGTCATTCAATCTGCCACCTCTACAAAGCTTAAAATTTTAGCAATCCACAAATTAAATTCACAAACAAATTGAGGCAAAATCATTTCATATCATAATCCTTTTTTTTTTGTTTGTTTGTTTTGAAATTAAAAATCCTTGAACAGTTTGGCAAAAATTGGTAAGTGACCAGAATATGGTATATGTACTAGTACAAAACCTACACTAGAAAATATTTTGAGCATCTTCAGTATATGAATCTTTCTTTTCATGGTGAAATTGTTGATGGCCTTGGGTTTTATTTATTTATTTTTCAGGAAGGTTTATGACTTGGATGTTGTTGGTGTAATTCCAGAAGAACTATGGAGTTTGACTTTCCTCTTCAATCTGTATGATCTCTTCTTTATATGTTTATTTACTTGTGTTTTGCATCAATATAGATTACCTTCTTTTTCATGTAAGCTAGGATTGAACTAAACTTTGAAACCGTAGTTCATTAGTCAACCAATTGAAATTCATACTAGATGCTATGTGCTAGTTTTCCAGGATGGCTCATTTTCTTATAGTCTGCTAAATGTGCTAAGTTTTCAACATTTCTTACAGGAATTTGTCCCAAAATTACTTGACAGGTAACCTGTCTGCGTCAATTGGCAATCTAATTAGCATGCAATACCTGTAAGCCCATCCGAATTTTGATTTGAAATTCATAAAACTTGGAACTTGGTGTACATCTTATTTTAGTTAATCTTACCCTATTTTTTTGCCCTGATGTTTAATAAATTAGGACATTAGCTTTTAATGCATTATCAGGTACGCTTCCGAAGGAACTTGGAAATCTTATGAATTTAATATCATTGTAAGTTACCCTCATTCAAAATTTGTAAGTCATCTATATGGCATTTTGGTGGCCTTGTTTTTCCTAGATACTGTGGCCTTCCACTACTTCCATTTCTTTGTAGTAATATATTGGAATAAGTGTTTCACAAAAAGAGGAATTAAGTACTCACCCATATGCAAGTCTATTCCTTTGTTCTCTACATTTATTATACCTTTTTAAAAAAAAAAAAAAAAAAATTATCCTGGAACTCTGCATTTCATATTCTTTCTGCAAAATAGAATCAAATCATTGGTTTACATTTTATTTATTGTTTTACGTGTTATTTTCGTAGGTCTCTTTCAACAAACAAATTCTCTGGTTCTCTGCCATCTGAGCTTGGGAATTTAGTGAAATTAGAAGAGTTGTAAGTTCTACAGCAATCTAACCTTCCTTTCTCATTGTATTTGTAGCTAGTTCTTGCTATTTATAGGATTGTAACACCACATCTTGAACTATCATAGCATCACTGTAATTCCGTTGGACTACACCCTTTGATTGTCATCAAGAGGGTGGTTACTGTTAGCTTTGTCGTTTGGTCATCAGACTAAGCTAGTCAAGTCTTTAATACCATCTTACATGGCATAAAAAGAAGTGTTAGTGAATGGTTAGACCCTCAAATACCTGGAATCCACAAGCTAGGGATGTGGAATCCATTTAAAAAGAAGAAGAATAGACTGATATTTTATTGATAACTGACTTTTTGATAAAATATTCTCAAAAAAGATTCTAACTAGCATTCTAATTTTCTATTTAACTTTTGGTTTTCAAATTCTTTAACTGCTTTAGTTGAGTTGTGAATATGAGATATTAGGATTGAAAGAGATAAAAAGAAAGGAGAAAATTGGAGAGAGAAAGAAATTTGAGAAAAAGGTTTAGGCTACACTAATAAGCCCTTCACCTGCTAATACAAAAAGTAATTCCAACACTACCCGTCAAGTTAGAGCATATAGATCAAACATGCCTAGCTAGAATGACAATCGTTGAAAAGTTGCATGAGGTAATGGTTTTGTGAGGATATAACCAAATAGATAATCAAAAGGAACAGATGAAGAGACAATCTGTTTCTTCACCAATAAATGTTGAATGAAGTGATAATCAATCTCAATATGTTTGGTATGCTCATAGAACGCCAAATTGTTAGCAATAAAGATAGTAGCTTGATTGTCACAATACATATGAATAGGAGTAGAAACATTGATATCTCCTATGCATATCTGCTATGCATACGTATAGGAGACATTGAACCCATAACATCTCAGAAGTAGCGTGAGCCATAGCTTGATATCAACTTTAGCACTAGAAACGGAAATAACATTTTGATTCTTACTGTGCCAAGTAACAAGATTACTGCCAACAATGGTACAATAGCTATAGGTGGACTGTCTATCAAAACAACTACTAGCTTAGTTAGCATCACTAAATACTGTCACAGATAGAGAAGTAAGGGCTTGTGCTACAATCCTCATCCTAGAGCACTCTTTAGATAACTCAATGGCTTGTGCTTCTTAGTGAGATTGATGAGGAGCATGCATATACTGTCTAAGCACATCAATTATATAATAATATCAAGATGAGTAATGGTGAGGTAATTCAACTTCCCAACACATCGTTGGCATCATTTAGGATAGATATCACCTTGTTCACCATCAATTTTAACAGTAGTCCATAGGATTATCAATAGGTTAAGCACCTAAGAGACCAGTCTCAAGCAGAAGATCAAACACAAATTTCTCTGAGACAAAATAATGCCTTGAAAATAATGAGCAACTTCAATCTTGAGAAAATGAGGGAGAGCAACAATGACCTTGGTATGAAACTGTTTTCCCAAATAACTTTTTTAAATCAGCAATACCTATGGAGTCACTACTGATGATATTAATATCATCCACATACACAATCAAGACAATAATTCTAGAGGTGGAGTGACGGACTGGCAAAATGATCAGAAGTAGAGTGTCAGAATCCATACCCTACTACAACAGCACTAAGCTGATCATTCCATGCATGAGAAAATTGCTTTAGGCCATACAAGGCCTTTAGCAAGTGAGATACAAGGTGATCACTACTAGCAACAATATATCCAGGGGATGATTCATATGCACTTCTTCATAAAGTTCTCCTTGAAGGAAGGCATTCTTTATATCAAGTTGATATAAAGGCCAGGAAAAACTAATTTCAACGGATAGTAGGATTTGAACAAAATTGAGACATGCCACAGGTGAGGAGGTTTCCAGATTATCAACACCATATGTTTGTGTACACTCTTTTGCTACCAATCGTGCCATAAGGTGCTCAACAAAACCATCATGGAGGTACTTAACGGCGAGGTTTTCCTGATTCAAAAAAAGAGTGTGGTAGGTATTTATCAGTGACGGAGTTAGGGGTGAAAAGGAGTTGGGGATTTGTGATTATACTGGAAGGCTAAGATTATGGGGCTGGGTGAGTCAGGTTATTTTGGTGTGGTGGAGGCACTGATGCCTCTGCAAGTTGAGTGTCCACCAGCTAACCATGACAATCTCAATCAGGCATGGCGGCAACACCTAGGCCTACATTAGGATACACGTTCATATAAGGATATATACCTTAATATTTAGAAATGTTAGAGTGGAGATCATGCAAACTGAAAAAGGAAATATCTGTCAAGTGCGTGATATGGGGATAAAGGTACAAGGATATATTTGTCAAGAGTAAGATATGGGGGTCAATGAATTTTTTGAAATTTAACTTAAGCTCATTTTGGCTTGTGGGCCTAGTGGTGAATGGGAAGTGAAATAAACCGGAGCTATGGATGACAGCCCACAAGACAAGAGTCCTCCTACTTGAAGGGAAAACCCCAACCCACAGGCTTGGATCAATTAACGAGACCCAAGGTCCCAGCCAATGCTGACATTCAATATGAACATGCATAAGAACATGTACATTCTAACATAGTGTGTTGTGGTGTTGCGATGGGGTAAGTGAAAGCACGACTAATATGATCATTCACATGCACATGAGATATAGGACGTGATACATGATGGGATGGAGTGATGTGTGATGATATGAAATGAAATGTATGATGACATAGGATGAGATGTATGATGAAATGGAATGTGATACACGACGTGATGAGATGAGATATATGATCAAATTAAATGGAAATGAATGCATGATGTATGATAGTGTGTGTGTGGATGCTTGTACATGATATGCCATTAAGGGATTCCTTGATAGAAGAGAAGGCAACATGATCAGGTATGTGTAAAATTAGAGAAAAATACCCTTCTAAAAGAAATAAATTGGAGGCAAAATTGAGAGCTCTTTTGTTGAAAGAAGGGGGGAATTAAAAATGCAAGTACTTTTGACAGGTGAGCAGACAACTCTAGACCTGAAATTGCATTTTTTGAGAACTTTGTTTGATTGGTTGTTGGCGGTAGGATGTCTTTCTTGCTCCAACTTTTTAGAGTTTCTTGATCACTATACTTTTAGTGCTTAATTGTGATGTACAACTAGTATAAATCTTGTGTACTTAGTGATTCCTTTTTCTGTTTAAAGTTATTACTTACAAAAAAGAAATGCTAATATATCACTATCTTTTTCCTAAAAAATGATCCTAATATATAAACTAACAAAAAATAATTCTAGGATATTACAACGAGCTAAGGTTAGGATATCAAATATCAGTGTTTTTTTGAGAGTATCGAATATTAGTTAATTATGTAAATTGTTTACCTTGACAGTAACTTTGATAGTTCTGGAGTTAGTGGCGAGCTCCCTTCAACATTTGCTAAATTACAGAACCTCTGGATAGTGTAAGAACTAGATGCCTACTACTTTTTTCAATTGAAAACTTTTTAAAAAAATTCCATAGAGATAAATATAAAAACATGAATTGTGATGGCATAGTGTGGAAATATTTCTTTTGGTCTCAGGTGGGCATCAGACACTAATCTTACAGGCAGGATACCGGACTTCATAGGGACTTGGTCAAATCTTACGAGCTTGTAAGATGATATTCCTAGCCCTAATCTCTTTAGTTTCTTCTAAATCATGTTTGATGAAGCTCAGTTTTGTTACTGTACAATTATGATTCAGAAAATTTTAGTATTTAGTACTAATTTTAAATAAAAGAAACAAGAACAAGATAACGGAAGAACCAAAGAAGAAAAGAAATTAAAGTGTTTTAAAATCATCATCCACAGTTCTTAAAGCTAAACAACTACATCTCACATTCACTTGATTTGATAATATATCACAATGGAACCTCTATTTCAAATGCATCTTAGAGCATCTGCAATAAGGTTGCTAAATAGACTAAAAAGTCAATTTAGCAACCAATAACCTTAAATTGTATTCTACAGCAAAGAAGAGAAATGTAAAAAAATTTGAGTATCAGCTACAGTGAGCTGCTATAGATAGCAGCTCACTATAGCTTAAAACAAAAAAAAAAAAAAAAAAAAAATTTTAATGTGTGGTGTTAAACAAAAATATTATTTTAATGTGTTGATGGTTGTGATTGTTATTTATTATTTTGGATATATAATTTTATTTTGTTGTTTATATTATTTTAATGTGCTGAATGTTAAAATAAAACTTTTGATGTTGGGTGTATTATAAAGTGTGGTGTTAAAATAGCTAATGTAGTGTTTTGAGTTGCTAAACGCTATATTTTTTAGCTTTCTTACCGTGAATGCTTTTACACAAACTCAGCCATAAATCAGTTACATATTTTAAATTTGAATTAAAAATCATTGTTATTGAATAAATCAAATCCCATAATCAACTCATATCAATAAATCCATGATTTGCTCGCATTAATATATGGAAAGCAACAGTTTACTTGCATATTCTACAGGAAAAAAAAAAGCATTTGTTCACAATTTATGATTATCTACTCACAATTTTGTAGAGTGCTTGAAGGAAACTCTTTCCAAGGTCCAATTCCCTCAACCTTTTCCAATTTGACTTCCCTGGTAGACTTGTGAGTAATTTTATGAGATTATTTAGTGCACTCGGTATAATATGCATTCCTCTCATATAAGGGTAGCTTTATTTATGAGTCGAGTATATACAACACACATTTATATGAGATGGAGGTGTAGTGTTCTGGTATATGGAATTAATTTATGACATAAACTATTTTACAATATTTTTACAAACTGTTGTTGTGGCCAATTTCTTATGGGTTCTCATTTGGGCCTACTAATAACATTACTTTTTTATTTATCAATAATTACTTACCACATCAGCAATTTGTAAAATTTTTTGTAAAAATGTTTATATCTCTAGCATTTTTCTTAATTTATTGTACATCTCCTAGTCATTTTTGTTTGTATTATGCAGATTCCTTAAGCTAACAATCTAAATATCTAATGTGTGATGTCATTGTAGGAGACTCAGTGGATTGTCTAATGGAAGCTCTTCGTTGGCATTTATTAAGGATATGAAGTCTCTAAGTTTCTTGTACTACAACACCAGAGCAGCTATATTTCTCTGTTTCTCTTCCAGATAATGGTATAACAAATTAGTTACATGTTTTGCAGAAGGCTGAGGAATAATTGCATTTCTGATTCAATTCCATCAAATATAGGAGAATACCAACACCTTTCATTTTTGTAAGTAATACCCATTGATTGTGACTCTAGATAAATGTGGAGCTGGAAATTTATCAGTTGAATTTGAATCAAATCCAGAGCAATGGAATTGGGGACCTCTCTGTTATTTATGAGGTTGGACAACCCCAACCTGGTGAAAGGAATTCATGAGGTTCCTCCACTAAAATCTAACTGTTGATCACATAAAGTGATATAATCATAAGGTTATTCCCTGATGCTTGCAAAAAGAACTCATTATTTATAATTGAATGAGGGATCCAAATTCTTTCTGTTTTCTTTGATCTCTTTTTTCAATTTTTTTCTTGTTCCTAATTTCTTGTAGGGATGATGCATCTCGTTTAAATATTGCCTGCTCTTGTTGCATAAGGATTGTGGTTGTTCATTACTTCTTGTAGATAGAGTTTTTTTATACATCTAGAACCATGTGATGATAACTTTTTGTGGAAATTACGGGGTTCCTCATATGTGATTTGGTGCTACTTTACTTTGGCTGAAATGCATAAACACCCCTTGGGGTTTGGATCGATTGCAAATTGATCCCTTGGGATTTCAAATTTTCCTTGTAACTCCCTAAAATGTACATATTTGTGAATTGACCCCTCGAATTAACTTTTGTTTGATCTCAATGATGGAAAAGAATCAAGCAACCATATATGATACGTAACAACTGATTTGTACCAAATGAACCACGAATAACAACATATAAGAAATTTGTGATTTTTTTTTTTCACATTTGGTAAGCATTTTTCCCTTTTTTGCTCCAAATGAAAGACAAATAACAATAAAATAAAAGAAATTTGCAATTTTTCTCAAATTCAGTAAAGCACATGATTCTCAAATGATGCAACATGTTGATTCTTTTCCATCACTAAGAGCAAACAAAATTAGTCTCAGGGGTCAGTTTCAATAATGTGAAAATTTCAAGTAGTTATAAGCAAGAATTGAAAGCCCAAAGAGTCAATTTGCGTCTGAGCTGAACTGTCGGGAATGTTTACGTATTTTGACCTTTTACTTAGAATATTCATGATTTAAAAATGTAACACTTTTTTGAATAGCTCTCATGCAAGGTATAGTTTCCCCATTACCTTTTTTATCAATCCATCTAACAGTTCTATTTTGTGGTTTTAGGGATTTGAGTTTCAATAGTATTAGAGGACAAATTCCAGACTTGCTTTTCAATTTGAGTTTGCTCCATTACTTGTAAGTTGTAATATACCTCATTTGCTTAATTGCAAATTGTTCAACACAACATACTCAATACATCAAAGAATGTACTATTGCCTTTCATTGTCAGGTTTCTTGGAAATAATGAGTTAAGTGGCACTTTGCCTGCACAAAAAATCCCCTCTCTTCACACTGTGTAAGTACATGATACATTATTTTCGTTTAACAACATTATGGTGCACTTAATGAAGTCGTGTAAAAATTAGCATCCTTTTCCTCTCGTTTTACCCCCCTCTTTGGATAAACATCAATTGCATTGCTGAAAGGAGATAAATATAAGATGGTTCTCAACCATCTCTCTCCTTTGGAAGAAAAATCCAGAAAGAAAGCAAAGATATGGAAATATGGTGTTTGGGTTCTTTTTGTGCCCATGACATGCGTCACATTTTGATAAGTTAGTAGCTAGGCTCAGATTCTTTGGGTATTCAAGTACGGTAGTCATGTCAATGGATTGTCTGTTGGCTGCTATCGTTGCATTTTCTCCTAGGCAAAAAATATAATATAATAAGCAGTGGAAATATCGAATTAATGAGAAGAAAATACTTTTCTCATGTGTAGGTAATTTAAACCATAGTTGTCGAAATCCTATGATAAACGATACATATCACGTACAAAAAAGTTCTGTATTGTAAGAGCATATTGAAAGAGTTCTTGAATTTTACGACGCATAGGCGTGTATTATATTGTATGAATCATATGCATTGGAGGACATGAACATATGGTTTAAAATGAGTTTTTTTACTAAAATTCTAGGCTTTTTGACTTAAGCCCCGAATGCTTTTTTACTTGATTTCAGATAAAATTATTGGCTACTACTACTTTAGCCTAATATGAAGACAACATGAGTTTTTTCTCCCTCTTTTTTCCTAAAATTTTAGACCACATACTTGCCCACTTTTAGATTTTCTTTTCCTTTGCTCTTCAACTCCACCCAAAGCCTCTCTCTCTCTCTGATGAATATGATGAGGATAAAAAAGTATTTGAACTTATATATTATGAATTATCACTATTACATTTGATAAATTTGAGTATAGATGTTATAAATATAATTTCATTTGATTAATTTGGTTATTTTTGTCAAATATTTTAGTGTAAGTGATAATTAGTCATTAGTTGCATGATGTAGGACAAAGGGGAACAACAAAATCTTATTTAGCACACAAGGGGCAGATCTGGTATAGCTTGGGTTTTGAAGAATTAGGGTTAAGTTTTGGTGGGAAATAGGCTAGAAAATAATAGGGATTATAGGGTTTTCAAAGGGGACGAGGATTAATAGGGTTTTGGAATGAAAACAAATGTGACAATTAAGACTTGGGTTGCTGTGAACAGTGATGTGAGTAGTAACCGTGAATTGTAAATTTAAAGAAAATAGATAAATTCTAGGAATCACATCTAGACTTCCTAAGCATCACTCATAGGGTTCCTTGGCATCACACCTCGGAGAAGATTGCATCACACAAACCATAAAAGAAAGCTTCATAGTTCTTAAATTCTGAAAACATTCATTAATAATTAACTCAATAAAAAATACTACAACTCTTTAAATAGAAGACTAATACCTAATCCTAGTTGAACTAAGATTTCTTAAAACCTTAATAAGACTTGGACTTGGACTCCTTGGGCTTTATTACTAAACCCAAACTAAATATCTAAGCTTAATAAAACTAAAGTAAGACCCAATAGACTATAAGCACAGTCCATTCTAGAATATTAGGAAATTACAAAATTTTCCTTGATACATAAAATCAAATAAAATATAGGAAACCTGTCTTCTCACTGGCTCTTGCATCATTGCATATGTTCTAATTTTATAATAAACATATCATTTAAATGTGTATATTTTATATATTTTTTTAAAATAAATTTTACACTGTCTGTGTATCTTGTGAAACACAATACATAAAAATGAAAAACCGATTTACAATAGGATTCACGTTTTGACAACTATGATGCATTTACAAATAAATGTGAAGAAACATGTTAGGTTATTATAAGCAAGGCGAAGCAAGTATATTTGGCGATATTAAACGAATATATTCATCTATATAAGGATGTGTAGCAATATTTAAGATAAATAGAAACATGTCTGAGCGGCAAGTAACCCATATTTCTCTCTTGGTCAAAGCAATCATGGGGCACATGCAATAAGTCAAGCCCCGAGGACCTACACTAGCAAGTGTGAATGTATCTTAAGCCCCCTGCCACCGTAGTGATATAAAAAGTGGGCAAATACAATTTTGAAGATATTAAGTGAAATAAAGGAGATGATAAGAGATTGCTGAGAGAGGGAGAGAAAGGGCATTCGGAGAGTGCAGCTAAGTTTGAGAACGAGAATCAATTTAGCGTCACTTTAGACCTGCTGAATTAGAGAATATGGACGTTGGATCTCTCTAAGTCTTTTGCTTTTCTTCTTTTTGGTTAATTGAAAGTATAAGGCTTCTAAATTGATTAGAAAAGAGAAGAAATTATTTCCTGTTAGAAATTTCATGGACCAAATCCAATATTTTAAAACTTGAAGGACCAAAATCAAACTTACACCAAGTTTCAAGGAGTAAAAATATAATTATACCATTTACAGAAAATAGTAATTGTGATTGCCTCTAAGTTGCATTTCAATCCCTTACTGGTTCGCTTACTTAGTAACGTTATTTATATATGGATTTCCAGGTGCAGTTAACAACATGGACAAGAATGATATTATGATTTATGGGAAACATGTGAAATTTATTTTTTATTTTTTCCTGCAATGTAAATTAGTACTGAACATGGCATTGTTTACATGGACCATGTAATATCCTTGTTATGTTATGTTCGCAGTGATTTGTCTTACAATTATTTGGTGGGAAGCAGTTTACCTTCTTGGGTCAACCAACTAAATTTACAACTGTATGTTTGTTATTGTTTACTTCATTGCTAGTTTACGGAATTTGAAAAGTTTCTATATACATTGTTTATTTTCCCAATATCCTATAACCTACAACTCTTGACTATTTATTTCCCAAGAAATCATACAAATTCTTGAATTTTGAACATGGGTTTCCATTCTCTTTCACTAACGATGAAACTGTATACTTTGCAGTAATTTAGTTGCCAACAACTTCACGCTAGAAAGTTCAAACAGCAGGTAAATCTATCTATGCTATAGTTAAATGGTTGAATTTGTTGGAAATATATATGTATCTCATACATAACACTCACAGTCGCACTGCTGAATAAGAACCAAATCTGCTTGTAGTTTTGCGCAAAGTGACAATTTTACATGAATCTTCAACACTAGATAAAAATCACATACCTTTGATACTTCCAAACTGGAAGCCAATAAAAAATCTTGAAACATTTTTATTTACACCTCAATGACTTGTGGCCAAGGGAGTGAGCTCTTCATTTGTTGAAACTCCTAAAACCGTTTATGCTTGTAGCTCTCTATTGCTTGCTTTAGACAACACTGCCCAAAGAACAGGGAAATAATAATTTACATTTACTTTTATTTAATTTTGCAAGTGAGTTGTATTTTTATTGGTCAATGTATTTTACTTTTGGTCCTCCTAGTTAATTAGGTAATAAATATTTATATTTTATTTGATTCAAGAATACTTTTGTAGTTCAATAATTGAGATTCCCAAGTTATGTAGAATCAGGATTCCTAAGTCAATTAGAATTAGAGTTTCCAGCGTCAGTTAGAATAAGTGTTTAGCAGTCAATATTAGCACAATAATGTACTCCTATGTAAACGGATTATTTGATAATGAATGAAATTTCTCTTGAAATTTTCCTTGTGCAACTCCATCCAACCCTGTAAGTGTTGACTCCTAGAGATTCCCAAAGCTAAAACTAAATGTTTGTATATTGAACTATATAAAATTGTACACAAGTATAGGTAATTGTGAAGCACAAATTAAGTACATAAAAGTACACTATACCACGTGAATAGTATAGTTGGCATGAACCGATTGGGATTATATTCTAATAGGTGAAAAGGAGATTCAAACCCAAAGTCTTCTCATGAAATAAATTAAAAAGTATAATTGAGGCACAAGATTCTTGACAATATAAGGTTTTGTTTGGTAATTAAACTAGTTTAACATATTCATTAAACAGAGTTGACCAATGGAGAGGAAGCCAAATTGGCCTAATGCACGATAAATCTTCCCAATTAGGGTTGTAAATGAGCCAAGCCACGCCGAACATTAAAAGTTCAAGCTTGTTTATGTAATTTTATTTAGAACTCAATTACTCAAGTCAAGCTTGAGCTTACCAGAAAAGATTACATGTACAAGCTTAGTTCATTTTCTTGTGAACAAGCTCGAGCTTGTTCATAAACTACTTGATTAACTTATTCTTTTCTCATATTTAGGAAACTCATGACTAAAATTTCTTACCCCTTCACAAATCTATGAATTTTACTATGAATGAACTGTTTATATTATCAATGAACTACAAATACGAATTTGATATTATATGAACCTGATTACAAACTTGCACAATCCATTCTTAAGTCTAAATAAGTACATTTTTGAACAAATATACATATAAAATATAATATTATATATAGTTAAATATAGCCTGCATGTTCATAAGTTTGTTCACGAACACATTATTATATTTGAACTTGGCTTGTTTGCTAAAGAAACGAACATAAACAAGTTTTTTCCTGAATTGAGCTTGAGCTGGTCATTTACATCCCTATTCCCAATCTTCCCCATCACGTCACTTTGATATGTTAGGGTGAGCCAATGTTTGAAATAGTTAAGCATGTCTTTGTTTTTTTGTTTTATATTTTAAATTCTTCTATAATGGTGTAATAGTATTATGTGATAGAAAAATCATTGGTAGAAAATAAAACATAACTAAACAATTGCATGTATTTCTATACATTGTTTCGATTAAATATATATATCTAGGTCCAATTCTAATCATGGTCTTAGTCTGTTTTGAATGTTCATTGTATTTAATTTCACTTGCATTGCAAGTATTTTAACCCTAAAGTAGTGTATAGTTAGTTTAGAATTTATCCTACTATAAATACCATTAAATGGGTTCTTTGTAATACATAGAACTTAATAGTAATGATTTAGCCATTAAGGACTTTCCATTGTGGATGTAGGCCTCTAAGACCAAACCACATTAATTCTTTGTATTCTCATGTTGCCTTTTTTATTTTCTCATGCACTTTGTATTGGCTTCAAAGCTATGTTAAGTCTTTTTTAACACAGTATCAGAGTTATGCTTTATCTTTTTTAATATGATACTAGCCCCAAGTGGCCTCTATTACTGGCCTTTATTACTTTAATCACTAAATCAAGATTCTCTCTTTCACCATTGCTAGTGGACACCCTGTAGGTTCATCTTGATTTATTCCCTGTTGTGGGTAGGATTCTAACAACCTTATACGCATCTTTCTAAGATTTGATACTTTATGATAAGACAATATTGGCGATTTCAACTACATTCGATGGGCACGTGCATCTTTACTCTCCTTCTGGTCTTTGACTTTCATTTCAGTCATGCGTCATCAACCATCTTGATCGAATATCATGGATCAGGTAGATCGGCCACCTCCTCTATCGGCTTTTTTTGTCACACATCTCCATCATCTTTAGGTTGCGTTATTTGAACCACATTTTTGATAAGTGGTCTTTATTGGCATTCTCTTTGGCCATGCTTCTCTTTTGGCCATGCGTCTCTATAATCTTCAAGCAAAGTATTTTAGACCATGTCTTTGATTAGTGGTCTCCACAGGCATGGCATGCATTATGCTTAAAATTCAAACGTCTATCATCACATGCCATCTGACCTTAATTTTAGCTTATCATTTGCACTTCATTTGGTCAAGCCTGGTACATTTCACATTCAATTTAATCATGATTTTTGAGGTCTTACTTTTTCTCTAAACTCAAGTTATTTCAAGTTTCCACCATGAGTTTGAGGGAGACTTGTTAAAGATATCAAGGCCTAATCCTTGTCAATGCCCAAGCCTGTTGTCCATATGCTTCATATCTAATCCTACTTGTATTTCAAGTATTGTAACTCTAGAATAGTGAATAGTTAGTCTAGGGTTTGTTATACTACAAATAACCTTCAATGAGTTCATTGTAATGCATAGAGCTTAAAAGTAAATATGCAATTTCTCTATTCCAATTTCTTTCTCTTTTCCTTCTTTATTTTCTCTTCATATTTTTGCATACACTTTATAATGGTTTCAAAGTTAAGTTACATGTTTACTAACATAGTACTAGAATTATGTTTTATCTTTTCTAATATAGTATCAGACTCATGTCTTATCTTTCTAATAGCTGAAAATTAGAGAGATCCCGTAATTATCTCCAACAACTCAAGAGTCATTAGTTATCAAAGTATTCAAATTGAAGAATACATTTTATGAATTAGAACTGGTCAAGCCATGTTGTATCACCTTAGTGAGATTTATTCAGTCAAATATGTCTGTCGTTGTATTCTCCAGATATGGGATATTAAAAACAAATATAGATTAATTACATAAAATGTAGGAAATTAAATATTATTTCGTGGAATCATGGCCGACTAAAATACCTAAATAAAGAAAAAAGAAAAAGGATGAAGATAGTAACATTATACTTTCTCTTCATGGAAGTGTGCTGTCCTGTTAAGGATCCATGCGACAATCATAGTTATTTCTAGTGATTGCAATTTCTATCTTGCATTAGACAACAAAACTTATTTAGAGACTCTTTTGTCATGGGGCAAACATGTGGTAGTATTATTAGCAGAAGATTTATTTGGATATCACTAAGGAACCATTTCCCATTACAAGAGCGAAATTTTAATCCCTATAAGAATATATGTATCAATCAAATATACTGGCTTGAATAACTAGTGTGTTTCTCTTCTGTTTTTAGTGCTTTTCCTTCAGGATTATACTGTCTCCAACGGAGCTTTCCTTGCCATCGAGGCTCTGGTATTTTTAAGTACTGTAAACTTGAGTATTTTTGTATGTTTGTAATTATCTTGATTAGGGTATAAGTACACATTGCTTTTGTTTTTTAGGGGGGGAACACAAGAGAAATTTTTCATTCCTATGGGAGGAGCTGGGTTCCACACAAGGACCCACACCTCCTATGAGAGGAGGAATGATTCTTCTCGTAAGAGTGAATAATTTCTTTGAATACACATTAATTACTTGTAAGGTAGTTACATGAATTTAGGAACAAATAAGAGCCTAAATATATGTAATGAAACATTAAACGAGGGGCTTTCTAACATTTCCATGTATGTCTAGGGAGGTTAACATAATATAAAAGCTCATACCGATGCTTGTGAAGCTCCATAGTGAAAAGATTTGCAATTTAATCAGTGGGGGGAAAATACTACACATAATGACTGTCAAATAGGAAACAATTATGAATGGAGTGATAATCAAGTTCAATGTGCTTTTTCTCAACAAAAAGAAAAAAAAGAAAAAGAAAAAAAGTTCAATGTGCTTGGTGTGAGCATGAAAAATCAGGTTGGAAGCCATGTAGGTATTGCTGAGGTTGTCAATTAAAGGGTGATTTAAAGAATTTCGATCAGATTGGTGTTTAAATCCATATTAGATTTGTGATTTTTGATTTCGTGAGATATCAAATTTGCATGATTAATTCTAATGCTTTTAGATCTGTTTGTCACTATTTGGTTGGTGAGAAAATATATGTCATCGATTGGTTTGTGAGAAAAGGGAAGAAAGTGAAAGTAAAATTTTGTTTTGTTATTTTTTTGGTTTTTTATAAAAATAAAAAATAAAAAATGTTTAGCTATTTCAAGTGATATTTATGTAAATTCATTAGTTACATTCTTGGAATGTGATGCAAATGTAACTAATGAACCAAAAATTATAATCTTATATTCCTTCGATAAGATTACAAGAATTTAAGATTATAATAATAATAATGTAACATTACAATATAATATAATATCATGCCAACTAATTGCCCCCTTAAGATAGTGCTCCATGGTTTGCACTCAAACATAGAAGAACTTCATCATAGAAGATCAATACCCAATAGTATATATTGAAGCCAAATAAGGAAAAAAGTATAGGGGGCACATACTATGCCACAACTTGTACATATGCCAAGTGGTGATTTGATTACTTTTCACCAAGAAGTATTAATGGTGGTTTTGTGTGTAAGTAATGTAATCCAATAACAAGTTGACAATATACAAGTTGTAGTCAAATATATGGGAAAGTGTGTATGTAGAATTGCAGAAATGGAGAATATTCTATTCTAGTGATCCATCTTCAAATGTTTACCCCCCGACACACACACACACACACACACACACACACACACACACATATGGCTATAGTACAAGTATAATTATTAGTTACTCATGGGGTATAATGACATGGCATCTATGAAGCACGGGTGCGGGTGCGGGTGCGCGTGCGCGTGCGGGACTCGACAATTTTTGAAAAATGTGGATGCAGGTGCGGCGGGACTCGGTGATTAAAAAATTATTAAAAATATTTTTATTTATATTTTTCATATATTACTAAGCATATTTTTTCACATTATATAAACATATACCAAATTTAAGAGCAATAATAGATAATAACTAAAACATGATGTTCATAAATTAAATACAACCCACAAGATTGAAACTAAAACATTCCATGATGTTCAGAAATTAGAATACAACTCATAAGTTTGAACTAAAACTAAATAAAAGACAATCAACAAGACAATCAAACGCCAACATCTTCATCATCAAGATCAATAGCTTCACTTCGAACTTCACTTTCACTAGTAGTAGCACTAGTGCTAGCATTCCCAATAACTATGGCCTCCAACTCTGGCTCATCAAGTGTAAGGGTTGCACCCTCAAGAATTCCAGCTCCTCCATGTATGTCGCTCTCATTCCAAGTGTCTCCTCCAATATCCCATATCTTTGTTGCTGTATGTATGTACTCCTCATTGCGCCTTGACAAGAGTCAAAGATTAGAATGCACATATACCAAATCATCAGCACGTGCAGGAGCCATTTTGTTTCTTTTTAAGGAATGAATGAATTTGTATGTGCTCCAATTCCTCTCAGCACATGAGGATGAACAAGGTTGTCCAATAAGTTTAAGGGCAAGGGTTTGAAGAGTTTGAAATGCGGTGCCATGGTATCGCCACCAAACCAAAGGTTGTAAGACCCACCTATCTGTCAAGGCAGCTGGTGAAGGAAACCTCCCTCCTGAAAATGCTGCAAACTCAAACTTCACCACACTTAATTCATTCACATCTTCAAAGTATTGATCCAAACACTTGTTCTTTTCCATAGAAATTTCATAATCTCGATGTGGAGCGATGCGTTTTGGATTCTCCGAAAGCCATTCAATGGAGTAATACCTAGAGTTAAAGATTAAAAAACAAATATAAATGAAAGGTGTGTTTTACTAGAAGGGGGAACTAAAGAAAATAGAAAATAAATGTATTTACTTAGGATTTAATGAATGAGGCAAGCAATGTAGTGGTGTACAATTTTTAGTCCATCGATCAACGAGTATATCATACACCACACTCCAAAATGAGCTATGCTGATCATCTTCCAAGCCTTCGTGCCGATATATTACTGCCTTCACCTTCTCTATCATTGAATCCCACATCTCATACATAAGATGAAGACAAGGCTTATCTGTGTCGGCTATTCGTAGCATATCATAAATAGGTGCTGTGAATTCAAGAATATAATCAATATTATCCCACCAAAGATCACTTAGAATCAGATCTTTCACTTTTTGAGCTTTCCAACATCATCCTCCATATAAGAAGCCCATTGGTCACTAATATCCATGGCTTGAAGGCATCTTTTTATCAACTTCAACCTTTTTAGCATTACAACAAACGAAGCAAATCTAGTATTAGCAACTTGGAGCAGTTTTAATGGACAAAATTCATTAAACATTGCCAACCTCATTGAATGGTTCATGATAAAAACACGTATGAAGGATGCATCATCACCAATACGTGTAATCCAACTACATTCCTCATATGTAATTTCATTCTTTTCAGTGTTTTTTGCTGTACAAATATTTTTCAAAGCTAGATTGAGAGTGTGGACAACACAGGGTGTTCAAAATATTTTAGGATACTCACCTTCAATAAGAGATCCAATAGACTTCATCACACTAGCATTATCAGTGATGACTTGGACAACTTTTTCATGTCTAATATCTTTTATAGCATCCTTCAACACCCTAGCAATATAATGTTTGTCTTTGAACTCACCTGACCCATCAATTGCCTTTGTAAACACTGGACCCCCATCTAATATAGCCATAATATTAATAAGTGGCCTTCTTTGTGGATCAGACCATCCATCAGAAACTATACTTGCACCATTTTCAAGCCAAAAGTCCTTAATTGGTTTTAAAAGTCCTTCAACATGAGCTTTTTCTTTTTGCAAAAGTGTTGTTATCAAAGCATTGTATTCAGGAGGAACATAACTCGGAATGATATGGGTAGCAGCATATGCATAGGAATTACGATAATATGGGTTCCTTGCAAAGTTAAACAGAAGCCCACCGGTGTAAAACATCCTAACAATTCTACTATCCAATTCATGTCTAGCATTATTCTAGTATGCTTTCTCCAAAGTATTATTCACAACCACCTTCCTCCTCTTACCATCAATTGGATTTGTACTATTACTCCTTTCATGTCTCCGAAATGGGAAAATAGGTATAGGCCCACTGCCTGGGGGAGGTGGGGGTAAGGGAATTTGACTTCTCCGTTCTCTCTTTAACTTATCATTCTCAACTTGATAATGCATTTGCTGCATTTCCAGCCTATGACTCGGTGTCACCTTAGGGCACGGTTTAATTCCTTTATTGGGAATTTTTAATAATTTTTAATAAATGAGCCTTAACCCTAGAATAAAATCCCATATAAAGTACACCACAATAATTGTACTTAAAGTATGTGTTTCCCCCTGATTTAACAGATACACTAGCTGGTTTTTCTACTTTATTCACATACTGCCAAAGAGGAGATTCATCATTTGGTACTTCTTGATTAGACGAAGGTGAAGTTTCTGTGCTAGTAACTTCGTCCATTGCAAATTCAATAGATTCAATTTAACCTACAAATAATAACTATTAACTAAATAAATTAATAATAAATCAAACCAAGTTCACAAATCACAGATTCACAAATAATAACTATTAACTAAATAAAACTAAGATTGAAAAGAATCTAAGATTCACAAATCACATTCACAAATTCACAAATCACAAATCAAACTAAGATTGAAAGTTTTATATCAATACCGGAGTTGAGAATGTGTGAGAGAGAGTTGAAGTTTCTGTTAACACTTGGATTCTGATTGAGTGTTAACAGAATTCGTGTTAACACTTGGATTCTCGGCATTGCCGAGAGGCTGTGTCTCACAGGGGAAACGGAGAGCAAAGATAGAGAGTGAAGGCAAAGAGTGAAGGGCTGAAGGCAAAGAGTGAAGGCAGAGATGGAGAGCAGAGCACACCGCAGAGAGCACAAAGACTGCAAAGAGGCAGAGAGGACTGAGGAGTGACGCGGCGTGAGAGCTGAAGTTTTGGTTTGATGAAGTGAGAATGAAGTGGGCTGAAGTAGGGTTTGTTATTAAGTTCGTATGGTGCGTTTCGCACCCCTTTTTTTTTTTTTGAATTTTGGCCTGAATTGGCCATTTTGGTCTAAATCGGCCATTTCGGCGGTTTCGCTGGTATCGCTCGATTCGGCGCGATTCAGCTCGAGTTAGCGCGAATTGCGCCGAGTTTGAGCCATATCGGCACGAGTCGCCTGGAAAAAAAGGGGACACACGTGGCAAATGCGGCCAGACGCGACACTGACGCGCGAGCAGCGGCGTCCCTCGGGCGTCGCCGCGTTGGACCCGGGTGCGGCACCTCCGGCGCTGCGTCCGTGCATCCCAGCATGACATTTCCTCTCATACTAATAGTGGACACTACAATGAATTCAATTTGTTAGACTTTCTACTATGTGAAAGGAGGGAATACCACGTAAGCACTAATTAATTACTCATAGTATAGATAGGGACACTCTCAAGTCTATCGTTATCAATTTGTAGGATTCCATTTTTTACTAAAATATTTTATGCACGAAATCTCCATTGTTTTCGTTTAATTAGACAACTTATCGTTTTATTAATTAATTTAATTATTTTCAATATTAAAATGCACCAACACTTTGTATTAGACTATTAGACTTAAGTTAGAATCCTAACTTCAAGCATATCGGCTATTGAAATGCATAACAAGCTTGTGAACAAATAAATTGAAACTTTATCGTATCTATAAAAAATTGTAATAATAATGCTTGTGAACACATTAGTATATACATAATGTGACCTTGTAAATCTTTCATCTCTCCTGAGCCTATATATCGATAACATTTTCTTTCATATGAACTTCAGATTTTGGGTTTGCAATCAAGTGTGGTGGTCCTGAGCTAACCACTTCTACTAAAACTCTATATGAGAGGGAGAATGAGACACTTGGTCCAGCTGCATATTATGTGACTAACACAAACAAGTGGGCAGTTAGCAATGTTGGATTATTTACGGGGAGAAATAAGCCAGCGCAAACATCATATTCAGATACAATATCTACTAATATCTTAGTATTTACTAATGATTTTGGGCCAGAGTTTTTCCAAACAGCTCGCTTGTCTGCTTCATCTTTAAGATACTATTTCTTGGGGCTCCAGAATGGAAACTATATTGTGACTCTCGAGTTTGCAGAAACAGCTTTTCCTGATAACAATAACACGTGGAAGAGTCTTGGGAAGCGTGTGTTTGACATTGATATCCAGGTTTGCATCATTTTATTGATGAATTGTTTTAGGATTTCAAGGTTTTCTTTCAAACGAAGTGATTTTTTTGCAATCTTTTTTATTTTTATTTTATTTTTTTATTATGGGAAAAGTTAGAGGATACCTTATGAGCATTGATTTAGAAACTATTTTTATAAAGTTTTTATGTAAAAAGAAAAAAAAAAGACTTTTTGATAACTTTTTATATTTCTTGTGAATGTGATATTAAAATTTTCCTAAAATGGTCCATTAACAAATACTTTAACAAAGGTTTTTATTGCCTACTAAGTTTGTTTCTTTATTTTGATATGCTTTAATTGTGTTGTATAAAACTTTTAAAAAAAAATTAGGGTCCTATATAGGATTGTTGCGAGAGTATGAAGAATTGGATCGAGAATCCTAAAATTCCTACTTTCAATTAAAAATGAGATAACAAATTTATCAATGATAATGATGTAGATTATAGACCACTTTTCTTTAATGGGGTTGTATACAAGAATGATAGTGTAGTTTGGAATGTGACACCTCATTTTCTTTCTTGGACTATTTGGAGATAGCATAATAATCATTCCTTTGAAGGCATAAAGAGAACTATATGTTATGGTTAAGGTTATATACTTGTGCTTTTTGTTTAAATCTATATTTAAAAGTTGAAGCGTAACATTTATTGTTGTTGCGCTCTTATTGAGCCACATCAGCGACCATGTCATTATTTTCTTTCCAGTAATAAACTAAATTATTTTATTTCCATTCTTTTTCTATTAGTCTTTTAACGATTCCACAATTTTCACTTCAGCTTCCATAACACCCCTAACTCTCCCTCTCTCCATTCCTTTCAACTTCCCATGTAAGCTCTTTAATGCCTAAGACTCTCCCTCTCCTCCTATCTTGACTCTTCATCTCCTCATTGAATCCAACCAATTCATACCTGTTCAGTTGCCACCACTACCCCTATAAAATCAAAGAGATGATATGTAAATCATTAGACGCCTTCTATCTTTCTTAACCAGAAGATGAATAGTTTTAAATTTAGCTCCTGCTAAAAAAGAGCTCATTTCAAAGCAGCAATCCTATATTCTTGAGTGGGGATGTCGCTTTGTTCCTTAAAACCCTATGGTTTGTTAAGTCTAATTTATATATTGGAGCATTATGTGTTTTATTTTTTTATTTTTATGTCTATTTTACTATGAATTGCTGTCAAGAAAAATAGTTTGCTCTCTATTTGAATGCTAAATGTAATCCCAAGATTTGCAATTTTATGTTTCCACATGTTTGGTAAAATGACTATAAAAATTATTTAAAAAAACGAAGATGGTCATGGTCATGGTCATGGTCATGGTCATATAGAAGAACAAATAGGAAGAACAAATGTTGAAGAATAATATTATGTTAGTGAACTTCATTCATAAATGGGTTTTCAACACTAATGAAAAATTCCTAAGGTGTGTTTTATTGGATTTATTGTAGCAATGAAGATAGTAAAAAGGATATTGGGCAAAATAAATTTTGATTCATTATTGTCTTCTCCATTAACATGTTCTAGCAATTGTTGGTTTTTTTTCCCCTTTACCACTTGGATTTCAAAATTTGAAATAAAGAATAAAGATTTGTATAACATATACTTCATATTGGAGTGCGTCGCACCAAAAAATGACAAGGCATATAGTGTACTTATATTACAAATAATCTTTTTCTAAAAAAAAAAAAATTACAAATAATCTTTATTTTCATTATCAACATCATCTTTGTCAAAACAGAATAAACTATCTAAAAATTTTGTGAGTCTAACGCAAAATAATCATCCTGTCTAAAATGGTTCACTGAATATAGAAGTCAACAAACACAATAAGAATGACTTTTTGTTTGATTAGGTACGTAATACAAACATATAACTATATGAGTATGTTCTCTATTGTTTTAAT
Organism: Castanea sativa; assembly: GCF_040712315.1. Classification (NCBI taxonomy): domain Eukaryota; kingdom Viridiplantae; phylum Streptophyta; class Magnoliopsida; order Fagales; family Fagaceae; genus Castanea; species Castanea sativa. Next base: position 12,125,113 of record NC_134023.1, read on the forward strand.
TACTTTAAATTACAATCAATTGTCTTCTCCTCCATTATATTAGAAAAAAGATTTAGGTTTTAATTATTTTTTTTATTGCTTAGTATCAATAAATCACAATAATCATTCAAATAATAGTTACATTCTTACTCATTTAGATATATATGAACAAATCAACATACCATAACAGAGTCCACAAGTATAAGAGTAATATTCAACTACACAAAAGTTTACATGAAGATATGTCTTCTTTTCATTTTCTACTCTTTTAATGTCAATTTAAATTCATTGTTTTTGTAAAACCATGTTTACACTATTTAGTTATGAAGTTTCTAGGGCATGCCATATATGTGATGGCTGATTTAAATGATTTCTTGACAATTTGTTTTTGAATAATTTAATGAGTTACGCCATATATCTTTGGTTATTTTTTTAATAATGGTAGTTTATTAATTTGTTTGGTAAGAATTTTCTTTTGGCAATTCACAAAATGATCCTTAACGAATTATTATTATAAATTTTTTACTTTAAAATAAGTTTAACCTTAAAATGGTTCTTAAAAATATTCTCATGGATTGCGTGGGTTTGCAGCTAATATTTTATTATGATTGTGGTATCTTGTGCTTATTTAGTTGATTTCAAAATCAAATAATATACATACTTAATATCATTATTGCATAATATAAGTACATAACATGTCATATTTGAGTATATTAATGAAGAAAAAACCTTGTCATATTTGAGTAAAGTAAATAAGAAAAATACATTATTAAAGGAAAATAATAATAAAATGTCACATGTAAGTGAAGTAATAAAATTTTCTCAAAAGAAAAAAGTAAAGTAATTAAAAAAATGGGGTTTAGAAAAAAAAATCGTTTACATACCAACTGATACCATACCGAGTGGAATTTAGTGAAATGGACCGAAACGAGTGGAATGGAGCGAAATAAGTTGGAATTTGGAACAAGATGGAATAGAATAGTGATTTGTTTTGGTAAACTGTTTGAATTAATTAATCTATAGGTATGGTATACCTAGAGTACTAGTCTCGGACAACGGGAAGCAGTTCTACAACGATTCGTTCAGGGATTTTTGCTCAATGTTGGAGATCAAGAATCACTACTCATCACCCGCCCACCCTCAAGCCAATGGACAAGTTGAGGTCACGAATCGATCCTTTCTCAAAATCATCAAGACTCGGCTCAAGGGGACAAAGGGAATATGGTCAGAAGAATTACTAAGTGTTTTATGGGCTTACAGGACGACGACAAGGACGCCTATGGGAGAGACTCCGTTTCGACTAGCATACGGAAATGAGGTAGTCATCCCGGCTGAGGTCGGACTCACAAGCTACGGAGTTTGAAAACCATGATGAGAGTAGGAACGATGAAGCTATGCACCTTTTGATTGATTTGGTGGACGAGGTCAGGGCAATGATTGAGCAGTGGTTAGCATGGTATCAAGACCTCATGGCCAAACACTACAACTCCAGAGTCAGAAACAGGGACTTCCAAGTTGGAGATCTCGTCTTAAGGAAGGTGACGGGCGCTACAAGAGATCCAGCCTAGGGAAAGCTGAGACCTAACTGGGAAGGACCTTACAAAATCATGTCATGGCAAAGGAGAGGCACCTACCACCAGGAGATGTTGGACGGGCAAAAGCTACACCACCCATGGAACGCGGAGCACTTGAAGAAGTATTACCAGTAGACGAGGGCACGAAAGACGACATTCCTCATTTCCAGTTTATTTTATTTTAGTTAATTTTTACTATTTATAGTACTTTTTAAGCCCGAAAGGGCAGTTTCTTATTTCTTTCTAAGAACAATCTGTACATGAATATTTTTCACAATAAGAGGAGTTATTCAACTATGTCATGCGTATGTCTACAAGAATTATTATTAAGTCTATAAGTGGATGGGTTCATCCCAATGGATGATTTAAGCATATTAAGTCCACAAGTGGACGGGTTTATCCCAAGCGATGACTTGAATATACTTAGTCCACAAGTGGCCGGGTTCATCCCAAGGGATGACTTGAATATACGAAGTCCGCAAGTAGATGGGTTCATCCCAAGGGATAACTTGAATATATTAAGTCCACAAGTGGACGGGCTCATTCTAAGGGATGGTTTAAATATATTAGTCCACAAGTGGACAAGTTTATCCTAAGGGATGACTTGAATATACTAAGTCCACAAGTGGACAGGTTCATTCCAAGGGATGGTTTAAATTCATTATGTCCAATGTAGATGGATATATTGCAAACATATATTGACAAATATATGATCAAAATACAAACAACAAACATCAAAATATTATGAAAGCCCAATAAAGGGCAAATGTCTACATGCAAGGCCTAAATAACAATAGGCAACGGTTAAACAAAAACATTGTTCTCCCAAAAATCTTTACATTTGAAAAAGAAAACTTAAATCAAAGTAAACAAAAAAGAAAAAAGAAAGGAAAAACTACTCCTGATCTATAGGGCTCTTTCTGTCCTTCCCTTTAGTAGTCTGATCCCCCTCAAGCGGACGAGTTTCCTCCCCGATGGATTTGGCTTGATCTTCACGAGGCACGGTCTCCCTGTCACCTTGAGGGTCGTCGGTGTTGTCATCCGCAAACAACTCATCTGTGCTTTCGAAGTAGACGGGCTGGGCTGGGGTCTGGAGTTGGGCATCAATTGAATTATGGGATGGGTCCAGGTCTAGAAAAAAGGCCTTAACTTGATGGAAGCAATCGTCAAAGCCATCAGCAAAAGAGTCGCCAAGCTCCTTTAGGAGGGTGTCGGAGTCACGATACTCCTGTATCGCGTCATCCTTAGCCCGACGGAGCTGATCCTTGACTTTCTTGATTTCTCCCTCCTTGTCTTTAAGTGTGTTACAGAGACATTAAAAAAGGTCCCAATGTAGACCTTTTTTAATGGTTCATCATAAACAATCCTATCTTTCTTGCCTTCTTCCTTTCTTGATTATTTTTCAAAGGAATTTCAGTAGAGGACCAGTAGTTTGCATAGAGACACAAAACCCCATAACCCAAGTTCTTTCAAAAAAATTCAAACCCTAATCTTTTGATTCGTGTTATGTTATGTTTTGGTGGTAAAAGTAGTTTTTTAACGGAAAAGCCAAAGGTGGGTAACAGAGTCCTAACAGAAGTAATCTCAGGTGGGCAAAGTGTTAAATTTTAAACCACGAGTAGGCAAAGTGAAAATAGGTCAAACCACAGGTGGCTTTACTGTAATTTCCCCTAAAATTTAAGTGATCATGTGGTTTATGAATTTAAAGAGTTATATATTGCTGGATTTGTTCATATGATGAAATAAAGTTTGCTTTTTGCATTTTATTTTACTTTATATTTCTGCCTTATGATATATGATTTATTAATTATGATCTATTACATAGTTATCTTTATATACTTTTTTCATTTGGTTTCAATTGTGAGGAAGAAAGAGACGTGAATCTATGTTTTGGAGAAAAATATATCTATAAGTGTTGAAGTGCATACATTTGTATAGTAAAAACAAAGCATATACGGTTACAACTTGGTCTAATAGTTCTCACACTGTAAAATGAAATGTAAATTTTTTTTTAATTGCATTGTGTTTTCATAACTATCTCACTATACATAATACCCAACTACAAAATATATTTAATTTGTTAGTTGTTAGACTACAAAAAAAAAAAATTCTAATTCAAAACATAATTTCAAATAACACATATTCACTTTTAAAAATATACAATCTAATATATTAATTCAATATTTATCCAATAAAAAATAATCATATCAAATTTTCTCACGCATCACGTGGATCTGCGACTAGCACTCATAATACTTCTGCCCACTAATGAATATGTTATAAGATGTAAATTCTAACTTTCAAATTTATTTTTTATTTTATAAGAAAGGATAAAAATGTTATTTTGGTCCTACATTTTGTAGCTGTATATAGTAGTAAATTTAGAGTTCTCTATTTTATCAGCTTTACACTTCAGTTGAAATTCTCGATTACTTAAAAAATAAACTGACTGAGGCCTTTGAAATTTCGAATATGTTTATATCAGGGGAAACATTGTTTACAGAATTTTGACATACAAAAGGAAGCCCGTGGATCATTCAAAGCCATTCAGAGGCAATTTGAGGTTCAAGTATTAGAAAACTATCTTGAAATCCATTTCTTCTGGGCTGGGAAAGGGACTTGCTGCGTACCTTTTGAAGGTACTTATGGACCTTCTATTTCAGCCATAAGTGCCATCAATAACAACCCATTCTTAGTCCCAAATGCTCCGACAGGTACCTCAATGCAAACATTATAGATGCAATAGGAAGATGAGGTACTGCTTTCCTTTAATGCTGGTGTCATGTTTTTGACTGCCTTTCTTTTGTATAGAATTTATATCCAGTTCTAGGAGTAGCAATGGCAATTTGATTGGTCTGATCGTGGGTATCCGTGTTGGCGTTGGAGGCATTCTATCTGTTTTCATAGTTTTCTATATCATCCGCAAAAGAAAACGCCTTCAACCCAATGAAAATGATGGTGAGCCAGAAATCATGTTACACATTTATGGGAGTTGTTGGACTTCATTCAATTTAGTCTATGAATTAAAATTACCGAATTTTTTCCTATTTTACTAATTTATTTAGTGAATTGGCCTCTGGGTGCTGCATGTTGTGTTTAGTACATAACACTGCACTTTCAACTTCGATTCAATTTCATGTTCGTGTATAAACCGCAGCTTCGTAGAGGCCTTTATAGCAAAACCTCTTCCATTATGTCTGGAAATAATACAAAACACATGCCCATATGCACGTGTACACACACATGCATATCATGGAAAAGTAAGGAGAAACATGAGTTACTTCACCAATGAAGCCCCATCTTCAATCCAACAACATTCTATAAAAAACCACATTGATAATTAATGCTTAACATGGGGATGCTTTCTCAATTTAGCAAGTTAAAATTATCCTGCGATTTCTGTACACAACTTAAGAAAATTGATTACTAAACAATGGATTTAGAATTACAACCTGTGTTTATGTTGAAATTGCAGAGCTCTTAGGAATAGACGTCAGACCATTCACATTCAGCTACGCTGAACTAAAAGCAGCTACAGAAGATTTTAATCCAGCTAACAAGCTTGGAGAAGGAGGATTTGGACCTGTCTATAGGGTAAGTTCCTATGCTATCAACAACATAATGTGCCTTAAGGTCTGCGATCTTATGTAAGTTTAGAGAAATTTGACATATATTGCAATCGCCTGGAGCTTTTAGACATATGTTGCAGTTGCCCAGCAGTAAAGAATCACAATGCAACAGCTGTTTCAAAATTTTTTTTTTCTGTATTTTTTTTTCTTTATTTCACTTTGCTTATGATTTATGACATCCTGGTAGTAGCAATTGTTGTAGAAATACATATATGAAAATAGTTGAATATTCATAACATAATATCCATACGCCCTTTTCTACTTTTTCACTAGTTATAATGCACTCACAATTCCAAATTGATGTTAATCTTTTTTAATTTTTGATTGAAACTGTGGTTCAATCAGTAACCCATTGATCTAAAACCTACTTAGGGTCAAACTTTAGTCTAGCTTTATAACTATGCGTTGGAGAAAACAATGATCTGCAAGTGAAAGTTTTTGATTCCATATACTGAAATTGTAGACCAAATATTTATATGTGGTAATCTAGTCATTCTTTTGAAATACTTTCCTTTGAATGATATCAGTCAAAAAGTGAAAACGCTTAGATTTGGCCTCCAATTTCATGGTAAAATTAGCCTTTCCTCACACACAAAAAATAAAAAAAAAACAGCACTGATTTTTATCGTTGTAAATTTATCTGTAAATGAATGTATGCAATTTTATTCAACATAGTTTGATTGTATTTGAGCCATCAATTAGATAAGAAGTGTGAATTACATCTATCGGAGCCACCCACCCGTATTGGATAGGTTCTCATTTTCTATCCCCACTAAAAATTATCTATTGATGAGTAACGATTTGTCGTTTAATTAATTTCTTTAATATTTGTGTTTGAAACTCAATGCAAAATAGGGAACACTTAATGATGGAAGAGTAGTTGCTGTGAAGCAACTTTCTGCTGCATTACACCAAGGAAAGAACCAGTTTGTCACTGAAATTGCTATTATATCTGCTGTGCAACACCGTAACCTTGTGAAATTGTATGGATGTTGTGTTGAGGCAGATAAACGACACCTTGTTTATGAACATCTAGAGAATAAAAGCCTTGATCAAGCATTATTCGGTATATGAACACATCTTTGTTGCTGCTCTATCTCACTTTATGTGCATATATATATATATATATATATTTATTTATGCAAAGTAGTTTAAATTTTTATGCTTGCATGGGACAGGAGAAAGAAGTTTGAATCTCAATTGGTCAACGCGCTATGATATATGCTTGGGTGTAGCAAGAGGTTTAGCTTATCTTCATGAGGAGTCACGACTTCGAATTGTACATAGAGATGTGAAAGCCAGTAATATCCTCCTTGATTCTGATCTCATCCCCAAAATATCAGACTTTGGTTTGGCCAAGCTATATGATGATAACAAGAGTCACATAAGCACTGGGCTTGCAGGGACTATGTAAGACCCCAGAAGCTTAGCTAGTTGCTATTTTATTTTATTTTTAGTTATGTTAATATTCAATTGTGCATATGATTGTGTTACTGATGTAGTGGATATCTTGCACCGGAGTATGCCATGCGTGGACACCTTACAGAGAAGACTGATGTGTTTGCCTTCGGCATTGTGGCTCTAGAGATGGTTAGTTGGAGGCGAAATTCAGACTCAAGCATGGAAGAAGAAAAGACATATCTTCTTGAATGGGTATGAACCATGTTTTATGTGTTGCATATAGAAGGTTGCTATCTTTCTTTAATTGGATGCATGGTCATTTCAGGTGCTAAGTTATGGATTTGGAAAGTGTAAGGCTCCCGCCCCACTCGGTCCTACAACTGGTTTTCTAGTGTCTATTAGCAATATAAAAAATTGACCACAAAACAACCTTGAATAACATTTATTCATATTGTTACCATCAATCTTTTATAAAAGAAAAAGAAAAAAGAGCAAAACATCACATTTCCACTAGAATACTAGAGATATCCATGTGAAATATTTAGAATGATTATTATTCAATATAAACAAATCATTATCTAATTAAAGAAAAAGTGAAACAATACATGATACCTAACTAATCAAGCATTTCAAACATGTAATAAACATACAAAGACCTGAGATGCAAGAGTGTACTTTATAATGCATGAAATGTATGGACATATGAGAGTAAAAATAACAAATTTAAGTGAAATGAAGATGATCCTTGGAACAATCAAGAAAACAGCTGGATTTGTCTAGATCTTTTACAATTTTGCAGATTCATATGTAAATATGCTTATCGGCCCCCCTAAAATTTTAAGAATTGGAAAAATACTAATGATTAAGTTAATGTCCATCTTAGATTCATGATCTCCATGATACATTGGTGTACGTGGCTTCAAAAAAGATTTAATAGTTGCTTTGTTGTCGCTGTTTAAAGATGTTTACAATGTTAGTTGTTGTGTTTGTATTGATTGTAATCCACTCTCTTTGTGTTATTGTATTAAACGTTGGATTGGAATGAGAGAAAAATGAAATTGTTTTCATTGAATTAATAAATATTACAACTCTGTTTATATATATATATATATATATACAAAACAGAGTAGAAAGGAGAAGAAAAACTAACTAGTCGACTTGCATCGCCTGAAATTAACAATCTAGCAAACTATTGAAACAACCAATCACAAAATGGGATGTGGCTACTCTAACTACTTGAATACAGAGACCTAACCTATGGTTTTACATAAGATTCGAACTTGGACAAGTTAAGCTACATGTCATACTGTACAAAACTTGCAGCAATTGAACCAGTGCTGAACTTGCAGAAGCATTCATCTTTAACACTTTATACCAATGTGTTGTAGTTTACAATGAAATAAAAATTCCTCCTTTTTTCAACCTGAAAAAAAAAAAGATTTAATCCTCTCTTAAAATAGCCCAACCACATCTAGTGATATAAAATTGGCTTTGGCTTACAAAATCAAAATGGAAGATGATCTCTTGATGGATTCTTTGATTTTATACACTGCGATATTTAGTACATTATCATAGATAGATTATGAAAACTAAAAGAAGGCCGAGTTCCCTTTTAGTAGATTAGTGTATTGTAATGTATTAAAGAGTTGGTTTTCATGAATTTGTTTTTTCATACTCCCCACCCCCCACCACTCTAATTCCTAGCTTTGTCCTTGTCACAGCCAATACCTTTATACTATATGCTGAACCCCTTGACTCAATTGAACAATTGGATTTCTCCTTTCCACCACCTTTGTACTATATTCTGAACAATTAGAAAGTTGACTCATTGAAAAAAAATGGAATACTCACTGTCACCGCCTATATACTATATTCTGAAGCCTGGTAACACAATATCTTTCTCAGGCATGGCAACTACATGAAGACAACTGTGGAGTTGATCTTGTCGATGTCAAATTATCAGAATTCAATGAGGAAGAAGTCAAACGAGTAATAGGAGTATCTTTTTTGTGTACTCAATCATCACCTACATTACAGCCATCAATGTCGCGTGTGGTGGCAATGCTTTTAGGAGACATTGAAGTGAGCACTGTAACTTCAATGCCTGGATATTTGACTGACTGGAGATCTGATGATCCTAGAAGCTTAAGAAATGATGTTGCAGCTAGAGGAACCGTTAGCATCTATTATGACTATTCAGAAAGTTCAAGCATGGTGGGTTACGTAGATAATTCATCAGTGAGTGCTTCTCAACCCATGCTTGGTAAGGCCATTAAACAGGGTAGATGAGAATTGGTCTATACTTTTCCTCATCATTTTCAATTCCTGATTACATTTATATAATCAAAGATCATTTTTTGTAATATTTTCTTTCTCAAATATGTTTGACACCTTAATTCATTATATGTAATAGAAATGGAGTTTATATAAAATTGTGACTGAAACAATACTCAAATTTATGGCATTACTGAAGAAGCCATTCAAATATTTCACATGGAGATTTATCTGTTTTTTGGCCTTCAAATTTACTTTTTATAAACTTTATCTAGACAAAGCATAAGATTGGTTGGAATAGGATTTTATTAGAGAAACACTCAAATTCTTCCATATTCCTGAATCCCTAAGAAAGCTTATCATGAATATGATGACATCCACCTAATTTAAGATTTTATGGAATGGTAGTCATGCGGGAGTTCCTACCCAGTATGTTAATTACAAAAGGGGATCCACTGTCACCTTATCTCTTTATTTTATGTTTGGAAAGGTTATCTATTATGTTGGAAGATGCAGTTAGGAAAAAACAGATACAACCTACTACATTTTGAGGACAAATCAGAATCTCGCATCTGTTCTTTGAAGATGATATTTTCTTATTTGTGAAAGCAAAGCAACAAGGTTGTCAAAAATTAAAGGATATTTTGGATCGGTTTTAGTGCTTGTTCAGGACAGATTATTAGTACCCAGAAATCCAAGATAACTTTTTCTCCAAATACTAGTAGGCGGGCTAAGGAGATTATTCAAGGAATATTTGAGATCCCTACAATCAACAACCTGGGAAATTATTTAGGAACACCTATCTTTACTAAATTCTTATCTATAGCAGGCAGGGCAACTTTGATCGAATCAACCACTTCTGCTATTCCTATATATGCCATGCAAACAGCTATGATTCCCCAAATATATGTAAAACGATACATAGGATGAATCGGAACTTTTTGTGGGGAGACACTAGAAATCATAGCTTTTTGTGGGACATGGTCACTAGGTCTAAAGAGGAAGGAGGTTTAAACATTAAAAAAAAAAGAAAAAAGAAAAAAAAAAAAGAGATATATATGAATATTGCTATGCTTACCAACCAAGCTTGGAACCAAATAGCATGGCCTTTACAGCAACATGAGGAAACCAGAACTACGGACATGCTGAAACAAAATCACACTAGTATGAAAGATCTCACCCTACAACTACCTGACCAAACTAAGGATATTATTAAAGGAATTCCTATTGCTCAATTCCACTCTCCTCAAGGTAAATTAGTTTGGTCTAGAAATAATGGTATCTGCTCTGTTAACTCAGCCTACAAGTTCTTGCATGAACAATAACGAGTGGCGACTAATGATCGTTTTCCCACTTGAAACTTTTATATCTTTACATCAAAGTGGGATTGATCAAAACTTGTCCAAGATGCAACCAACTTGAGACTTCTCTACACGTGTTACGTGATTGCCCATGTGCAATTCATTTTTGGCACCATCTTCCTGGATTTTTACCTTTTAAATTTCTTCCAAGAGCCACTTCAGAATTGATTCAAAATAAACTCAAACTCCAATCATTCTAGCAGACACATAAGGTACTTTGGAAGCTTCTTTTTGTCATGTCAATTTGGCAACTTTGGCTAGCCCGCTATGAACGACTTTCTAAGGACTCTTCTAGCACACAATCTCAACTTATCCACGCATCTAACTCTTGAATTTTATTATACAGCATCTAACTCTTGTATCATTTATTAGGGACTTGTTTAAATTTATTCATCACCTTACTGTTTAAGCACACCAAATTTACACTATTTGCTATTCAAAATTTATCATTTTGCAGTTCCCACTGTGGTAGTCTTACCGCATGGATTTCTTGGTTCGTTAGCCGATCAGTTATATTCTTCGACTATTTCTCTAAAAACACAATCACACCAAAGTTATAAAAAATAAAAAATAAAAAATAAAAAATAAAAAGAAAAAAGAAAGAGAAAAAGAAAATGTATTTATTAAAAAAAATTTAAATTATAAAAAAAGAAGAAAGATTGCGCAACAAGATCAGCACGCTCCATAAATATCGGAAAAAACACCAACCAGGGAGTTTCATTAATTCACTTTGATATATTAAAAAAATCGACGGTATGATAGGCAGTTTTCGCTATTAGGCATTTCCTTTTTTACCCTTCAAAAAAGAAAAAAGTATTTCTTTTTGTATCATTGTTGATAAAACTAAAAATCGCTAGTTGGATCACTTGTTCAATCTAGAGGGCTTCTAAGATTTGCAAGAGAAATTAAACTGGTTGAAGTGACCACCGAGGTGAGTCCCAATGGGGGAGTCTTCAATGCTTGAGTCAGTATCTGCCCGTATATTTTGTATATAGATAGCATTTTGTAGTCTTTTTGATGTACCTTAGCAAATGGACAGATTATCCATTTTATAGGTAGTTTGGGTAGCTGTTGTGCTTATAAATGTCTTCATGTATATAATTGTAAGTAATTATTTCCCTGTGTGTAACGGTCTTTGTCTTAATAGGAGTTTAAGGTTGATGAGTAACAGTCGTTATTAATGTGTTGAATGTGTTTAACCGGTTAAATCTTTTTCCATGATGGTCTACTAATGATGCAAGGTCATTTGACTAGTTTTATTTCTCTTGCAGATCTCAGAAGCTCGTCAAAAGCTCTAGATTAGACAAGTGACCCAACTGATGATTTTTTGTTTCATAAATTGTTTTGGTTATGAAAAGAAATTCTTAAACATTTTTACATGCAGTTGCAATCAAGAAACAACTAAAAAACTAATGAGCTATTGATTATATCTTCATTGATTTATATGGAATTGAATTTCCTACCGACACTTCGCACTACAGAAATCTGGGTTTACAAGACAAGACACTCCAAAAGACAAACATGCAACATATATATATATAGGGAATCATAATATAAAAGGGAATCTCTGCAGGAAGTAGGCTAAAAAGAACCCAAATTCCAACTTATATTACCTTATTACCCTATTAGGTCATAAAGTTATGCACTTTAGAGGATGGGTCAGAATAACTACTTTTTCTAATGAGATTATGAATAGAGGGTTTGTTACGTGAGGGAGGGAAAACAATTGTTTATTGATGCATGTTGTTTCATTCGTAGTCATTCTTCTCTCTTTTTAAGTCTCACTTCACTTCACCTTTCCTTTTTCTCTTTTCTTTCTCTTTCAATTTCCTATTTAGATTGCTTAGGTCACTGTTCCTATTCCCCTTATAGGTATTGTTCCTATTTATATGCTAAATCAAACTCTTGTGGTTTCTCCCTTTTACCCTCATTATTCACTAACCCTTTTTGTGTACTGTCGACACTCTTCAGAGGTACCCACCACCCTTCTAGCTGTATGGGTTCAACCTTCATTACCTTTTGAACATGTGCAACGTTTTCTCTCTCTTCCACTAATTACCCCACGACAAACTCTCACCCATTCATTATGCCGTGTACCTTTCTCTTTCCCTTTAAATGGTAAGACCTTGGGTCTCTTTCTACTAATTCCCTCTAGCATGGATCAAGTGGTCCCAGCCGGTTTACTACCTATTTTGGGTAGAGATGCTTTCCTAGCAGAGTATCCCCCAAAAGAGATCCTGGCAAGATATCGAAAATAAGCTCTTTTCCCCCCTCCACCAAACCACACCTTCTATAATCCCTTCAGCTGTGGGCCCACCTTCCTTGCATTGGTTGGGTTACAGTCTAGTGGTGCTCTGGCCATTACATTGTTGTCTTCTCCTCCATGCTTTGTCTTTTCCTTCTCCACACGTTTTTTATTGTTGTTGCCTAGTTTTGTCCCTTTTCTTCTTTGTCGAGACTGAGATCTCCCATTGTTGGAAAATTTAGACCTCGGTTAATAGAATTAACAAGTTTTAAAATCAAGTTGTTAATTAGATTTGTTATGCATAAAACTTGTTAAAACCAACAAACATCAATATCATGTCAAAACTAAGTGCAGCGGAAAAATAAATAAGACAAGATATGATGAATTAGGAAAACCAATGAAACTAACCAGTTTCACAGTAAAAAACCTGGGGGGAAACCTTTCCGAAAAGCAATTCACTATAGTAAAGAGAAGTTTCAAATCTAGTACAAAACCTTTGTCCCTAGACTCTACAATCTCCGTAGATGAACTCACAGCAGAAACCTTCTACCGCTTTAGAACCTCTGAACTCTTTAATATATGAACGCCACCCTTTAATGCATGGATCCCAGTACGTGACTCACTCATTTGCACAAATCCCAGTATGTGACTCACTCACCAACTTGAGAAAGAAGAATGTTGGCTGCAAAGTTCTTCATTTCATTAACAATGAAGATCAAGAAGCACTTGGTTACAAAACCCTAAGGCGCAAAAACGCAATAGCTTCTTTAAGAGAGAATAAGGCTTTGGTCACATTTTTCATATGTTCTCCTTGTATTCTCCTATGTGACGGCCTCTAAAATAAGCCTTATATATGCCTAGGGTTGTGAGAAAATAAACCCTACACAAATACAAAAGCCTGGCCCAAAAATCAGATCTGAAAGTATGAATTTTCGTAACCTCGATAGATACCTCGATAGATAGCAGGTGTCAAACCTCATTAAACCTCGATAGATAGTTATCTGTTGAGTAGCTGTCCGCAAGTGTCCAGGAGGTGTCTAGGAGTGTCCAGTTTTAGTAAACACATTTTCTTCACTTGTTTCTTGATCCAATCTTCATGGCTTTAATACTAGACTTGAACAACATGTTCTGTGAAGTATTAAACACATCCTAGATCTACCAAAATATAAGTAAAGTGCGTTTTGTTAAAAGATTAGCCAACTACATAAAATATGTCCTTAACAATCTCCCTCTTTGGCAATCCGTGACAAAACCATAACAAACAAATGAACATATGAGAGAAGTCATAAATCACTCAACTCATACTCACTTGTTGAATACAATAAAATCTACCCTAACACAAACTATTGAAAAATTTTGCAAGAAGAGAGTTCATGGCATGAAAGACTTTAACAACCTGTATTTCTGAAACACTTAAACAAAAATCATCAAGTTATCTTAGTGTGAAATAGAAATAATAGATTGCATACAAATAAAGAAACATGTGTATAAATATAGAAAAGAAACAACACATGTAGAGATAGGTGAAGAAACATACATCATCACATATACCACTTGATAAGCATCATGTATGTAAACATGGTCACAAGACCTGAGGTACAAAAAGAAAAAGCTAAAAGTAGCTCCTACAACAACAAGGAGGTAAACACTCCCCCTAACAAAATGAAACATATCTCCCCCTTACAGAGGCATGTATTTCTCCCCTAACTTGTAGAATCTTAAGAAGAAACCACAAATTCTCCACAATTTCTCTCCGTTTTTGTCACGATTAACAATAGGTACAAGAAGCTAGAAAGATTCATTCGAGAAATATAAAGATGATAAAAAATGATCAAGGGGTACAAAGAATCCAAATAAATGCATGAATGTAATGAAATAAGATGCTATGGATGACAGGATCAAAGAAACATGCAAAACATGCAAAACATGAGAAAAAAAATGCATGCAGAGGATCTCGATGGATCGAGAGGTGTCGAGAAGCTATTAAGCATACCTCGATGGATCGAGAGGTGTCAAGAAGCTATCGAGAGGACAGAAACTTTCTCGATCGATCCACCTAGCTATTGAGAGGTGTTGAGATTGCGATAAGATGCAACAGAAGATCTCGACTGATAAGCCAGGTATCGAGAGGTGTCGAGAAGGTGTTGAGATGACTTAAAAACAATTTGTCAAAGAGGAGAAAAACACAGATGTGGATGCAATCACGCATGCAACTCAACCAGTGATCCAATCAACATATTAGACTCTCAAAATCATCACTCAACAACAATTTTAAGCACATGGATCCCAAAACACACACACACACACACACACACACCCACACACACACACACACACACACACACACACACACTAACACTAAACAAGTTTAACCAATTTTATATTTAAAATACAAGTCAAGACAGTTTAGTGAGTATACATCAATACATGTAAACCTTGTGATGGCCAAATCACATTGTACCGCACATGTATCAGAAGTAGCAAAGAATATTGCGTGTTGTGTATGAAAACATCGTAAGAATGCATAAGTGTCTCTATGTTATGACGATTTGAGATATGAGAAAATCACTTTAACTCACACACAATCATAACTGTTTGATGGGGACTATCACCTTCGAGGTACATTATATAACTCCCATATCTCCTAGAAAACACGTTTGCAATCATATTTAAAGCATTTTGTTCTTTTTGCTTTTATTTTCTTTGCATATTTTCTTTTTATTAAGCAAACCGTGCATGGGTATACAAAGGAGAAAAAAGAAATACCCAATTATGTTAAACTTTTGACATTGCATTTTTGCCATGTTGAAGCATACAGATGTCATTGACATTGCACTTTTGCTATACTGAAGCATACAGATATCAATTCATGATTGGCGGGTAACAGTAGTGTGATAGTTATTTATGCCTTTCTCTTAGGATTTTCTAATCCTTTCCTTCAAAAAGAGTGATACGAGTGTTAAGTACAAGAGATCACTTAACCTTACTCATCACAAACAAAGAGCCACAAAACTCACTTGCTTAGTTGTGCATAGAGATGCTCATTTAAGCTACAAGAGATACAAAATTTAGAAAATTCTGTTTCAATGGCCATTTTAAGGTTCACAAGAACCGATGTACACAAACACACTGTTTTTGTATTTTTCTAATTTTTTTTAATTTTGAAAACAAAACAAAATAAAAACTAAACAACCAAACAAAAATAATCATAAAAGCATGAAAGAAAGATGCAGATGCATAAAAACATGATTTCAAAAGCAGATAAAAAATCAAGCAAAGAGAGTCCCACTTTAGATAGAAAGAATTAAAGCAGAGGACAACAAAAAAGACATTTAAGTCTTAGGCTCCTTTATCACCCACACAGCACGAGTCTTTGGCCGTGAAGATGAAAAGACATGTGTCCTAGTATGACTACTAAAGGACATAGAAGAATTAAAATTCTTCTGAAATTGAGTTAAACAGCTCAAGGCTTTTAGTAACTCTCCAAACAAAGGTGTAGGTCCTTGAGAGGAAACCTGTGACCTTTTAGACATTTGCTTTTGAGGATACAACTTAAAGCAATTAGGATGAATGTGTCTAGAAACACCACAATGGTGATAAACATGAGGTCTAATAAAGGATTTAGAATTAGTCAAAACAGTTTTGGATTTCATACCTTTATTACTTTTCTTAAACTGAGACACAATGACAGTCCTTGATCCAAAAGCCATGGAAGAGAAGGGGCCAGAGAAGATAGCATATCCTAAGCCAGTCTTATCAAAACTAGGCTTTTGAGCATTCAAAACCTCATCAAGTTATGCACTAGACATTCTCTCCATTTGAGTTCTAGCTTGACTAAGCTCAACCTCAAGATTCTTGATCTTCTCTTCTAATGAGGTGTTCTCCACAATGAAAGTCTCAACTAACCTTGTAGTTTCATCTAGTTTCGCTAACAATTCATCTTTTTCAAATTTTACCTCATTAAGCTTTTTTCTACAAAGATGAGAAGTCTTTTTAGATTTTATGAATTCAGTGCATAGCTTATCATAGGCTTCTTGAAGGGTCAGCTTCTTGGACACTTCATCGTTAGAAGAATCATCACAGTTACTAGCACTCTCCACAACCACCTTATCGGTTGAGGTAGCAAAGGCCATAACATGACTACATTCATCCACATACTCATTAGAAGAGTCATTCTCAGTGTCACTCCAAGTAGCAACCAACCCTTTATCTTCTGACTTCTTAGCCTTGTCCCTCATAAGGTAGTTTGGACACTCTATCCTTATGTGACCAAAACCCTTGCACTCATGGCATTGGATGAAGGGTTTCTCATTCTTATCCTTCCTAGAGGATTTAGATGTCCTAGGAGGTTTGCCCTTATCCTTTTTCCTAAATTGAAGAAGCTTGATAATCTCATCAGTTATGAAGGTTAGATCATCATCCTCATCTTCACTTTCATCTTCATCTTCAGAGTCCTCAATCTCTTCCTCTATACCCTTAAGGGCCAAATTTTTGCTTTTTTCACATTTTCCCATTGAGCCTAATCCCATCTCATAGGTTTGGAGGTTCCCTACAAGCTTAGTCAAAGGAATTTGATTAATGTTCTTTGCTTCTTCAATGGCAGTGATCTTGGCATGGAATCTTTCGGGTAAGGACCTAAGGATTTTCCTAACAATTTTGGATTCTGCTATAGACTCTCCAAGGTTGAAGGCAGAATTCACAGTATCCTTGAGTTTAGTATAAAACTCATCAAAGGTCTCATCCTCCTCCATCCTTATTTCTTTAAAACTACTAGTGAGTCTTTGAAGCTTCACAGTCTTTACAGCCATGGTACCTTCATAGGTGGTCTCAAAAATGGTCCATGCTTCCTTAGCAACTTCCGTGGATGATATTTTCTTGAATTCCTCATTGGTCACCCCACCAAACAAAGCATTCAAGGCCCTACTGTTGAAATTTGCCGTTGTGATTGTTGCATCATCCCAATCCGCTAGCGCTTTCTTTGGCTTAATCCAGCCAACTTCAACAGCTTGCATACCTGTTCACCTAGAGCCTGCAAAAACATTTCATATGAACTTTACAGTACGCATAATTAGTACCATCAAATAAATGAGGAATCAAAAGAGATTGTCCACGATCCATGACAATAGGGGTCAAGGATCACACTCAGGAAATTAATTCAATCAGAGTGTACCCGCTCTGATACCACTTGTTGGGAAATTTAGACCCCGGTTGATAGAATTAACAAGTTTTAAAACCAAGTTGTTGATTAGATTTATTATGCATAAAACTTGTTAAAACCAACAAACATCAATATCATGTCAAAGCTAAGTGCAGGGAAAAATAAATAAGACAAGATTTGATGACCCAGGAAAACCAATGAAACCAACCAGTTTCACAATAAAAAACCTGAGGGGAAACCTTCCCGAAAAGCAATTCACTATAGTAAAGAGAAGTTTCAGATCTAGTACAAAACCTTTGTTCCTAGACTTTACAATCCCCATAGATGAACTCAGAGTAGAAACGTTCTACCGCTTCAGAACCTCTGAATTCTTTAATATATGAACGCCACCCTTTGATGCACGGATCCCAATACGTGACTCACTCCTTTGCACGAATCCCAATACGTGACTCACTCACCAACTTGAGAAAGAAGAATGTTGGCCGCAAAGTTCTTCACTTCATTAACAATGAAAATCAAGAAGCACTTGGTTACAAAACCCTAAGGCGCAAAAACGTAATAGCTTCTTTCAAAGAGAATAAGGCTTTGGTCACCTTTTTATATGTTCTCCTTGTATTCTCCTATGTGACGGCCTCTAAAATAAGCCTTATATCTGCCTAGGATTGTGAGAAAAGAAACCCTACACAAATACAAAAGCTTGGCCCAAAAATCAGATCTGAAAGTTTGAATTTCCGTAACCTCGATAGATAGTAAGTGTCGAGCCTCATTAAACCTTGATAGATAGCTATCTGTCGAATAGCTATCCGCAGGTGTCTAGGAGGTGTCCAGCAGGTGTCCAACTTTAGTAAACACATTTTCTTCACTTGTTTCTTGGTCCAATCTTCATGGCTTTAATACTATATTTGAACAACATGTTCTTTGAAGTATTAAATACATCCTAAATCTACCTAAATACAAGTAAAATACTTTTTTTTAAAGAATTTGCCAACTACATAAAATATGTCCTTAACACCAACCCATATTCATCCTTTGTGGAAAGTTATGTGGGCTTATTAGGCTTGCTTCATTTTGTTTTTTTGGGTTAGACTTGTGAGTCTTTTGAGGCCCTCCCTTTCTTGCTTTCCATTAGTTCCTGCCAAATTGGCCTATTGGCCCTTTTGCCTTATTCTTTCCTCTTTGGGCCTTTTCAAGGCCCATTCTTATTCCTTGAAGAGGGCCATCCCTCCGTGGTTGACTCTCCCATGTTTCCTATATCCTATGGTGGGCTAATGTGCTCTATTCCTTGCCCATTATGGGCATTCTCTCTCTTTAGGCCCTTGCTTGGGCCATGCTCACTTACTTTTTGGGCTTTTGGAGCGTGGCCCCATTGCCTTACTGTCTCTACTTCTTAGTCTTTTTTTCTTGGTTTGGTTTGGGATTTTTTTCCTTAGGCCTTTGGGTCCATATTTCTCAAAATAGCTATCAACAACCTTCTAGGTCAAAATGAACAAGTTCAAAATAAAGTTGATCAAATCCTAGATATTTTAGAACAAAATCATGGTCCTGCATTTTGAAGGTGTAGACCAACTTATTGAAAACCATACCTTGAATGGATTGATAGAGAACCATATCCCAAAGGATTTAAAATCTTGGAATTTTCAACATTTTCTAGAGAAGAAGATAAAACTGTAAGAGCACTAGCATAAGGTGCGCCAAATACCAAATATTTGGCATTTGGCTCACCAAATACCAAAAGAGTTTCTTCATTAGGTGTTTGAAATTTTAAAACTTTTAGCATGGGTGAATAGTATTGTTCCAAATTCGGAATGGTATTGTTCACAAATTGTAAAATTTTGATTATTTTTTATTATACTCTCTCTCCTCTTCTGGCCTACTATTCAAAAATTGTACAATTTTTATTGTTTTGTATTGGGATGAGTTTTAAGTAAATATTATTTTAATGTATTATATATATTATTTTAATATATGGAATTGAAGAATAGAGCATGTGGTGTAAGGTGTATTATAAAATGATGTGCTAAAATAATAAAGTAAGTTTTTTGATGTGTTAAAATGACATACATACGCAATAGTTGATGCTGATGCTCTAGTGGAACATATGTCTAGATTTACCATCAGTGTGGTGGTATTGGTGATGAGCATGCTGATGTTGAGTTAGAATGCACAATGTCTTCATTTTAATTTGGTGGACTTCCCACTAAAGTGAATTCACCACCCAAACTTTGTTGCATTTGTCTTGAGTAATTGGTGTGACATCTTGCCAATCAAAATTTTCTACTTTCATTGTCTTCTAAGTTGAGCATAATATCTCCATGATTCTCAACATAAAATTGAAGTATTTTTTAAGTTCAAGCCACTTGATAATATGTGCAATTGTAATAAAATCAATCAATATATATATATATAAATTCCCTCATTGATGAAGGGTAACTTCTTTTAGAAATAGGATCATAAATGTCAAATAACAAAATTCATTTTCAATTTTAAAAAAAAAAACTTCTAAAATTTAGGATTTTTTTTCCCTTCATGTTCATCTATTTATTCCATAAAATTTAGTTTAAAAAAAAAAAATTTCTTTTTTATAATAGATGCAAATTATTAACTTTTATCCAAAAAAATTGGGAAAATTACACTTTATCATCCTAAACTATGTCCCGAATTATACTTTGCACCCTAAACTATTTTGATGCATAGTTTGCACCATAAACTATGACCTTTGTTACACTTTGCACCTCAACATTAATTTTACCGTTAAGTTGAATTGAAATATGAAGCATGTGACTTGCACATGTGTATTGCTTAAGTGAGACAAACGTAAAAGACCACAAATCAAAAAAAAATTTTCATCTCTCTCATGCATATCAGCCCCTCCCCAAATCAAAATCCTTACAACCCTAAATCCCCAAAGCAAAATCATCTTCGACACCACCATTGTTCCACCACGGTGATGAAATCCCTAAAACTATGTTCATGCTCTTTATAAATCTTTGTAATAGGAGGTAGAATCAATGGAATCCACTACAAAGTTGAATATTGTTGTTGGTCACTATGCCATTAGAAGTGCTAGACATCACCGTGATACAAAAGAATCTACAAAGTGGCTTGGTGGATATGAAAAAACCGAGTGGGACTCACATAAGCAATTAAGATTTTAAAAAACCCAAAACAACATGTAGAGTAGAAAGGAGCTTCACACACATATACACTTAGATTGGGTTAGAGTAGAAATTCGATCTTGTATATATATATATAAAATACACATTCAATGATTTTTCATTAAAAAAATACAATCATTGATTGATTTTTTAAGAATAGTCAATGAATTGAACACCAATATTGAACAGTATTAATTACTTTATTTGAACACCAAAAGTTTTTAACAATGGGTATTCCATTTTTTTTTACTACTTCACCAACCAACGCATTACCTATGCATATCATAATACGTAAGCTTTATTATCAAACAAAAGCAATGACCCACAGAAAAGTTAAATGATTATGCTAGGTGAGTTGGCTCTCTACCCTAATTGAGTTAAAAATAATCCAAGTTCATGAGATAAAATATTAGGTGGATCCTTTGATCCCTAGTGTTTTCCCTCCATTAATTTCTTGTAGATTTATTTTGCTATTATCAATTGTAGTTTCAATATTATTTTGCTCCATCTGTGGGTAAAAAAACAAACAAACAACTGTTTTTTATTTACTACTTAATAATAAATGTTCTTAGTTTATACCTTAGTGTCTATCATTACTTGTGGATTGACCTCGGACTCACCGAGATATTATTACTTGTGAAAAATCTACACTTGGGTTTGCTTTATTTTAATTGCAACATCATTCGTTGCTCTCTCTCTCTCATTGACTTTGTCATCATATTAGTTGTTATTTGCATCTTTTTTTTTTTATGTCCATATATTCAAATTTATTTTTTATTAGATTTTGTAAATAATTAGGTTTTCTTATGGACTATCCTAGAAAAAATTATTAGCAAGAGGTATGTGCTTGTTTTATTATATAGTAATGGAAAGGAATCATGATGAAAAGAGTGGGCTTGGCTTACCTCCAATACTTTTCTAACTGGATATGTTATTTTGTTTTAATTATTCATTGACAAGTGGTAGTAGGTTTTAATCTTAACATTTTATTTAATAGTGAGTGATGTGACAGTTTCTCATTAAAATAAAAGGAAATGTTTTTTAAAAGAGTATTGGAGGTACGCCAAACTCGAAAAGAGTAGCGAAAAATCTTTTGAAAAGCTGATCCAATCTAGTACTATATTATTCTATACGGATAAATGTCAAGATATTTATTTAAAAAAAGTTTAAGAATAACAGATTTTCTCATATCACAATGGCACAAGAAAGAGCTCTACAACTCTACACGACACAAATACAACAAACATGGTCTCCCCCATAAATTTTTATTAAAAAGAAAAAAAAAAAAAAGCCAAAAACTTTTTTATAACTGTTTCTTCAGACCACTTTATTTACTCACATACAACTCACAATATCTTTTTTATTTAATTAAAGTTGTTAGATACGCACCAACTTCAGCCATGGCCTTAAGGTGCTTAGTAGATTTGGCAATGGGATTGGTCTTGTTAGCATAACTGAACTTCTCATCGCATCCCAGGTACTTGTTTGAGGCGGAATTGAATAAGGAATTCGCGTCAGAGTAGTCACCCTCGTCAAGTTCTAACAAGACATCTTTGGTGTTGATAATGGCACCGTTAAAATTCGTTATGCATTTAGTAATTTCGGTGGAGTTGGTTTGCCTCTGAGCCACCACCTTTGCAACTCTGGTCTGGTCAACCAATTTGTGAACGGCTGCAACCGTGGCTTCACGAGGGTCAGTCCGTTTATAGACAATTGAATAACAAACTTGCTTATTAGGAGAATTGTCGCATAGGCCAGCGCCATGAATGTGGCCGGCGAGAAGGATGACGGTTGTCGCTAAAAAGACATAAGAGAAAAAGCTGTAGTCCTTGTAAACCATCGTTTTTGTTAGATTTAATAACTACAAGGCTTTCTCTGTTGTTGGGGTTCAGTGAATGATGACTTATGATATGATTAAGAATTGATTTATACAATTTTTAGACGATTATTTATAGAAGAGAAATGCTATGTTGACATTTTCTACCGCGAAGAGGGGTTGATTTGTGAGGTTTGCCTTAATTACAGCAAACATTTTGAGTATATTTTCAGTTTTTTTAAGGAACAAATTAAAGTGACAAGCTAGACATAGTTTGGGTAAAATAGTTACTCAACATCAATGTGGTTATCAACACAGGTTAGCTATTTGTAGTGGAATTTAAAATAGGGGGGATAAGTAATTTGATGGACTTTTTAAGATTTTACCATTGAAGCCTTTTTTTTGGACATCAATTATTTTTCAACAATACGAGCAATTGAAATTTTCTACCCCACTGTTATTGTTTCCTTTTATACTCCATTAATCACTATTTGTTATGTATTCAATTGACTTTTCTTATAAAATAGTCAAAGTTAAAAATGAAAAGAAGAAGAAGAAGAAGAATCAACAGCATGGCAAGTTATGATTACTGGAACACAAAAATTGCCACAGAGAATTTGTGTTCCACTTATCTAACATGCACCAAACTAGATTACATGAAGAAAATGGCAAAAAATGGAAAATTGAAAACACAAAGGTCTCTACAAAAATATTAAGTTGTAACATTTGCATCTTCTTGGTTTAGGAGTTTAAACCACTTAAAGGAAGCATAAACTCCCCTGTCCCCTCGCATGAGCTCCTTTCCTTCTCTTATCAGAAAGCTTATGATAATTGCTTAAGTTTTCATTATTATCTTAGTTTTGATAGGTAATATTGCATCAATTTTATATTTAGTTACACCCTAAATATGTGATTTTGAAATATTTCTCTGAAATATACTCATTACATGTATTTTTCTCTCGTAGGATATTTGAACTAGTCAGCTAATCATGCAAACATGCAACCAAAAGAATCCAAGGGTTAAGATCAATAGAGGCTTGCTTTTTGAACCATTAAATAAGCAACAAACTTGTGAGAATAAAAAAGGGTAGAATCCAATTCCTTCAAATAAAAATTGGAAAAATCCTAATATAGAATCATCTTGCACTATCTTAGTATTTTTTGCATATATTCTTGCATAGTGTGGTCGCAACGGGGGGAGTACGCCTCAGCCAACTTAATTAATTCACTTGGCTAATTAATTGGTTAATTTATCTAAGGGGTCAATACATTCTTGGCCTATCATAAACATCAAAGGATCACATTGGAAACATGAAGATCATTAAGAACACATTATCCAACCAAACATATTCATACTCATCATCAAAACATGTTATCAAAAAATATGCATGTACATGTGAATACATGACTTACCTTTACTTAGCTTATTGCTCCACAGCATTTATGGCATCAATGAATGAAGATGTGAATGAATGGCATTAACACTAAGGAACAAAAAGATAATCCCTAATCTAGCATACAATGACAAACAAACATGTGAACAAAGAAAAAGAAACTAAAAAGCATATAAGAAGCTTAAAATAGAGGCATATTAGGTAAAACAAACAAAGCAAAAGAAACAGAAAAATCAAACGTAGGGTTTCTGGGCATGAGTTTGCGAGCGAATAGATAGGCCTTCGTATGCTGGTGTTAGTGCCCTTAAATCCTATTGTATGATGCTATGTATGACATTATGTATGATTTAACATTATGATTAATAAAGTCGTTTTATTATTATCTAAAATAATGGTAACATGAATATTTGAACATTATCATATAGTCCGTGAGATGCATTGTATGTGATTTATGTGATTTAATCACAGAAGATGTAAATCACAAGTTCTTTGTAAACTCAAAATTTTGGTTTGTAGTCGGTAATGAAATTGGGCATTTCATCTGCAAAGACTATAACATATTAACTAAGATGATTTGTCTTGATTATGGAAGTAAAGACTTCTAACTGATATGTTTTAAAAGTTAAGACATATTGAACTAGACCGCTGTAAGATTTATTATTCTCCTAATGACTATCAAATGAATTAATAAATCTCACAACTTCTATTTGCATGAAATCTTAATCCTGAGAAAATAATGGACTTGGCCATAAGGTGTAGGTTGCTTTGATATATCAGAAGTGAGATCTATAGTCACGATCAAAACGTCAGTATGTTAGGCAGCCACATTTAGTGTTGATGGAACATATATTCTCAAGATGGAATTCATAATCTCTTAACAGAGATATAAATTATTCTCTTGAGATAAGTTTAATGGGTTCTGTTATTTAGTTAGGCCCAACCACTTTAGTAAGGAGTTACTAAAGTATATATTTATGAAATTGGATTTCATAAATATATGATTAATAACTTAAAGGATTAAACTGGGTACTCAAGGATTAAAATATAGTAATTTTCTAGGTGGCAATCTGTATTCATGACTTTGTATTACTACAAATATTTTATGAAAGGGTTGCATGTATAATAAAGTCTTGGGATATAATTTATTAAAAAGGCCTAGAGTGTAATTATATTTATATAGTGGTATTAAATATAATTAATGGTAATTTTGGACTTGTCAAGAGCCAACAGAAAAGCCCAAGGCCCATTGGAGCTAGAGTCTTATTTGTTCCCTTTTGGTCCCACTCCAAGCCACACACTAAAGTCCAATTGGAAATGTCCAATAGGCCAGCCCAATTAGATAATCAGTTAGATATAAAGGAAGAAACATACAAAATTTTATATATGATACATCATTGTGAAATGGTGTGTATGTGTGAGTGAAGCCACTTGATTATTCTCCCTTGGAAAATGATTAAGAGATCACACTTCTTGGGTATAAAGTGGAATTGGAGTGAAGATTAAAAATGTTCCTAAATACTTCTAATCTTTTGTTTTGAATTTCACCACACCAAGGTACGCTCTCTTGTTCTTAAATTCTGAAATTTACATAATGCATGTTATCAATCATGAATAAAGTAGATCCGTGTTTGTTGCTTCCACTATGTGGTTTGCATGAGATAGAAAACCAGATTTTCCAACAGCAGACCAATTGTATGCGTACGCATACTTCAAGCCTGTGTACACATACAAAAGTATGCATACACAAACACGCCTGAACCCTAACCCAGAAAACAAACAAGCAGAAATACAGAACAAGACTTGAAAGCTTAAACCTAACAACCTAACATGCTTAAAATATAAAGAAAGCATAAAACTAACCTAAACAAACATATATAAATATAAACTAAGCAAAGAAACAGATTAAAATATAACAAGAAGGTAGAAAAGAAAAGGAAAAGAAAAAGAAAGAGGTAAGCTCAATACCTCAAATAAGAATCTTTTCAAGCTTGATTTTGATCATTCCCTTCAATCAATCTATTCACAAATTAATAGAAACATGATCTTTTTCAAGCTTGACTTGAGCATGTTTTGTGAAAAACTACCTCTTTGATTCACTATTTCTAGTGAATCTTAGGTTTTCCCTTAGGATTTTCTTTGGCTTTTGGAAAGGTACCATGTAAGGATTATAGTTGAAAAATAGGGGTTTGGAACAGCTCCCATACGATATGGGATTCATTCCAAACCTCAGTTTTTAATGCAGAAAACTTGTCTTTTTTATGTCTCTGAAACCCTAGTTGCGTACTCAAACTTGTGCCTACGTACGTAAACTATGGGTTCTCTTTGGCCTTTATTTTTCAAAATAGATTTTTTCTCATTAAAAGTTGTATTTTCCATTTTAATACCTCTCAAGTCAATTTAACATCTGATTGGGCCCTAAACCAACCTTGGGCCTTCAAATTTGGGCATCATTAGAGACCAAGGGCCCAAATCGTAAGGGGTACAAAATACAACGTCTACAGGCCTAAGCAAAGAGCAGGAAAAGTAAATGGGTACAAGGAGAGGGGGAGCCTAATACATGCTCTGGAGAAGAGTCTTAGAAAGAGAGAAAGAAAACCGCTCTAGAGGGGCTAGGCCCCCTTATCTAGGAGGTCGCACCCTTACTCCAAGTATCCATGCTCCATACGTGTACATTCAACGACAAATAGAACAAGACAGCAGACAAGCAAAGAAAGAAACAAGGGAAAAAGGGAGAGCATGCCAAGAACACACTACCGAAGAAAGCCAAATGGGCGCAAACAAAGCATGCATAGCATAGCAAATAAA
The DNA here is from genome assembly GCF_040712315.1 of Castanea sativa. NCBI lineage: Eukaryota > Viridiplantae > Streptophyta > Magnoliopsida > Fagales > Fagaceae > Castanea > Castanea sativa. The sequence continues at coordinate 12,151,904 of NC_134023.1, forward strand.
GTGCGCAAACAAGCATGTTATCAAACAAAATAAAGGGTGTCCCAGGAGGACAAATGTAGGTTTGGATCGAGTGTTCTTGGTTCCATTGAATTAGAGTATGGACTACACATAGACTCATGCTTGAACATGTAGGCAAGCATGCAAAGATGCATAAAAGCGAAGAAAGCCAAACGGGTGGCACAAAGCAAGCAAGGAAAGCACATCAACACTAACACCATGGAGGTGTATCTCACAAGTGGTTAAATCCAAACAAACCCTAGGAGGGATGGATGCAAGTGGCCCTAAAGACTGACAAGCACAATCCCACGAAGGGCATAAAGTACGGTAAGGCCTAGATCTACACGGGTAAACATAGGCATAAAGCATAGAAATAAGCAAGAAAACATAGGTGTGCGGATGTAGGCCTAGACCACAGGATCTTGATCTACACCCCACCAATAAGGGCAAAAACACAAGAAAAAGAGACATCAAGGGACAAAAGGGCTATAGAAGCACATGGCGTAGCAACCAACATACAAATCTAAGCACACAAACATGGCAAAGAGCACATAAACATATAGATCTAAGCATAGGCATGTAAATCTAAACATCAACATGCAGATCTAAGCAAAATCATGGCAAAGAACACATAAGCATGTAGATCTAAGCATAAACATAGAAAGGAGTCTAAGAGCATATGGATCTAAGCACAAATATTAAATTTAGACATATCCTAGCCCAAGAAGGCTATACCAACAACATCAAAGTGATAAATCCTGCTAGGAAGCAAGAACATGCTAGGAAAAACAATAAAGCATATTATTGAACAAGAAAAAGCTAGAAAAATATATAAAAAGAAAAGGGTGTGGATTGTAGCTAAAAAGCTACATCCACACCCCTAAACCTCAAATCCAAGGTATGGAACCAAGGAGAGGAAGATTGGGTGCAAGAACACTACCTTGAAAATGTGGTGAAAAGAGTATTTGGATGTGTTTGGGAGAGAAATTAGAGAGAGGAGAGAGAGAATCAGCACCTTGCCATGTTTCTACTTAGATCTACATGCTCTCATTTGAGCAGTTTTCTCTTACCAGACTTGGATTGAGCTAATCTTGGTGTCCCCAAAAAGCTTTGAATCTCTAGTTTTTAGAAAACTAAAGAAATTGAAAATCTAATGGGAAGATCAAAAGTTATGGACTCGGGAAGCATGCTGACGTGCTTTGCACAGTTTTCTGGATATTTCAACCATTTTAACTCCGATTTCGACCCATGAATATTTGTTGGAAATGGAATTTGATAATCTTCACAATGGTACTAGTCCCAACCCATTTTAATATTCATACCAAAATTAAGGTTTCTAGTGCCCTCGAGAGTCAACCTCGAGTCAAACTTGGTCGAAGTTGACGAAAATCATTGAGTAGCTCGGGTTTGATGTAGAAATATGAAAAATGTTGTTTTGGGATGACTTGACTGACTTTGACTCTCGTTCAACCTAGAATTAACTAGGGGCATTTTGGTCAATTTGACCTAAATGGCACTTCGAGTGCTCTGATGCATGTACAGGTTATGCCACATCAATCTAGATGCTTTCGCGACCCCATGGAGAAAAGAAAATATTTTTGGAATTTTCGGGGTCCAGCACACAAATTGACGCCAGAAAAAATACGGTGTCTACAGCTGCCCCTCCTTTATCTGATTTCTCAAGTACAATGAGAGGTGTCAGATAAAGAACATGATTTCGCATTTTGTTGCCCCAAAATTGTGTGCAGAAACTCCATTGTTCATGTATCGAGACCGGTTTTACCTGACAAGGTTGAACTACTGTAGCTGATCTGGAAAAAAAATTTGACTTGGTTCTCATATCTGGGTGTGAATTTTTTTTGGTCAACGGGTCAACGTTGAGCTTGTCAATGCTAATTGGCACCCCTTCTAGGTGAGTTGGGAAAACTAGGGGGCCATATAAGCTAGATTGTCCAGGCCATACAAGGCCCTATAAATGGGCCCCAATGCCTCATTTTGACCATTTCAACCTCATTTCTCTGTTTTCTCTCTTCTAAAAATTCTCTAGAGCAAGTCGCAGTCTAGTGGATCCAGCTTTCAACTTTAGTTCATAGCTTTGGTCTCTAGTTTTGCACTTGAGGTTAGTGTCTATTTTCTTGTTCTTTCTATTTTTTTGCAAATATGTTAGTAGCAAAGCAAGTAGGAAAGCATGCTGGTATTTTTAGTATTTTTGCACATTTTTATATATATATATATATTTTTTATTATCATTTATGCCATGATGATGTTGGAAAATATGTCAGTTCACATGTCTAAGTAGCATAGGCGAGCTTGCATATGTTGGATGCTATGAAAACACATGAAACATTATGAAAACTAAGAGAAAAGCTAGGTATATATGAGAAACTATGCATGATAAAGATGGAAAATTTTGGAAGATTGAAAACGTGAGAACAATGAAATTTTGTGTGAGGGTAGTTTTGGAAAACATAGGATTTAATGGTCGTTTTCGAATCTGAATCCCAATGAGATTAAATAGTCACTACCGAATTTGAATCTCGAAGAAGGCATAGATTTAAACGGTCATTGCTGAATCTGAATCCCGATGAGACTAAATGGTTGCTACCGAATTTGAATCTTAAAGAAGGTATAGGATTAAATGGTTGCTGCCAAATCAGAATCCCAATGAGACTAAACGGTCGCTGCCAAATTTGAATCTCGATGAGACTAAATGGTCACTGCCGAAGCTGAATCCCAAGAGAGAGGCATTTTGAATTTTTTGATATTTTTGAGACAAAAGAGGTAGGATTAAACAATCATTGCCAAATTTCAATCCCAAGAGAGAGGTATTTTGAAATTTTGATACTTTTAAGGAAAAAGAGATAGGATTTAACAGTCCTTGCCAAATTTGAATCCCAAGAGAAAAATATTTTGAAAATGTTGTCACTTTTGAGGCAAAAGAGATAGGATTAAATGGTCATTTCCAAATTTGAATCCCAAGAGAGTGGTACTTCAAAAATTTTGATACTTTTGAGGCAAAAGAGATAGGATTAAACAGTCGTTGCCGAATTGGAATTCTAAGAGAGAGGTGTTTTGAAAATTTTGATATTTTTGAGAAAACATGACATTTTGGTATGAACATGCATGATATGTGTTAGGCAGTAGGGCTAGACATACTTACCATTTTACTTGCATTGCCAAGTGTTTTGGGCTTACTAATCAATCTTGAATTTGCTTCCATAGGTTATGCCATGAAGGGCGATCCTATTCCCATGCGTGTTGCAAACATAGAGTAACCAAGAGGGTGCTTGATTTCTTTCCTTGATCTTGATCATAAACCCAAGCGGATTCAACTGACTAATTTTTCTTTTAAAATGTGACTAGGCCAAGGTGGCTGCCTATGTACCTCCACGGGGCAAATGATGTTTTGTTTCAAGAATTACGCCACCACAACTTGGGTGACACTTTGGTAGCAAGTGGCTTCCACCTACTTGGTAAAGTAATTAATAGCTACCAAGATACACTTATGCCCATTAGAGGCTTTCAGAATCTCAATTTCGATGACATCCATTCTCGGGGCTAAAAAAGGCCATGGCGCTGCTAGAGAGTGCAGGCTTGAGGGGGAACATTCTTTATATTCTGGTAGACATGGCAACGGTAGCACATTCTCACATGCTTAATGCAATCAATTTCCATGGTGAGCCAATAGTAGCAGACTCTCATATTTTTTGGGCCAACAAAGGTTCACTGGCATGGGCTCTAAGTAGGCCCTCATGCATCTCTTCCATCAAATGGCTAGCCTCGGGGGCATTTATGCATCAAAGCAAAGTTGTATCATGGTTCCTTTTATACAAGACTTCCCCATTCAAGAAAAATAGGGACACCATGCACCTAATAAATTTCCTCACACTATCCATGGCTCTGGACCGGTATTCACCATTCTTGATATAAGCCTTAATATCATGGTACCATGGCTTCCCTTCAATTTCAGCTTCAACGTTCATGCATTCTTCAATGTTCATGCAGTAGACCTGCATGCCATGGACCTCTATGCGCAATCATCGCATCTCATCTCCTTCTGCCAACTTAACCATGATAGCCAAGATGGCTAAAGCATCTACGAACTAGTTGTGTGCTTAGGGAAAATAATTAAAGGTAATGTTCTGGAACTTTGGGATTAGGTGGCTGATGCACTTTGATACGGAATCAACTTGGTGTCTCGAGCTTGCCACATTCCCTCTATTTGGGAGATGATCAGCAAGGAATCTCCAAAGATGCTTAGATTGTATGCGCTGAACTCTAAGGCAACTTGTAGGCCCATTATGCACGCCTCATACTCTGTGACATTATTGGTGCAATCGAAATTCAGCTTAACTGAAACAGGGATTTGCTAGCCCTTCGAGGATACTAGAATTGCTCCCACTCCATTTTTAGTGCTATTAGTAGCGCCTTCGAAATAAAGCTTCCAACGCCATGGTTCTACATTGCCAAGTTCTACCTCTATTACCAAAACATCCTCATCTGGGAAGAGGGACTCTGAGAAATCAAAATTATTCAACGGTTGGTTTGTTAGGTTATCAGCTATGGCTTGGCCATGCACTACAAACATGATAAATAACTCAGATAGCAACATCTGCCAACGGGAGATCTTCCCTATAAGGGCAGGCTTTTCAAAGATGTACTTGATGGGGCATGGTGAAGTAGAGCATGTACAGCCATAAATTTCGTGTGGCCCATGCTAGGGCACAACATGTCTTTTCGATGGCGATGTAATTGATCTCACAACTAGTGAACTTCTTACTCAAGTAGTAAATCGTAATCTCTTTTTGATCAGGTTCAATTAGCTAGCCTAACATGCAACCCATGGATGCTTCTTGCACTGCTAGATAGAGAATCAACGGATGTCCCAGCATCGGGGGAACTAGAATAGGAAGGTTCAAAAAATACTGCTTAATCTTGTCAAAGGCCGCATGACACTCATCTATCCATTCTATCTTCGTATCCTTCTTCAAAAACTTTAACAAAGGGCCACATGTGGTTGTCAACTATGCTATGAAGCGAGCTATATAATTGATCCTTCCTAAGAAGCTTCGAACTTGTTTCTCCATTTTTGGCGCAGGCATATTCCTATTAGCCTGGACTTTTGCTGGGTCCACTTCTATTCCTTTCTGGCTGACTATGAAGCCGAGCAATTTCCCTAAACTAGCTCTGAAGATGCATTTGTTAGGGTTAAGCCTTAACCTGTACTTGACAAGGTGCTTAAATAGCTTTCTCACATTTATCAAATGATCTCTAGGAGTGTATAACTTGGCAATCATATCATCCACATAGACTTCGATCTCCTTATGCATTATATCATGGAACAAGGTTACCATGGCTTACTAATATGGTGCCCTAGCATTCTTCAAGCCGAATGGCATGATGTCGTAGGTGTAAGGTCCCCAATGAGTGGTGAATGCCGTTTTAAATTTGTCCTCTTCATCCATCTTAATTTGATTATAACTTAAGAATCCATCCATAAAAAAGAAGAACATGTTGGTTATGTTGTTATCAATCAAGGTAACGATATGTGGGAAGGGGAAATTATTTTTCGAGCTGGCCCAATTCAGATCCCTATAATCGACACACATGCGTAATTTTCTATCTTTCTTTGTCATAGGAAAAATGTTGGCAGCCCAATCAGAGTAGGCTATGGCGGTAAGAAAACCGGCTTTCAACTGATTATCTACTTCTTCTTTGATTTTCAGGATAATCTCTAACTTCATCCTTCGGAGAGCTTGCCGCACTGGGGGCATTCAGATTTAACTGGAATCCAGTGGACAACGATCTCAGTATCCAGACTAGGCATATTTTGATAAGACCAAGCAAATATTTCCTTGAACTCTTTCAGCAGAGCTATGAGCTCATCTTTCATGTCTTTAGGAAAGTTTACCCCGATCTTGACGGGTTTCTCCATCTCGCCTGCGTTTGCTAGGTTTATCACCTCAGTTTCTTCTATATTGGACTTGGACCTTTCGCTCTCTCTATTTAGAGCTTCTAGGATGTCTTGTGGTAGGTTCAAGACCTCTTCCATTCCTTTAACATCAAGATCCAACTCTATTGTCTCTTTCACATCATTTGCACCCTTGTTATGGCAAAGGGACGATGTACCCACTTGGGAATCAGAATAGATTCTATAGAGCGGAACATATACAGAGAAACATAAGATAATTTGCACACATATATTCATAGGAAAGAAAATAAAGAAAGATGCAAGAATTTCCTGAATAAAACGCTAAATGTTTCATTAATGGATTATGGGTAGGGGAAAACAAAGTTCATGCCTGATAATGATAAAAGGGAAATGCTTTTTTTTTTTCCTGGGAAAACAAACTATGGAAATGAATAGGGAATACAAATAGAGCAGGAAATAACATAGGCATGCAAAACAAACTAGATATGCTATTCCAAGCCTCTCGGGTGATCGGGATGCCCAATCGCTCGATGATGGAATGCTCCTGATTAGGCCGATGCAACCACAAAGCAAGGCTTGATGGACCAAAGGCCTATCGTCTCGTCTAGCATCCCCAGTCGGATAGTAGAAGTCAGATTATCTTTGGGAGATATGATAGCGTTCAAAAAGAACTTCTCGGGATAGAGCCAAATAATGCAAGCCAGATCAGGCTTTCATCTTCTAATTCCATGAAAAGTTATGGCATAATGACCTCGGCCAGAGATGGAAAAAGTTTTTCTGATATGGGAAATAGACATCCCTGGAATGGCACACTTCCTCTTCTTGGCCCTAAAAGCTTAAAAGAGTTCTTCATGAGTAGGTTTATATTCCAATCCAAATCTTCCTTTGTTATCTGAGATTTCAACGAGAGCAGGGCTCCCACATCCTACGGTTCTGAGGTCTTGGCCTAGTTTGTACCCAAACTTGAGCATCTCCTTTATGGCCATCAAAATTGCTGTGGACCAACTGGACTCAAGCTCTGAAGTAGTGTGAATCAGGGAAACTAGCTTGAAGCTATTGAAAGACGCTTCTAGAAAAGTGTAGGGGATAGATGTCCCTTAGACGATAGTATCCATACCAGCCATAATAGTAATCAACTAATTCTCGGAGATGAACTTGAGTCTTTAATGAAGGGTAGATGCAACTGCACTTGTTGTATGCAACCAAGGCCTCCCTAAAAGCATGTTGTATGGAGAGTCAACCCTAATCTCTTAGACGTTGACCATGGAGGATCTTGGGCCGATTTCGATCATTAACTTGATTTCGCCTTGCACTTTGCGATGCGTGTCATCAAAGGCTTTGATGATCATAGTGCTAGGCTTAATAAGAGACATATCTACCTTCAGGCACTCAAGAATGGCCATTGGGCAGACATTCAGGATTGATCCATTGTTGATCAATACTTTTGTAACAATCATGTCTTCACACTTGACCATGATATGCATGGCCAAGGTATGATCTCTATCTTCTGGAGGTAACTCATTATTTGAAAATGTGACTGGGTTGGTGGCTAACACCAATGATACCATACCTTCAAAGAAGGAATTTGTAATATCGGAAGAAACATGTGTTTCCATTAACACCTTCAATAGAGCTTCACAATGGACCTCTGAAGATAGCAGCATGGCTAAAATAGAAATTTAAGCTGGAGATTTGTTCAACTACTGAATCACACTATAATCGGCTTTTCAAATGGCTTCCAGGAATTCCTCAGCTTCTTCAATGATGACCATATTCCTGACTAGCTCAACTGTGCTCTAAACAATCTCTTTCCTCTTCTTTTCTAGCTCTTCAGGATTGTAACATCGACCACTCCTAGTGAGTCTAGCTAGGCCTAAAGAGATATTAGAGCAAACCTCCTTCTTTCCAATTCAGATGGAGATCAAAGCCATATTGTACTTCTATGGGACATGATGGCTATTTTTGTAAGGGAAGGGCTTTGGCATACGAATGACCATGCCTTCTTAAGTCTGGATATTTGGCGCCAAGGAGAACATCTTTGGATTGATGATAACTGGGCTAGCAGAGGAACTTCTAAAGCTTTTAAGCCAAGAGCCCTAGAGATTCCTTGGATGAACCTTGACAAAACTAGAGGATCAAAACCTTAAATAGCGGGGACGACAAGGGTTCTCTTTTGGACAAATCCTAGAGATGCCTCAGCGACTACAAGCAATGCTAAGACCAAAGGAGTGAAACCTTCAATGGCTAGCGTGGTTTGTCATTTCTTTGGAGCTGGTGCTCCTAAATCCATAGGTGATTCTATAATCTCTTCCATGACAACCAAAGTTAGAGGAGTTGGTGTCCTCATCCTTGGAGGAACCTTACAAAGGTGCTCTTGCAAGTATTCGTCCTAGTCTTTCCTTGATTCTATTATGATAACGTTGTGGCTAGTTCCCACATGGGTACTTGGAGGGCATAGGCTGGCTACTATTCAAGCATTCCTTTGCATAACCTATCTTTTCAATCCAGATGATACCATGGTCATCTAGACTCTGAACTTGTGCTTGGAGCACTCTACAATCGAATAAAGCATGTCGTTCCTCACTGTGACAGAATTAGCAAACTTCTCAGTTAAAACCTAGAGATCCTATGTTCTCGAGAATAATGTAACTTTCCTAGTTAAAGGATGATTGTCTCCATAGGGTGTCATCTTCCAACAAAACATGAACAAATGGGCATAAGGATCTCCAGTGCCATCATACTTGATGAACTCGGGTGCCTTGAACTTGGGAGGCATAATGACCTAGGAAAATAGGTCAGGCTATCTAGATCGACACTTTCTCGAGCGTCGAAGCCCTTTATGATATGGATTTTCTTAGTCAAGGTCTCCATTTGACTTTTGACTTGACTGTAGCTAGACTCTAAGGTCTTATCCTTAGAAGGATCCCTTTCCTAGTTATTCCCTTGTAGGGTGAATGGGGGCATGGTGTGGCCTTGATTTGGATCTAGCAGTGGCCGGTTCTTAAAATTAGAATAGGGAACAGAGCCTTCTAGAGTGGGGCCAAACGATTCTTAGTTCCCTCCTACAACCAGCTGTTACATCACGTGCTTCATTTCTGCCATCTACTCTTTTAAGTGAGCGATCTTATGAGTGTTTTCCACGATGGGGGAAGGGCCACTAGTGGACAACTGTTTAGCATGAGACCTAGTGATGATAGGATCACAGTGTGATGGTAACTTGGAAAGGAAAAGAATAGGATGGGAGAGAAATGGGGTACATTTGAAAATTTGAAAATGTGGAAACACAAAACGAGCACGAAGTTAGTTTAGGTTCTTGCTTATGTAAAATGCACCTATCATTTTTGAAATATTGGCTTGGACCCTTGATTGGGTATTTATCATGGTGAGTTTCTATATGATGCAGAATTAATGCAAAATCTTGGCAAGTAACCGGAACTTTCATATCATGATTGAAATTGTGGGATGGACCATTCTCTTTTGATTGCATGGAAATGCTTTTACAAAGTTTGACTTTTTACAATGCCCTAAGATCATGGGCTATAGATAATGGCTTCAGCAATGAGCCTTTTACAATACAAGGATATTCAACTTTATAATGAAAAGGCTTCATTCTAAATGGTCTTGCCTTCTCGGAGAAGATCTTGAACTCTTGGCAATGTCCTCCTTTGCATAGAGTCTTGGCTACTTGCCACAAATTTTATCTGTACACATTTACATGACAAGGTCATTAGTGTATGCATGCATGCCCTTGTAGGGTTGGAAACCCTTAGGAACCAGGTATGATCTAATGTGCAAGCAACATGGTTGCTTTTTCCTAGGGGTCAATCACAGATGCTTGTAAACATAATGGATAAAACTTAGAGTAAAGCATGACTCTCTAATGCAAGTAAAAAGGGCAAACTTGCAAACAGAAACTAGACACTTTCCCATTGACTCATTTTGAAAACAATCCTATGATGTATATCCTACCCTAGTCTGGGATGTTCACTCAGATTTGGCTCTTCCTAGTCCTCACGGGTTTGATGTAGTCTAGGCCAACTATATGAGACATGGTTTAACTAGTAAGTTGGTCCTATTCTTAGGGGGGGGCCTCGATCATCTAATCCTTCCCTTCATAGAAGTTGTTGGATAAAGCAGATCAAGGGGGCCTTTTCAGCATAATCCTATCCACCCATGGACCTAGGAAGAGCCTACAATTTTTCATCCAGTAATTATCTATGATATACACACCTAGCATTCGCCTTCAACGCTGAGTTCAGGTTTGAGCCAATATGAGGGGTGATGTCATGCATTTTGAAATGAAAGGGGAAAGATTTTCCAAGCACAACAGATATAAGCACAGATAAAGGTGTAGTAGAAATTAAATCTTACTACCTTAGGTTTGCACATGTGAAGGAAAGCTATAAAGCATGCTTTAAGAAAGCAGTAAAGCTTCACACATACGAAAATACCTCAAAGCCGATTTTTGGAAAACCATTTTGAAAACATTTTTGGAAAATATTTTTGAGTTTTGAACATAGTTTACTAGGATATAGCAAAACTAGTTTTCAAAAGGAAAGCTCCAGAGGCTAATGCCAATTTCAAAGTTTTTGAAAGCCAATGTCCAAAGATTATGGTTTTATTAAAAGCTCTAAAGGCTAAACTCTCTAAGTGTCCCCAATGGAGTCGCCAGTCTATTGACGCCTCTTGGTTGCTTGACCACCCATCACGGTGACACTCGCTTGCCTCTCTTAATGTAAGAATATGGAGGTGTATCGTACCTCAGGTGTGTAACTGGAATATGAGTCGATCTTAAGGAAATTACTAAGGGTAAGTATAGTCACCACCAATCATTGGGTTTTTAAGGTGTGATTGGTCACCTGACTCTATGTGATTTTATTACCTTTCCTAGGTTAAGAAAATTTCATTTTTCCTAATTTAATAAGGATAGATAAAAATCTTGATTTCTTAAGTTTGGAATTATGGTTACATATGGGGAAGGTGTTATGCACCTCACAACACCTATTCAAGGACAGTCCTTTGTTTTGTTAAAATCATACTTTTTAAGCTTGGCAATTGAAAATAAGCTATTGTCATTAGCTTACAAGGCTTTAAACGTGTTGGGCATTGAAGTTTGATTTGGAATGGGCATGGTCCCAGTCGATGCTTTCTCATTGCATTTGGAATTGATGCCAAATTTCCACGGCTAAAATTCGGCAGCATTTCGCCTTATTTTCTTGGTGGAAATTCGGCAGCGCTTCACCTCAGGTGCATCATAGTACCTAAAACGCTATTCTCACCATTTTTTCTCCATGAGAATATGGAAAAGGGGATGCCCCACTTTCACGATGAAAATCCAGAAGAGTTTTGTGTCTGGTGCACTATGGCGCACCAGTAGGGGTTTCACATCTGTGTATACGGCATGTATCGACATGCTCATACTAAGACAAGCCCAATCCCCCCCCCCCAAGCAAAGTATCAAGCATGTTGATGCTTGTCACATACACAAGAAAAATAGTGTCACTAGGTGACGTGGATCGGGTCAATCACATCGCAATGATCGTGGACACAATCTAGCATGAATATGCACCTACGGCAATCGCCTTGAGCACATACCCACATTACAAGGTCAAAAGCTCTCATGACTAGAGACTAGAGAGAGCCACTCACATAGCCACGAGAGTCCGTCATACAAAGTGCACAATCACCTATATACAAGCAGATATACATATATATATATATACATCATGCACAATGCAACCACATAGAGCGGGAAAGTAAATCAGACATTGCCAACATCCCAATGGTATGGCCCCGCAAGGTATAGGAAATGTAAAACAAACATTACCATACCCAGGGAACGCAGCTCAAGCAAAGAGCAGGAAAAGTAAATAAGTACAAGGAAAGGGGGAATCCTAATACATGCTCTAGAGAAGAGGCTCAAAGAGAGAGAAAGAGAAAACCACTCTATAGGAGCTAGGCCCCCTAATCTGGTGAACATTGCCTTTGGTGGGCGTGCACCTTCTTGCTTGCATCCTTGCTCTTTTTGCTTGCACCTAGGAGGTCGCACGCTTGCTCCAAGTATCCACGCTCCATGCGTGTACATGTAAAGACAAAAGGAACAAGCCAACAAACAAGCAAAGGAAGAAACAAGGGTAAAAGGGAGAGCATGCCAAGAACACACTAACAAAGAGAGCCAAACGGGGGCAAACAATAAGCATATGAAAAGGACAAACAAGCATGTTATCAAACAAAAGGTCCTAGGATGAAAAATGTTGGTTTGGATCGAGTGTCCATGGTTCCATTGGATTGGAGTATGGACGACAAAAAGACTCATGCAAGAACAAGTAGGCAAGCGTGCCAAGATGCATAAAAGTGAAAAAAACCAAACAGGTGGCACAAAGCAAGCAAGGCAAGCGCATCAACATCAACGTCAACATTGCACAAAGTAGAGAAAGCTGTGTATCAAGCACAATAACACCATAGAGGTGTATCTCACAAGTGATTACATCCAAACAAACCATAGGAGGGACGAATGCAACCACACAAAACAAGTGGCCTTGAGGACCAACAAGAACAAGTCCACGGAGGACACAAAGCATGGTAAGGTCTAGATCTAGACAAGCAAACATAAGCATAAAGCATAGAAACAAGCAAGCAAACATAGACATGCATTAGGAAATGATCCAAACCCTTTGATATAGGCTCAGGTGTGTAGATGTAGGCATAGACCACAAGATCTAGATCTACACCCCACCAATAAAGGTCAAAACACAATAAAAAGAGACATCAAAGGACAAAAGGGCTATAGAAGTACACGACGTAGCAACCAATATATAGATCTAAGCACACGAGCATGGCATGCAGCACATAAACACATAGATCTAAGCATATGCATGTAGATCTAAACATAAACATGTAGATCTAAGCAAAAGCATGGCAAAGAACACATAGGCATGTAGATCTAAGCATAAACAAAGCAAGGAGCCTAAGAGTATGTGGATCAAAGCACAAACATTAAATTTTGACATATCTTAGCCCAAGAAGGCTAGACCAACAACATCAAAGCGATAAATCATGGCACAAGCAAGGAATCATGCTAGAAAAAACATAAAACATGCTAGGAAGTAAGAACATGCTAGGAAAATCAGTAATGCATATTGTGGGGAGTAAAAAGATCTCAATAGGGATATGGGCCGTCGGGCCTTGCTAAGGAAGGCCGACCTGCTCTTGGGTTTATGGCTTGTTGGTACTTCAGGTCGGCCCATACGCCGAGGATCCGAGGATCCAGCCGAGGATATTTTTCCCCTCGGACTGACACCAGAGAACCCGGGACTTCATAGTACAGGTTAGGGAATGACACTGTCAAGACCAAGGGTTAAAGGGGATGAACCCTTGAATGTCCTAGAAGCACCGGTGTTGAAGAAATGTCAAAGATAAAGGCTGCTACCTCCACATTAAAGACCCTGCACCTACCACCCTGGCCGCATTAATGGGGAGGTGACACTTGAACAGTGGAAGGGAAACTTCTAGTTACTGTTCAAAGGCACTAAGAAAAGAAATATCTAGGCTAAGGGAGGAATTGGGGCAACACGTGTATAAAGTATTAAAAAGAGGAGTATTTAAGGAAGGACCTAGAACAGAAACGGGATGGAACTTTTTGTAACCTAAAAAGACAAAGGATAAAGAGATAAATATAATACAAGAACAGCTCTCGGCTTACGTCCGAGGAGGCCTATTTACATTACTCCTTTTTGCTTTCAAGTACTTGTAATCTTTAGTTTGTCATTTCATCCTTATACACTTCTAACCTGGGTTTCAAGCCCACACTCTACAAATTCATATTGTTTAAGGCTCATTGGGCCTGAGCCCATAACTGTTCTTGGGTCCAGGTGCAATTGTGCACTTACACATATTATTAAAAAAAAAAGCTAGAAAAAAACTATAAAAAGAAAATGGTGTGGACTGTAACTAAAAAGCTATATCAACACCCCTAAACCTCAAATCCAAGGTATGGAACCAAGGAGAGAAATATTGGGTGTACGAACACAATTTTGAAAATGTGGTAAAAAGAGAAGAATCAAGAATTCACTTTCTCTTGCATGTTTCATAGGATTCTTCTTCTAAACCTATGTGTTGTCACAGGTCATATGGAGTCCATGGGCAGGCCTTCCTCCTGTTGCGAACCTAAACTTGGAGGTGGCTACCATCATTGCTTCTAGGATCACCCAATCAATAGAAGGTACTAGTCTGAGGGTCCATTACCTAGTTGAGAGGGTTTATTGCCAACTGGTGGGCGCGGATGCACCAAAGGTTCCAATGGATCCTCCACAATTCATGCTTGCCTCACTTTCCATAATTGATGTTGAGTACCAGTTGTGGAGGAGTGGCATTCCCTATGCCAAGCATCTCGTGGATGAGGATTATAACGAGTTCAATGAGACTCATGTCATGCCTTCCCTCTCTGCGGAGGTAGGTATTCTTTCCTTTTTACTTTCCTTCCTCATCTCTTGCATTTTTCTACACATGGTGACACTTAAATGTGATGCTTATGTCAAGCTGGTCTTGCAACCGACAACCCTGTTGACCCTCCTCGTCTACCTTGGTCAGTCTTTGGTCATGGCCCTAATGGCTTTGCTTGGAAGCGTCTTGTGGGACGTAACCCGAATGTCATGGGTTATCCCTTTCTAGAGGGTACACAAGCGGTGAGCTCTCTTTTATTCTTGTCTTGTCTTTTCTTTTCTCACCTTTCTCAAGACTTGTTCTTACACTATCCTCTTTCCTAATCTAGCCCACTATGGAAGAGCATGAGGAGCTCATTTGGCTTGCTAAGAACCTTAAGCTAGAGGTGACCAAGTATTCCAAGCAAATCTATGGTCTTGGAGGGTTTGCCCACCCGGGTGATGATAATGATGATGATGGTGGTGGTGGTGGTGGTGACAACACAAAGACGACTCCGAGCTATCGGTGAGGAAGAGGTACTTCTGGTGATGATCCTGCGGGTCAGATAGACAAACACAAACATAAACACAACATATTTTAATTTCCTTTTTCTCTTTTTTTGTTAGCATGTATTTTTGCACTTCAGGTTTTATTTAAGACATTGTGTTGTATTTAAGAACATCTTTTACATTTCTGCTTTTATTTAGGACATGTTCTTATTTTACAACTCATGGGATTTATTTATTTATTATATATTATCTTGATTTTCCTTTTTTATTAATGCTTGAGAATTTGAGCTTGAGTGATGTCGTGGAGGAGGAAACATACTCCAAATAGGAAAAGAAACATGAATTTGTGTGCTTGCTTGCATGTGCATACGCGCGTGTGCATACGCCCGCATGCATACGCAAGTGTTGACCATACGTATGCACCTTTGACCCTGCGTACGCATGCTACCAGGTAGAAAAATCCTAGCCGACTCTCCTTAGTATAAAATAGTCTTAGGAGGCCTCAAAACATTCATAAAATGTATTCTAAGCTCAAGAAATTCCTTGTAAGGTCCCTGAATAGTAGACTCCTTTAGAGGTCTCGACATGGATTAAGAAGCTTGGCCCTAGTTTCAAAGAATCTCCCATTCCTCTTTTTCTTTATTGTGTTAATTTATATCACCAAATTAGAGTGAACAATCCTCTTCTTCAAGCTACCACTGAATTTCAGATCCCTACCCGGGGTGTCTTCCAATTCAATGATGTGAAATTATGCCCCACCCTTGAAGAATTTGGTGCCATCATGGGTGAGCCCGACCTTGGTGCCATCATTCTCCCCAATCTTGAGGAGAATCTATCTAACTTGGTTTATTAACTTTTAGGGGTTCCCCTAGCTATGGCCAAAAGATGGTGCACACTTGATAAGTTGAATCTTCATACGGTCTTCAAGTATTTTTCTCATCAGAATGTCCCTTTGGCTGAGGTGAAGCGCTCTTAATATCTCAATGCTTTTTGTCTGTGCATTCTTTCAAGGTACTTCTTAGTGCATGAGACCTCGTGTGGACCCAAGAATTCTTTTGGTGGTCAACAATCTAGGGAGAGAAAGTCCAATTATCATCATCTTGGTTGAAACTCTCAATGGCTTGGATGCCATTCATAGAGGGGAAGCAACTTAGGTGAGACTCTCCTCCTTTAGGTATAATCACTAATTTTTGCATAGGTTCTCAACCTAGCGGGATTCCTCTAATTTTTGCATAGGTTCTCAACCTAGCGTGATTCCTCTAATTTTTGCATAGATTGTCTTTCGGTATCCAACCCATCGAGGCTTCATATATCGTCTTCACACAAACAATTGTTCTCTCTCTCTCTCCTTTGTCCACTCAACACTCATGCTTTCTTTTCTCCTTCTTTTTTCCACTTTCAGATATGGCTATTTAAGAGGCTTTAGTTGCTTTATCCTGCCATTGTCTCTCCTTGTAAATATCAGCCAAAGCATTATCATGATCGTAAGCCCAAAAATAAAGAGATGGATCCTGCTGAGTTCACTAAATTCCTGAAACGTCTCTCCCTTTTAGGTGTCCAATAGGTGGTGGAATGGTGGTGCATCACAGATATGGTCAATCGTGCTTCAAGGATAACTATATTCCTTTGGTTGGGCTTCATCATTGCTATTACTATTCTACATGTTTCATTGTGAGGTAATTTGGTGATCGTCAAGGAGTTCCTAGTGATAGTGGTTTCTTCCATACCTTGGCTCTTACTAAGAGGGTCTTAGGTAGAATCGGTGAGACTTGGTTGTGGAGGGTGATTACTAAGGACATCCACTTTCCTCAATTCCTTCATCTAGCTTTGGGGTAAAATGATTGGCTATCGAATGATATGAGGTTGGTTCATAGGGAAGAGAAGGCTTACAAGAAGTTCAATAAAAGGAAAAGGACCAACTGACTATCTTAATATGCCCCAAATTTTACTTTTCTTCACTTTATGATTCTCATGTATTTTCTTTTGAGTTTAATAAAGGATTGGGATATTCTAAATCCCCTATGGAAACAAATTGTTATATTTTAATTTGAGCAATAAGATAATCTACCATTTTATTATCTTTGCTTATTGTATTTCTTTTTCATTTCTTTTTTCTATGCCATGTAACTTTTACCCATGATGTCCCTGTGGGAATTTTTGCCATGCCCATGGTCTTTTCCCCTAGATTCTAAAAGTTTAGGTTTAAATGTTTAGAATCATATTTTTGAATGTGTTGGCAAACCGAGAACAAAACATGTCTATTCTATGTGTTAGGCAATACTTAAAGGTGTTGGTTTCAAGCTTCAAGTTCAGTCGACGGCAGAAAAAGGGAGTCAGTTGCTACCTTGCTCGACCGATCGAGAATTAGGCTCGAACAAAAATTGCAGGAAAAGAAATTCTGCAGATTTTTAAATCAAGCCCAAGCCTGTGAAAATATTTAGGGTTTCATCCCAACTTCTCCACATATAAAAGGGAAACCCTAGCTGTGTTTTGAGGACTTTTGAGAAGACTTGTGTGTTACTCTTTGTGAGTTCTGAAAGGTTTTGTACCTTTTAACTACACAAGAATCTACTGAAGCAAGATCTTCAATCAAGCATTGGTAGAACCTAGTTGTTGCAACAAGATCATTACTAATGGTGATCTAAAACCTTTAAGTGGGATCTCAAAGTCAAAAGCAAGGAAGATTATGTTGGTGTAACTCCACATGGTCGTTTCAGTAAGTTACTACATGAGGTAGCATTAGATTTAAGGTTAAATCTTTTGTAAAAATTTAATTCTCTCATAGTGGATTTACTTTACCTTGAGGATAGTTAGGTCAAATCCTCCCTAGGTTTTTGGTTTCTACTAGCACCCTAAACGATTGTATCTCCACTTCAATGGGCAGTACCGCTTCCCTCCCATAAACTAAAGAGTAGGGGGTGGGTTGCCCCAGTCGATGCACAGATAGAAGTTCTGTAACCCAATAAGGAAAATGGAAGATTTTCGGCCCAATATGTGTATGTCACTACCATATTGGCCAGGATATTCTTGATATTCTTATTGGCTGCTTCTACAGCCCTATTAGTCTGCGGTGGGTATGGTAAAGACTTGTGATGCTTAATGTTGTACAACTCCATGATCCTTCGAACCTCTCCCTCAAAGTGGGAACCATTGTCTAAGATGATCTATTGTGGCACTCTAAATTGGCAAATGACATTGTTCTCTATGAATCAGGCCACATGCTTGGCTTTTAGTACAAAGTAGGAGGCTGCCTTTACCCACTTGGTGAAGTAGTCAATCGCCACTAGGATGTATTCATGTCCGTTCGAAAGGTGCTATTCTCCCAATCACATCTATGACCTATACATGGAAAGGCCAAGGAGAGGTTAAACTATATAGCTTACTGGGTGGTACATGGTTCAAATTTGTATGTGTTTGGCAGTCGTGGAAACTCTTCACAAAGTTCACACAATTGATTTCCATTGTATTCCAATAGAATCACATCCTTAAGATCTTTTTGGCCAATATTCTCTCATTCACGTGAGGGCCACAAATCCCTTGATGGACTTGTTCCATTACTCTTTCAACTTCTTATTTCTTTGGACAACAAAGGTGTATGCCATCATCCTAACTAAATGACGTTCTCTCTTATCGGCATTGTTTGGATATACTCCCAATTCCAAGAATTTCATGATGTCAAAATAACAAGGGACTCCTTCTTATTCTATAGCCAAAACTAAAGACTCTACCCTCTCCTTGTGTACCAACTCATAAGTTTTTTTCTATCCCTAAGGGTCGTGTCCATACTCCTTCGGGTATTTCAACCATGGAGGCTAAAGTAGCCAAGGCATCTACAAAATAATTCTAAACTCTAGGGATGATAGTTTATTCAATCTTATCAAAGGTTTTGGTCAAATTCTCTAAATGTTGTTGATAAGGTTTCAAGTGTTCCTTTTTCACCTTCCACAATTTCTACACTTGAGCTTCCATTCCGGCGATACAATCCTCATATTCTTCCATGTTGCTGGTTGCCTCAAAGTTCAACTTGACTACCAAAGGTATATGGGAGTCATCCCACTTCCATATTGTTCATAGCTCTATCGAAATACATCTTCCGTACCCCTAGTTCGATGTCCAAAATATGTGTAAACACTGCATTTTGTACCCTTACGACTCGGGCCCTCGTTCCCCAATGATATTGAAATTCTAAAGCCCAAAGTTGGTTTAGGGCCTGATTAAAATAAAATTGACTTGAGAAAAGTATTTTTGGAAAGTATTACTCTTTTGTGAACTAAATAAAGCTATTTTGAAAAATAAAGGCCACAGAAACCCTAGGGCATGCGTACGTATACACGCATATGCGCACTCATGATCCAGATCTACGTACGCATGTATGCATGCTTCATGCATGCGTATGCATATACATGCATGCGTAATGCTAGGGTTCCAAAAACAATGAAAGGTAAGTTTTCTACATTGAAGTTGAGATTTGGAGTGAATCCCACATCGTCTAGGAGCCGTTCCAAACCCCTATTTTCTCACTATATAAAACCTTACATTGTACCTTTTCAAAACATATAGAAAATTCTAAGAGGAAACCTAAGATTCATTAGAAATAGTGAATCAAATAGGAAGTTTTTCACAAAAAAAATCTCAAGTCAATATTTTTCTTATTAAGGTTTTTTCTGGCCTTGATCTTCGAGTTTCAAGTTTATTAATCATCTTTTGTTTGATGCATGAACATGTAGGCAACCATAGGTGCATATTCATACTATATGCACCTACACTTGTCTCATCACTACCTTGCTAGTGACAGTAGAGTAGGCAATAGGCTATAGGGGCACTGTTCAAGCATCATTTTGCCATCACTACAGCAGGCTGAGTTGGTATGGTGCATTAAATGTGGAGGTGATGGATGCTTTATCTTGAAGTTTCCTCTTCCCTTGCTTGCATGTCACTACTACCTTCCTTAGCCTTTAACCTTATGGCCTTGATGGTTTGTCTCCGGCCTCCCGAGAAGTGTCTGCTCCTCAGGCGAGCTGTCCTTCTCGATTTCCATGACATGGTTTTCTTGACTAGGCTAGGCTTGATCTAATAAGTAATTGGGGCACAATTACCCCTCAGGTGAATTCCACTTGATGATTCCCTATCTTTGGACTTCCTCCTCCCACAATGATAATTGACACATGGGCTCATGCTCACCTCAATCTCAAATTTAAATTTTTTGTTATGCTAATTAAGAAATGTTGTGAAAATTTTCTGTTCTTAGCATTATTTAAAAGAAATTGTTTAAAGTAATAGTAGGTCGATAATATTTTTACAACAAATCATTGGTGGTAATTTGTTATTGATGGGTAAAAAATTGATATTAGTAGTAAGCCTAAATTAAAACTAATAAGATATTACGGCCTGGAAGTTGTTGTGAATTTTTTTGTAGAAATATTATGGATGTAGTATTATTCAATTAATTATCAAAGACAAAAAAAAGTGGTACCAAAATAGGAAAAGTGTATGTGTACCACTGTCCAACGATTTTTTTTTAATTTATATTTATTTTAATCTTTGTAGCTTTAATTTACATATATACTAATTGTTAACAAAAAATTAATTTTTTTTAAAAAAATTAATTAAGTTTTAAAAGGGTTCTCTAGACAATTTGTTACTAGTAATGTGCACAACATAATAATAAAAAAGGTAAAAATATAAATAAGCAAAAAATGAGTATAAAAGTTTTCAATAAATTTTTTTTTTTTTTTTAACTAATAGATGAGCAGCTCACAATTGAACAATAAATTCATAAAAAAAATAAAAAATAAAAAAACTAAATTTTTGCATCTAAACAAATTTGAAAAAAAAATTAGAGTAAAAAATATATATTATTTAATTAAATTTAAATATATAAAATGTCTCATTTTAAACATTGCCTTAGACCCGAAAATCCCTTGGGCCGCTCCTGCCCGCCCCCACCCGGTTCTACTGTCTTCTAGTGTCTATAGGCTATATAAACAATTCATGACCAAAAAAAAAAACCCTTAATGACCTTTATCCATATTGTTGCCTTCAATTTTTTGTACAAGAAGACTAGAGATCACCGTGTGAAAGAATTAAAATAATTGTAATTCAACATAAACAAAGCATTGTCTAAATTTTTTTATTAAACAAAAAGTGAAACAACGCATGCATGAAGCCTAACTAATCAAGCATTTCAAACATGTAAATATATATATGAGTGCACTTTATAATGCATGTATGCATGAAATGCAAGAGTGTGCAATCATGAAAACAGCTGGATTTGTCTAGGTGTTTTACAAAATATAGTTGTCTCACTGAGACAATTAGAATACTCACAATCACAGCCAATACCTTTATAATATGCTGAACTCCTTGTCACATTGAACAATTAGATTTCTCCCTTCCACCACCTTTGTACTACATATATATATACAGAAAACCATTAGAAAATAACTCATTGCAAAGAATAGAATGCTCATTGTTGCTGCCTATATAATATATTATGTAACCTGGTATATCTCTCAGGCTTGGCGACTACATGAAAACAACTGTGAAGTCGATCTTGTGGATGCTAATTTGTCAGAATTCAATGAGGAAGTAAAACGAATGATAGTAGTATCCTCTTTGTGCACTCAAGCATCCCCTACATTACGGCCATCAATGTCGCGTGTGGTCGCAATGCTTTTAAGAGATATTGAAGTCAGCACTGTAACTTCAAAGCCTGTAAATTTTTCTGACTGGAAATTTGATGACCCAACACGCTTAAGAAATGATGTTGCAGCAAGAGGAACCGTTAGCATCTGTTACGACCATTCAGAAAGTTCAAGCATGGTGGGTTACGAAGATAATTCACCAGTTAAGTACTTCTAAAACCATGCTTGGTAAGGCTATCAAAGAGGGTAGATGAGAATTAGTTTGTACTTTTCTTCCCCATTTTCAATTCCTGATTACATAAATAGAATCAGAGATGTAATTGTATGAAATTTGCTTAGGTAAGACTGGGATTTTTTTTAATTATTTTTTTATTTAGTGGCTGTGACGAAATGTAAGAATCTTGGGCTTGGGCATTGTTTTATGAAATTTGCTTAAGTAAGACTTAGGATACGTTTATAAATAACTTATCTAACTGAAATTGAAAACGTTTTGTTAAAAATATAGAAAAATAAAATAAAATAAAAACCAACTAATTAAATAGTATAATAAAACTCATTAATAATACTAATAAATACCATAAGACCCATAAATAATACTAAAAATAAACTAAAAACTTAAATAAGTTAAACCTTTCATCAAATCCCAAACAAACTCTTAATTTCTTAAAATCCCCTAAAGTTTTTAATAGCTCTATAATGATACGTAGAATTTTGTGTATTTTGCATATTGGGAGAAATTTTCTTCTCAGTTTTTTCTTTTAACTTCCTTGTAAGTGTGGGATTTCAAATGGTGATTAAGGAATTTCAAATGGAGGGTTGCTGTGGTGTTTGAGTGGGAATTTTTATGTTGGGCAACAGAGCCCCAGATGATTGAGTATTTTCATTTTTGAGTTTTTGGTTCTGTTTGATCACGGAGAAATTGTAAAAACCTGCAAAAAAAAAAGCAACTGAAACTTTTTTCAGAAAATCGAGGACAAATAAAACTTATGAAAACCAAAAACACCAAAATGAAAGTGCCCCCATAAATATAAAATCAAAAGGTAAATTTTTAACTTTAACCTTTGTTTGAATATCGATGATGTCTTATTTGAAAATGGATTATAAATTTTTTTGAAATTACAAGGTAGAGATACACTAAAAAGTCCGTCTTTTAATCCTAAATTCCCATATAATATTTGATTGAAAAGATCTTTAGTTTTTGCTTTCTTCGCACCCCTTTTTCTTGTACGGTATGACCCGAAGTACAACTTTAGGTTTGTCTTCCTAAGCCCAAAGCCTCATGATTCCACCAATGCCTGCCGGTGCCAGGGCTACGTCAAATCCCCTTTCCTACCACTATCTCCAGAATCTTCTCCCAAGCCCATCGCTCTGTTCCAAAAGGTTAAGCCCTTCATTGTTCAAGCTGCTCTCTCTGCCTCTTAATTTCAGGCCAAGTGAGCCCAAAGTGAGTTATGACTAAGGCCAGCTCCTAGCCTCCTAGCTAGGCTAGGCCACTTAGGTTGTACCTAGATCTCTCTACTGGGAAAAAGACCCAAAATTTTAGATTAAAATAATTAGTTTCACTATAAATTTTTTTTTAAAAAATCTCTCTCTCTCTCTCTCTCTCTCTCTCATAACTAAAATTAAAATTGGAAGAATGCATTAATTTTGAATCTCAAAAAGAAAGAAGAATGGATTTTAAATAAAAAATAAATATAAATAACAACTTACTTAAAATTGTCATCTTAAGCTTCAAACTAAATGAGCCAACTAATAAAGCTCTATGAACTTAATGCATTGTTAATATTTTTTTTTCTTTTAATTCATAAGTAACATGCGAACTTAATGGATTATGAACCTGCGATTTCATTCTCCAACAAAAACTTATAAGGTGAGTTTTAATTGATTTAGACTTTATCGGCAACTGAACACATTTTAAGCATTATAACTATTAAATCCATGAGTAATTATATAATATTTACGAGTAAAAATAATGATTTCGTCTCTCATCTCACATAACAGTGAATTTCACTAATTGAATTTATGATAAGACTAACAATTCATATGAGATAAGAGAGCATACCATTATTATACCATTTACAATTTAGAGGAAGGAATACACACCACAGTGAAAATTGCAGTTTGGCTAATTTTTGGATATTCCAATAAATTTGGTAGGGTTAATGGTAATTTTTGCTAAGCATCTCTTTAGTGGTTGATAGGGTTTTTTTTTAATGAATAGTAAAATGCATTGAGGAGAACGTAACATAGTATTCCATGCCTAGGGTGATTAAAGTTTAATCAAATCATTAGATTATATGAAGTGTTTAAGAAAAGCAAAATTTGTTATTTCCCGGAAAGTTTCTTAGAGAACAAGCTTTTACGAGTCTTCAACGCGTTTTTCATGACACGATCACAACGAATTCTTTTTGAAAAAAAAAAAAAAACATTGAAGTACGACCATTGACCACAACAACCAGACCTTTTACATTTTACCGTACTTTTTTTCTTTAATGAAACATTTTGCGATACCTTTTATATTTGTATCTATTTTCACTTTCATTACACCAATGAGAAAATGTTCTTTTGGCTTAAAGATCACACAAACTATTGTCTATACTTTTGAAGGAAGGGATTAAAGTGATCCGACTATACTTGTCTCACAGAACCGCCCAACTTATTTGACCTTAGCAATACTTTTAGCATTTCCATTTACATTTCAGCAATTGGAGAAATTCCTTGTTCAATCATGTCTATCAAGGGTCCAAGGGACATCTTTTTTTAATTTTTTTTCTTCCTTCTCTCCTCATTCACCAATATGGATGAAATTAACGGGTGATAGTCTTAAACTAGGTGACAGGCTCAATTCCTGAAGGTACCTAGTTTACATAATAATGAGCACATGAATTTAGCCTCTTACTTATTGAAAAAAAAAACAAAAGAGGAAGAACAATTAATGAGGTCATATTTATAACGGAAACAAACAAATGCTTTACATTTCACATTCAGCAGCACGCGCACACACACCTCAAAAGAAAAAGAAAAAGAAACAGAAAAAGAAAAAGAAAAAGAAAAAGAAAAAGATGATGTTGATATAGCAGAAGCTTTGATACTTATGTGTTGTTTGTGTAGCTAAATAATAGTAAGTTCATGCGAAATAAAAATAGAAAGGAATATATCCCTCAAAAGAGTCTATCTAGCAATATTATGGGTGACATAATTAGTCTCTCGAATAGTATGATTAATAGAACAATCGGTAAAGGAATGTAAACAGTTTTAGTTTAAGCAGTAATATTCTCAATTGCCCAATGTGGGGAAGTTGATGAACTTTGAAGTGGTAGAATCACGTTTAGATCTTGTTAGGTTCATATTTTAAGGTTGGCAAACGAGGATAAAATGTAATTAATTCTAAGTTCAGCTCAGGACTCAAGTTCAACGCAAGAAAAACGAAGTCTTTGTAATCTCGATTCCAGCTTGACTCCAAGTTTGATGATTGAGATTGCACGTATTCACAAAAATCAAGTACACAAAAAAACCCATAACTTATTTGCTTCAAACTTGTTTCATGATCTAATTGTTGCACTATTTAAAGGACATCATAATTTAACCATGAAGAGAGTTTTTGGCAAGACAAATCACCGTTTTGTGTTACTGGGGTTTGTGTAACTAAGTTTCTCTTAATTTCACCATGTCGGAGACATAAAAAGTAGATTTGAAGATCAGTTGGTGAAGAAGTTGGAGTCAAAGCTCCAACCACAGATTAATTGTGGAGATCAAATATTCAAGAGGTTAGAGAGCCAGAAATCCTAAACTTTTCAGAAAATAGATCTAAGCTGTCACGACCCAAATTCATGGAACATGAATTTAGATGCATGACTAACTTGCTGATCTTATATAACTCAATAAGCATAATTAATTTAAACATAATTCAATAAACTCCAAATAAACAATACTCTTAATAAATCTATTACAATAACTAAAATCCACAAAATTAGAAATAATCTGCAAATACTATAAAATCTAAAGCGTAATAAAAATAACTAAAAATTCTTTAAGGCTTCAAGTATTATTAATGTCGCCTAAAAACTCTCAAGCTCTATCTTGCACCTTACAAAGTAATCCAAAGGTTCTGTCTCTCAACTAAACTTTTATCTGAAAATTGTAAATGATAGAGTGAGCCACACATTCAGTAAGTAATTATACACAATACACAACAGAATATAATTAAACAAAGCACGAGTATTTTGATTTTTCACAAATTCACTCAATGATATCAAATATAATTATTCCAAAACATATAATGAATCACTTAATACATATTTAATCACATCTTAAAATCATTTGAAAACACATACATATAATTGATCAGAGCACCGTGTCACATATATACATATCACATATTCTCACATACAATCCTGTGAGTGGATACCAACATCTAACCCCTACTAGTGAGGAATCAACACTTATTCTCCCATACAACCCTATGAGAGGGCTTACACATATACCTGATCAATTCTAAAAACACTTATTTTGAGTCACATATCTCAAAAGCAAAGTTTATACAAAATAAAATAATTTTCATAATATTAACAATTATTCCAAATAAATAGGCATATCGAAGATCACAATATCGAATTGAAACATAAATCAAAGGATGCTTGACTCTCTTAGGGAATGAATAAGAACTGAAGAGTTTATACAAATATTTTTACAATTCTTAAGTAAGGTTGAAAACCCAATTTGCTGAAAGAAAATGTCTTAAATACCATTTGGAAAATAAGAATATGACTTTAAAATCACTTGGTTTTAAACAATCTTAAAGAACAAGAACCATTTTAGAAAACTTATCTCGAAATCCAATTCCTTTCTGAAAATAATTTTGTTTAGACATCATCTTTTAAATAAGATTTAGATGTTCAAAACTTTATTTAAAATTCAAAGTTTCTCTTTAAAACATTATTTAAAAGTTGAAATTTTCTCTTTAAATGAAATAAAAAAAAATGCTTTTGATAAACTTTAGAAATTGTAAGCTTAAAAACATAACTTTTGAAAACTTTTGACTTCTAAGAACCTAATGGACAAAACTTATGTATATTATGCATAATTACTTACAACACTTGAACCATTCTGAAAATCCAGCTAAAACACCCTTCAAAAAGTCTCAAAATACTCTTAAATAGGACCAAGGCTGGCCCTAGACATTTTGGGGCCTAAGACGAGAACTAAAATGTGGCCTTTTTTATACTTATGTATTAATTAAATTAATATTTATTTAATGTTTTTATATTATAATATATTTCATTTAAAATCTATTTTTCTTGCCTTTTAAGATGCAAATTGACTAATTAAATTATTGTATTCAAGTTCTTCTAACATCTCCTTTTTCAATCGATAATATAGCTAATCCACTTAATTTTTCTTGGGACATTGTTGATCGTAGATATAATTTTATTAATTTTAATTTTGAAAAACTTTTTTCTGCAGAAGCTGCTATAACATGTATTATTAGTAAAATCCTATAAACAATGCATGTATTTGGAAATGAATCTAATCTTTTTATATAATTTAGTATGTCAATTGGAGTATAATCTTTTATTTGTAAAATTTCTTTTAAAACTTTTAATTCTGAAAATAAATCTAAACCATCAATATCATAATAAACATCATGTTTGATAACAATACCTATGGGGCATTTTGGCCCCCCCCCCCTTCCACTTGTGGGCCTTAGGCAATTGCCTAATTGGCCTAGTGGAAGGGCCGGCCCTAAATAGGACCTATAATTAACCATGGAAATTAATTAATATCCTTCACAAAATATAAAGTTTATCGAATTATACAAACTAACTCACTAAGATTATAATTTGTTTAATTAAATAATAACAATGATGCAAGGCATCTCTACCCAAAAATATGTTTCCTTGAATTTATCAAAACTCATAGGCAATAGCCAAATTTAGGATTTAACATATGTCCTAAACAAAAAGTAAAACCTCAACATGAATTAGGCTCTATACCCTTGACTTTGTTCTAGAATATAGACACAGTGAGCAAGTGAGCAACTAGGATCTAGTATCTATAACCCCAAAGAAAACCGTCAAAGCCATCCTAATATATATAACCAATGATAAACGTTAAAGCCATCCTAATATATATATATATAACCCCAATTGTTAAAGCCATATTCATGATTAAGATTTGAAATTCCATGATTTTGTTCTAAAATACTAACCGTAGGCAACCTAGTGAAATCGTGTACTGACTGCTGATAATTTAATCTAATTTATATCATCTCTTGTTAGACCCAAAGTCCTCAAATTCAACGGATAACCAATATAAATTACAACACTACCATAAACATAAGAGAATAACCATCAGATCTTTATTTCAATAACGCCAATATACAAAACATCTTTCCACTGTAATCGAATTGGCATGACTTAATCTTACCACGTTGCCAAAACCATAAATATATCTCAAGATTTATAAACAATATAGTAATATTGAGATGGGGTTCTCACCTTGATTTTGTAGCCAAACCTTATGCCCTTAAACAATTTTGCCTCCTTATTCTGTCACGCTTCCTCTCTCTCTCTCTCTCTCCCTCTCAAATTTTCTTTGGCATCCACTTTTACTAAGAAATCCTTCTAATGAAAACCCTAATTTATCTTTTTCTCTACCCTATATGTTAACGCATCAGAGATGTGGGTTTGGTGGGGTAGTGGGCTGGAGTTTAAAGTCCACTTGAACTTATCTCTTCAGTCTTCAAGAGGCCCATAAAACATCTTCTTTTTTTATTTATTTATTATTTTAACTGCCGCACTAAATTGTACGCACTAAAACTTTAATTTTTTCACCTATTTTGGCAACACCACAAAATTGTCTACTCCCATCTTATGGTGCACACACATATAGTACCTCAACTCTATATTAATAATGATGATGACGGTGATGATCATAAAATCAAATCAAGCTATTACACCTCCACTTATTCAATATGTGAGAGCTCAAGAGCAAATAGCGAAAAATCAACATGGTGTTGTTGCTGCCATAGTGCAAATCTTGTACGAAGCCATAAAGCAATCCAGTCTACATCAAAGTTGCTGGTTTAAATATTTAAGTGGTTTTCTTGAAGTCACAAACGGAGAGTTCGTATGATATCAATTGAGAATAGAAGAGTCTATGGATTCGGAGTTATATGTGGTCACGTTATTAAGTATTACATGAGGTAGTAATAAATTTAGGGTTAAGAATATTTTATAAACTTCAATTCTATTCTAGTGGATGTGTTTACATAGATTAAATCCCTCCAAGCTTTTACTATGAAATTGTTTGTTTCATAAGTTTTCCTAAGTCGCCATATTGCTTGACACGACTTGTCCAATGAGCACTCTACTCCTGGCTTATTGTTAGGTGTCACTCACGGGCAGAGTAAATTGCCTGAGGTCGTAAGTAGACTCTAAATGTAGTTTTCACAAATATAGAGGGGCTCAAATATAATTAAGTCCTAGAAATATATATTAAAATGATTAAAAAAAATACATATAAATTTGTCACTGAATAAAGCCCATTAACATAGATTTTTCAAAGTGATCGTAGCACCCTTTAACAAGATGTTCATGAATGAACGACGTGAAAAGTGAAGATAATAACGAGCATAAAGATGCATACGAGGAACATGATGTATAATAAATGAAGCTCAAAGAAAAATGAGTTCATGAATGAACGACATGAAAAGAACTGTAGGTGTATTAATCACACTCACCAGCATTCACACATTTTAGATAAGCACATGCACCCATAATTTATTTCCTTTTCTTTTCTAATCTTGTCCTCTATTGGCAACCAAACACTGCACATCTAGGTATCTTTAAATTTCTCTCTCTCCAAAATCACTCCCCTCGCCAAAATAAACCCCTAAAAACACTATCAAATCCAATGAAAATAAACCCAGTACAACTAGGTATTTTTCTCTCTCTAAAGTTGAAAATTACTTAAATCTTTCTTGTGTTGAATAATTCATACTTAGGTATTTTTTATGACAAACAAATGAGGGCAACTGCTGTTCAATCACCCATTCAAACTTTGTGAAGGTTAAGTTGGTGGAGGTGGATTCAAGGTGGCATCTTTCAACTGCTCCTTCCTCAACAACAATGATTGGATTAACAAATCCTCTACTCCAAGAGAGGGCCTCATTTTTATCATTGCCTTAGATTTGGGTCTCCCACCAAGAAGTAGAGATCAATACTCACCATCAAGGGCATCCAATTGTCCCCTAATTGGGAGATAATACCTTGAAGAGCCTCTATTAAGTAGTTAATATAACATATATGGATACTAATTGACAAAAGATTTAAGCCTATGAGTTTGGGCGAACTACATTATATTAACCACTCATAGTTGACATTCTTATTTAATGTGAAACTTTACTCACACGTGTATTATCAACAATCTCCTCCCCCCCCCCTCCACCCCCACACGTGAGAGTCTCTGCCTCTTTGTGGCTTTTGACCAAGTCCCTACTCGCTCTCCCTTGCCTATGGGCTTTTACCATCACTAGTGCGTCATCCCATGGACCCCTTGTACGCCATCCATGGGAATCATATGTCAACCTTGCACACTCATCCATAGGAACTAACTTACACAATTTTGTCCATTGGAACTGCGCACTTCACTGTGACCTAGAACTATTGACAATACTCCTTTATTTGGTCTTTCTCTAAGATTGTTTGTGTATGCCCTTTAGGCTTGCTCTGTTCCTATCAGAAAGGGACCCTAAATGCCTTATCACCTTTGCCGCACAACACCATGGACTTTGATACCACTTGTTGGGGAGCTAAAACCTTGGGGAGACTCCAATTGAGAAGTTAATATAACATATTGGGACCAAGGTTTTTAGTTCCATTTCGAAGGCTGTTTCGGATTGGCTACTAGAACGGAATATTTCAATATCGGTGTGTTCCGCTACACCATTTCAAGATTATGCACTGAAGATATATGTGTGTGTGTGTGTGTGTGTGTGTTTCGTTAGTATTATTTGTATCATTATAGTGAAAGAAATACATGTGAAGAGTACTTAAGTTTCAAAGTAATTTATTCAAATTAAAAAATATCCTAGAGTGAAGTGTTGAATAAAAAACAAATGAATTGAAGATTTCTTTTTTTTTTTTTTATAACTACGAAGGAGGGTGTTCAGACCTCTTCGAATATTTGACTATTCTCTCAGGTGTATATAGTCTCTCCATCCCACATGCACTAGGCTATTACAGAGAGGAATATCATGGGGATGGCCTCAAGATGCTGGCAAGGGTTTCGAACCCAGAATCTCATGGATATCAAGAGGCCTTTTGAACCACTAAGCCAACTCCAAAATTATACTAAAAGGGAACGATGCAATTGTGGTATTCTTGTAAATAAAACCTTTCATACATGAATTATTGATGTTTTAACTTTTAAAGTTTTAATGTTTTATGATCCTCTCTCTCTCTCTCTCTCTCTCTCTCTCTCTCTCTCTCTCTCTCTCTCTCTCTCTCTCTCTCTCTCTCTCTCTCTCTCAAGTTAGAATTCAAAAATCTTCTTTCCATAGTTGTCTCGTGGCATGCAACATTCTGGTAGTGTTTCGTCAATTTGGTTGTTTTGAATTTCGTCAATTTTGTATTTTGGTTTAAAATCTCTCCCTGGTCATCAATTTTATTTGTTGGTAGAAGAAGTAAACAGTATATCTTTTCAGTGGGAAGGGCAATGAAGCTTAGTTTTATATTTTGTTCGAAACATGGATATCGCCTAGAATGTCGAAATTCTGCCTGAAACGTTGTTTTATGCCAAAATAGTCTGGAATTGAGGGCGAAATGGAACATGGGGAGTCTTTTGCACCTGAACGAAAAATTCTAGCCTTTTCGGTCGGAACAAAATGGAGTTTAAAACATTGATTAGGACATCACTTAATCCAAAAAGGTTTAAGCCAATGAGTTTGAGCCCAACTATATTATATTGATCACTCACTATTGTCATTCTTAGTCAATCTAGGACTTTCCTTGCATTTATATTCTCAACAGTTCTAATAATACTAGGTTTACACAGTATGGGTCCAATAGAATGAGGGAAACAAGTTGTTGGACGTGTTTATTGTAGAGCAAAGGGCAAGAAAATACTTGTGTTGGTTGATTCATACTTTTGGTATTTCTGCTGTGTTTTTGCTTATATTGTATTTGGTTATCAAGAAAGTGTAAGAAAATGAAAAAAGAAAAGATTATATTTTTAAAATAATACTAATTTTGTCTTTATATTCATCATTTTTTACATTGTTTTTTTAATTCATTACAATGTTGATTTGGCTTTATCTAATAGTAGTAAAGTAATTTTATATTATTTTCCATTGACTGAACCGCCAACACTGATCGAAAAAATGTCTGTGGGCATTGAATAGTCGGCACTGATCATTGATTAGGCGTATTCTTCCATCAGATTGCTAGCACCAGTCACTGGAATGAAGTCTCTGAACACTTGACCGTTGGCACCGATCATGGAGTGGAGTCACTGGGCACCGGACTGTTGACATCAATCACCGGAGCAAAGTATCTCGTTACCAAACTGTTTGCACCGGTTATAGAGCAGAGTCACCGAACATTGGACTGCTAGCACAAGTCACCAGAGCGGAGTCTCCGGCCACTAGACTGCCGGCACTAGTCGTTAGAGCAGTGTCTCTAGGAACTAGTAATCTAGTAACCAAATGGGAGAGAGGAAACCATAGTCTGTTTTCAGAAAATGTTTTACCAAATTTTTAGAGATAAAATATTTTACAACTTTTAATAAAGGATCTTATTCTCAGCAAAAAATATTTTACAAATTTTACTATATTTTACCTGTAAATAAATACCTAAAAATGGAAAAATATTTTCCTTCAAAGTTCAAAACAAAAAATATTTTGCTTCTAAGCACTGGTTACATGTATGTCATGAGAATTCTGTTATTCACGTGAGCAAGTTTTGTCATATAGATGACGTCAAGAACAAAATAAAAATCTTTTGAAAAAAACTTGAGGACCACAATTAATATAAAATAACAGAAAAATCAAAGCAATAACGAACCTAAAATAATAAAAAATACTTTGAGCACAAATTTTATTATTATTTATTTATGTGTCAAATTGTGAGTGATAGAGTGAAAATAATACATCTATATTAGTCTACCCTTTCATTACTCACGACTTATCAAAACAAATTATAGCAAAAGTGGTACCGACAGCATTCTTATCTAATAATACTATTACTATTACTATTACTGCTGGACGTGTTTAGTGGTTCTTTAAGAAGCGGGACCCTCTTAAAAAGTTTTGTCGCCCTTTGTGTTTTGTCTGGTTCTATTCTTTTTTGCCTTTAATGAATGTTTGATTCCTCTATTTGTTTTGTTGTTTTCCCAAGAAAATTATTGTTTGGTCCACAGAGCTCGGAATACTTCTCCGAAATTACACAATAATAAACCATTTTCTCAGGAGAGAGAAAGTTGGTAGCTTTTTAGCAGCATTAATTTTATATATTTACCTAATGGGTGAAGGGCCTTATTTGCATATTTAGCAACTCTGGTAATGCATTTAGTCCAAGTTTTCTCATAGCTCTGATTTCTTAATCAACATCTTAGAGTCATCAGTCATGGTGGGATTAGCACAAATTCTAGTTTTAATCTTTTGTGCTGCTTGCATCTTTGGCCTTGTTTTGGAAGCTCACGGCGCACAACATCCATATAATTCGGTGACCAAACCTCCTGATACTTATGATAGGAACGCGAAACAGCCGTACCAACCTGCAGCTGCTGAACCTCGTACAGATCCTGTTGAAGGTGCGCCTCCTCTCTCTCTCTCTCTGTTGTGCATAAGAACCAAATGGTATCTTTGCTGCATGTTATTAAAAAGCAATCATTTGGAATGCACTATAATTTGAAATTCTATCTTACCTATAACAACGACAGCCACAATAACGAAAAAAAAAAAAAAATATTTCTATTTTATTTATCATCAACTTCTTACAACATACGCTATATCTCACTCCTTTATTTTACACACTTATTTATATATATTGATGATGTCGAAAATATCACCAGTGAGTTGCAAGCGCTCCTCAAACAAAAACAATACCTGCAAAAAGAAAACAAAGGACCTAGAAGAGAGCACCGGTGTGGTGTCGGCCGAATACCCTCCGAAGGTCAAGTTAGAATCTTGTTCCTTTAACCCTAGAGTGCCAGAGTTAAGAATATTGTGCGTACCTTCGTACCTAGGGTTTCTGGGGTATTTATATTGAGTAGAATTACCTTTCTTTTAGGATACAACTTCCTTCTCAAGTTCCTTTCCATATAGGAGTCTTCTCAAACGTGTGTCGCAAGAAGTCCAAGTATGCACGTTTGCGTGGGGATAAAGCAAAAGCTCATCTGAAATATATCAAACGACATGCCACGTGAAATCCACACTTAATTTATATAAGACGGATATTAAGCAATACTCAACCGTCATAACCGAGTTCACTTACGGCGTCTATCCGTCCTCATTATCTCCGTCCATTTACTATTTTTATCCTCTTCATATATATATATATATATATATATATATATATATATATATATTTTGCGAGAGAGAGAGCTAGTAGTAAGGTATTTTACAAGGATAAATAAACAGAGTTGTATTTTATAAAAGATAAAATGCAACTCTGTACTTTTAAGTCACAAGTATTGCAGCTTATGTGTACTAGACACTTCTCTCTCTCTCTCTCCCTCGCACACACATATATATAGTTGAAACATAGGCTTTACATCAATTTTTACTAATTCTCATTTTTTTAATTTTAACTTTTTTTATTTTTTTATTGAATGATTGAGATTGTTGAAAGATTTTTTTTTTTTTTTTTTAATTTTGAATCTTAACCATTCATTTGGCTTTACACACACTTTGCGGAAGTAAGGAAATTATTGAAAGTAGGAACACACCACTACTGAGAGGTGAGAACTCTTTTGCAAGTATCTTTCTTTTCATTTGGATCTGGGCTGAGCCGATAATCTAGTCCATTGGCCCATGGTCTTTGGAAGAAGAATCTGGTTCTTCTTCTTCTTCTTCTTCAATTTTCAGTACCACCAAGCCCCACAGGTCCTAGCCATCGCTGCCTCATTCCATCCGTCCCTTCACAACGAACTTTATCTCACATCTGGGTGGGTCGCACTAGCGGCTACGTGGACCCACAACTCTTCAAGCTTTTCTTAATCTTTCATCAACCACATATTACTGTGCGCCAACGGCGTCGTCTCACTAATAGTGAAAAGAACAAGAATCCAATATCAAACGTTGTCGTCACTGCATTATATGGCGCGTGAAGCGATGCCGTAGCCCGTAGCAATACTGGTGCACCTGATCAGCACGTGTCTATTACTATGTAATTGTTTTAGACACGTGCTTTGATTTGATTGGTTGCAAAGACGGTTAATTGTTTTCGGAATCCAGATGATTATTACACTTTTTTGTTATCTAGGGTCCGTTTGGATACAGTTGAAAATTAAAAATACTGTAGTAAAATAATTTTTAAATATGTGAATAGTGCTGCGAGTCCTATTTTTAATAAAAAATGGTTGAAACAGTATATGAACAATGCATCACTGTGCGTGAACAATAACCGCACAATGGTGAATGATACCGCTTGTCCCCTGTTGAAACCCACGCGCAGGAAAAAAAAGGTTTGAAATGTGAAACCCAAATCGTGGAGGCTGGCCTCTCTATTCAAACCCACCCTTAGTATCCGTTTTGATACAAATTATAATTGTTGCATTTTGCAATCCTGCGTTTTCTCTTTTTTTTTTTTTTTTTCAACATGCATGAACAGTAATTGTACTGTTCATGCATGTTATTTTCACTATACTGGTTACTGTTCATGAGACCCACAAACACTTTATTAAAAAAAAATATTAAAAATGGGTTCTACGGTACTATTAACACATTTAAAAATTATTTTGCTACAGTGTTTTCAGTTTTCAGTAATAAATTCTATCCAAATGGACCCTTAGTCCTCGCAATTTTTCTTGTATTCATTTTGTGTATATTTATTTGACATTATTTATAAAATAATCAAAGTTAAAAATGAAAAAAAAAAAAGAGTCAAACACCTAGCTTGCCATGGTTGGTAGAATATAAAGTAGAACAAAAAAAATTGTACTTTTTAGGGTCAATTTAGTTAGAGAGATTTAAGAGATGAAAAGTAGGAGAGAAAAAAGTGAAGAGAAAATGGTTTTTGTAGGTGATTGGTTGGAGAGAAGTGATGAGGAAAAATTGGTAGGATACTGGTGTTTTTTTCCCAGACTCTCCAAAATTTCATCTTCCCAATTTGAGAAGAAAATAGGGAGAAAGGAATAATAGCAGCCAAATGACTAAACTACCCCATCCTCCTCTTACGTGATCATTTGCTTCTTCTTTTCCTTTTTAGTTTTTGATATTTTTCTTGCTGTGATACATCATACAAGCTCAATATTCTTTCTTTTCTTTTCTTTTTTTTGGTGGTTACTTTCTTTTGTTTTGCTCTTCTTCAAAATTTTTTTTTTTTTTTTTTGCTTTAATTAGAAGTGATTTTTTAACTTTATTTTTGGCATTAATTTTCTTTAATAATAAATCTGGATTATTCCCTTTTATTTTTTATTTATTTTTGGTTGGTTGTATTGTTTGCCACTTTTTTTTTTTTTAATTGTGCATTATTTTTTTTTAATAAAAACATATGAGTAAATTTATACAAACTCATTTTTTTCATTTTTCCATCCCTAACCAAACACAAATAGGAAAAACTAAAATCCCTCCTACCCTCTTACTTTTTCATTATCTCCTTATTTTTTATCCATTTACTTTTCTATTTTCCCAACAAAAACAGACCCTTAATGTATTTTTTATACTCCTTCTATCTTAAATTGTTAATATTCCAAAATGTAATACTCTTTAAACATTTAATAAATAAAATTCTTATTTTTCCATTTACTTTATATAAAAAGTCAATATCATTTTTTTCTGCAAAATTTAAATTGATGAGAAATATTATCTAAATTTTTTTTTTTTAGGAAAGTATCTTAAAAAGTTAGATTTCCTAAATTGGACTAATAATTAATTCGACGAAATCCGTTACATTGTATAACAGCTAGAATAGGGTTTTTTTTTTTTTTTTTTTTTGAAGGGGGCTAGAATAGGTTAGTAACATACTTGTTTTCTTTCTCCTTCTACTTTGTTTACGTAAGGAACAAAGTCTCCCAATTATAATTATGCTAATTTTTTTTTCTTTTTTTTTTTTCTCAATAATACTCTATAGAGTTTATTGAGAGAGAGAGAGAGAGAGAGAGAGAGAGAGAGAGAGAGGTTTTTTTATGTCAAGCACGAAGACATGTATGTATATATGTAGTGGTTTGAGTTTTTCTTAAATTACAAATCAATATGATAGTTCTACCTTGAACTCTGTAAATAAAAGTTTTCCGACTCCACGTTTGCTAGTCACCATAAAATTCCAAAGACAAATAACCATGGTTATCGACAATCTTCATCAATTTGTGTGGATCATCATATTGGAGAGAGAGAGAGACAGAGAATTAGAAGAGAAAAAAAATGGTGATAGCTACAATATCTTCCCAGGTAGGGGGATTACTTTAGTATTTATTACATATTTTGGCCAACCAAAACCAAGCCATATGCAACTTATTTTAAGTATATCTTGCTATATTTTGGCTATAAAACTCATTTATCTATCTTGTTGTGAATTCTCTTAGTCATTATAATCGATTTTTTTATACATTTGATTGCAGTGACAGCTCTTAGTAAAGTATTTCAATATTGGAGGATTAGTCCTAAGTACACACTTACGGAAGCATGCAGCGAGCCAGTCGAGCCCTATATCACATGCGACTGTTCTTATGAGAACAACACTTCTTGCCACATAACTAGTTTGTATGTGCCTCTCTTTTATGCGTCTATGTTATAAGGGTGACATATATATTTTTAGAATATAAGAGCTAAATGCCCAATTTCTCAAACTAATTAGCAAAATGCCCCTCTTTTGAAACTCGATTTTTTCAAAATCGAGTTTAAAAAAAAAAAAAAAATTCTGGAGTCCTATAATGACGTTTTAAAAACCTATAGTAGCGTTTTGGAACTCGAACTCTATGAACTCGAGTTCCATGCAAGTGTTTTTTTTTTTTTTTTACCTATAACTCGAGTTCATAGAGCTCGAGTTCTAAAACGCCACTATAGGCTCATTAAAACGTCACTATAAGGCTTAACTTGATTTTGAGAAAATTGAGTTTCAAAAGATGAGTATTTCTCTAATTAATTTGAAAAATAGGGTAACACGCTAATTTTTTTGCACAAAATGGGCAAAAGCCCATTTTGGCCAGCATCTCCAGTATGTGAATGTTTACGGTAGTCATGGTTTTAACATTTTATGTTTTTAAAATGATTTTACAGGAATGTTTCGGGCCTAGCTATTAATGATATAATCCCAGAAGAACTATGGAATTTGACTTTCCTCACCTATCTGTATGGTTTCTTCCTTATATATGATTTGTTTACATGGCTTTTGCATGAAAAAAATGGTTAGCTTAATTCTCTTGTGAGGAAGTGTTCAAACACACTAGGAGGACCATGTCAGCAGTGTGTAATGGTCCTCCGTTCACTAATATAATAGTATGTATTTTGGTTTGGGATAACTACGTACTACATCTAGCGTAAGTCAGCTCGATGTCAGTAGTTGGATACATTATAATATATTTCAATTGATAATCCCTTTTCTGAGTGGTATGCGACTATCCGGTAAAAAAGAAGTATTTGATGCCACTGAAGGCAATTTGGTTCCGTCACTAAAGACCTTTAAATGACCATGAAATTCCCTTTTTTGCATGCTTGGAAAGCTTGGGTCTAGGAAAGCGAACATGGGTCATCTAGGCGTAAGATAAGTCCCTAGAAGAGAGATACATGCTAGCCTGATCATGGATAGGAATTAGGAACCATGACAGCTATTTCTTATAATTAGGAGTGGCATGTTAAGAGGATGATACAAAGATTGTGATTTGGAGGTGTAAAGTTATGTTCTTCCATTACGTTTATATTGGCTCAATTCCATGACAAATTTGTCGTAATTTTATTAATTAATTTCCTTATATTTTGTGGGATTTATTGTACATGAATTTAGTCTTAAGTTGGTAAAGAATGGCTAAAGACAATGGATTTTGTGATAAGCATACAACTGGCTCGAGACTACCACACTTGTGAAAAGTCACATGAGGGGCACATGATGGAAGTTCAAACGTTTTTTATGTCACTGTGTTTCGCAAGTAACTCGCAACTTGGCTAACTCGCGAGTGAACCGTGAAATGCTCTAACAATTGTAATTTTTGTGTGACTCTTCCTATCCTTTACTCATACTATATATATATATATATATATATATATATATATATATATATATATATATATCCTTATTATCCACTAAATTGTAAAGAGGCTATCAGATATAAAACTTTAGGGTATGTTTGGTTGGAGATGAAAATGGGTGGATGGAAAATAAATAGAGAAAATAAGAGTGAGTGTTGTTTGGTAATGAGAGAAGGGGAGGAAATTTTTTGGTGGGGCCAGGATTTTTCCACTCGGGCCCACAAAAACAGGTGTTTTCACACCTGTTGTTGAGGAAAGACAAGTCTGCCCCAACCGTCCTTCTCTCCAACCCCATTCTCTCTGTTGAGTCCTTTCTTGTGACCTTCATTCCTCAATGAGTTACTAAACTTTGCCAACCAATATATCCAAAACCTTCCTTCTTTGTCACTGATAGACGACATTTTTGTCCGGCCAAACACCTGCACTTTTTCAGCTGTCGGGAAGGATGTTCCCTCCAATGAGCCCCATGGGATCAAAGATCCGTCGGGCTAAGTTCACCATGTCCCAATGAGTTGATCATCCTCTCTTCCCCAAGGTCCCATCAGAAAACCATTCATATAACTGATGGATGTTATTAGGCCCATACCAACGGATGAAAGTGGGCCCGTGACAACAGATGCAATTGGACCCGTACCACCGGATAGTGAAGCACACTGACAATTGAATTAGCTGGGTACCAGCCTTTACGTGTTTTCTACCCTTGAAGCCCTACATGGAAATAACTTGCACACCAAGCCCATATCTCCCCTATATGGGAAGGAAGGGCTTAAGATCTCATGACCTGGGCCCCATATCTTCCCCACAAAGGAAGGTCCTACATTCAAGGGATCTGGGATTGCTCTACACCACTATATAAGCACCAAGCGTCCTTTCTCTTAAGGTACATGAAATTTCCTAGCTTTCATACTATTGAGTTCTTAAAGATTCTCCCATCACTGACTTAACTTATGGACGGTCTTAGGCTGGCACCCCACTAGTACTTTCTGTTGGTTCTTTATTTCTTTGTTCTCTAGGTACACTCCATTGGTGTGCACATGGACAATCGACGATTGTGTGTATCATTAGTTGGCACTGTCTATGAAAACAGAGTGATTAGCCATACTACCGCTTCTAAAACAAAGAGTTGCATGGTCTAAACACATTCAATGGCTACCATCAACTAGGAAACTGGAAACCTTCCCAATGCTTTGGAGAGGCAAGTGTAGACCCTCGCCGCAGTGGTCAAGCGACTCACCTAACTCAATTAGGGGTTGGAGTAACAGCTAAACCAAAGGAATAAGTGATGTCCTGACGAACACCGGGATGAGCAAGAGCATGACGAGCACAACAACAACAACCCTCTGACTGGAGACCATAAGGAAAGGGAGAATCAGGAAGAAAGTAACGTCACCAACAAGCAAGACCAACAGGAGGACATTGACCGTCGATCTGAACTAGAGGGTAGTGCATTGCACATAAAGCAGGACATGCAGATGATGAAGGAGAGGATGTATATGATAATGAATGCCATGAAGGGACGAGTATCCACCGACCTTGACGAGCTAGTCCATTAAATTGATTCACCTTTCACAATGCAGGTTACCTCCTTCCCCCTTCCCCCTTCCCCCTTCCAGCCAAGTTTTGAATGTCGCAGGTGGAAGCATAGATGGGCCAAAGGACCTATTTGACCATCTGCAATTATTCAAAACCCTTATGTATCTACAAGGAGTTCCAGATGAAATCATGTGCAGGGTTTTCCCCACCACACTTAGAGGATTGACTAAAATATAGTTCAGTAAGATGGCCCCCAACACCATCTTAACTTTCAAGGAGTTGAGTAGAAACTTTGTCTCACACTTCATTGGTGGGCAGAGGTACAAAAGGTTTTCGACAAGCTTGATGAACATCAAGCAACGGGAAGACGAGAGCTTGAGGTCGTATGTAACTCAGCTCAACAAAGAAGCTCTTTTAATCAATGAAGCCGACGATAAAGTCTTAGTCATAGCCTTCACCAATGGACTTCAGTCTAGAGATTTTTCTCTTCTCCATCTATAAGAAGGACTTGAAAAATGTGGTGGACATGCTATATCGGGCTACCAAATACCTGAACGCTGAGCAATGAACACCCCGAAGGTAGTCGAACTATTGGTTCTATAGGCAGTAGACCTAAGTGAATTAGACGTACAATACTGACCGAGGACTGCAATGGAAAGCCCATGCCTTCGTTGACTTTGTCGCCAAATTCACGATGAGTGAAGATGAAGGCTAGGGGCAGCCCCGTTGTTGGTTCGGACGGATGGATCATCTAACAAACATGTTGGAGGGATTGAAGTTGTCCTACAAACCCTAGAAGGGGACATGATAGAGTGCGCGGTCCGCCTCCAATTCTAGACAACTAATAATGAAGCTGAGTATGAAGCGGTCCTAACGAGTCTCAACCTAGCTAAAGCAACAGGGGCCTCATAAGTAGTCATACACAGTGACTATCAAGTCATTGTCGGGCATGTCAACAGAGACTATGAGGCCAAAGGGGAATAGATGAAGAAATATCTGCTTTTAGTTAAGAAACGGATGAAAATGAACATGCTGATCGTCAAGCTAAAATGGCATCTGCAGAACACATGGCCTTCAACAGTCAAGTACTATCCTTAGTCCAATACTTGCTTGCCATTAATGAAATAGACATATAGGTAATCCTAACAGAAGCGGACTAGATGACTCCAATCATCTCTTACCTCAAAAGTGGGACACTTCCAGAAGATCACAATGCTTCCTGAAGGCTAAAGGTACAGGTGTCGTGCTTTGTATTGATAGGGGATGCCCTTTACAAAAGGGGTTTCTCTTAACCGTATCTGATGTGCCTAGTTCCGGAGAAGGCAAACTACATCATGAGAGAAGTCCACACAGGAGTGTATGGAAACCACTCGGGAGCATGATCACTGCTTCATAAACTCGTACGCACAGGGTACTATT
This sequence comes from Castanea sativa, assembly GCF_040712315.1. Classification (NCBI taxonomy): domain Eukaryota; kingdom Viridiplantae; phylum Streptophyta; class Magnoliopsida; order Fagales; family Fagaceae; genus Castanea; species Castanea sativa. The sequence goes on from NC_134023.1 coordinate 12,193,763, forward strand.
GGACCACCATGTAGAAGGACACCTAGTCCTACGTAAAAGCATGTTTTAAGTGCTAATGTTTCAGCAACATCATAAGGCAACCATCGGAACAGCTCACTCCGTTGAATGCCCTATGGCCTTTGCCCAATGGGGACTCGACATTATAGGACCCTTCCCTATAGCGAAACGGCAACTCAAGTTCCTTGTCATAGGAATTGACTACTTCACTAAATGGGTCGAATTAGAACCCTTAGAGTCTAGAAGAGCATCATTTGTTGCTTTAGAATCCTTAGAGTCTTTGTCTCTGAAAATGGAAAGCAATTTGACAATGATGCATTCAGAGACTTCTGCCAACAACTAGGGATCAAGAACTACTACTCTTCGCCCGCCCGCCCATAGGCCAACGGACAGGTTGAGATTACAAACCGATCCTTGCTCAAGATAATTAAGACTCGGCTTGAGTGGGCAAAGGGGATACGGTTGGACAAGTTACCCAGTGTCTTATGGGCATATAGGATGATAGCTTGAACTCCCACAGGAGAGACACCTTTCCGCCTAGCGTTTAGGAGTAAAACTGTCATTTTGGCAGAATTAGGAATAGCAAGCTACAAGATAGCTCACCACGATGAAGGTAAGAACAACAAAGAAATGCGCCTACACTTAGACCTACTGGATGAAGTTAGGGCGACAATTGAACAACGGATAGCTTGCTACCAGGACCTCATGGCTAAGCACTACAATGCCAAAGTCAGGCCTTAATGCTTTAAAGTTGGAGACCTCGTCCTAAAGAAGGTAACAAGAGCTACAAAAGATCTCACGCAAGGCAGGCGAGGCCTCACTTGAGAAGGACCCTATAGGATTGCTGACTGTTATAGAAAGGGTATCTACCACCTAGAATTGCTTGACGAAAAAGTACTTCATCACCCTTGGAACACCGAGCACCTAAGGAGATACTACCAAGAGTGTACAAACTGTGAAATATGTTATTGCTTTTCCTTTAAATTTCGTTAAGTAGACTGTTAAGTTTTTCAATTTTTGTCAGCTAAACTCCAATGGCCCATCAGGCAATTTATTTACATTTTTCAGATTGTTTTTAATAAAATGAATTATTCTTGAAAAATTGTTTGTCCACAACAAGAAAAGGCTATAAAACGAGGTAGACTGACGGACCATTGCACCGACGGGTGCTTGGTCACTTATGAATATTATAAGTCCTACCTACAGGGTGGACCGATGAACCATGGCACCGATGGGTGTCTGGTCACTCGTAAAAATAATAAATCCTACCTATGGGGTGGACCAACAGACCATGGCATTAACGGGTGCCTAGTCACTTGTGAAAATAATAAGTCCTATCTATGAGGTGGACCGACGGACCACAACACCAACGGATGCCTTGTCACTTGTGAAGATAATAAGTCCTACCTACGGGGTGGACCGACAAACCATGGAACTGACTGGTGCTTGATCACTTGTAAAATTACAAGCCCTACCTATGGGGTGAACCAACGGACCGTGGCACCGACAGGTGCATGGTTATTTGAAAAATCCTCAGTCCTACCTTATAGAGTGGACCGACGAATCAGGACGCTGATAGGTACTAGATCGCTTGTAAAACTATAAGTCCTATCTATAGGGATGGACCGACCAACTAAGGCACCAACAAATGCCTAGTCACATATGAAAAGAAGATTCGACCTAAAAGACTAAACCAACAGATGTAAACCCTTAAGTTTTACAAGCAAAAAATATAGCAATAAATAAACATATAGCTTATCAAAGGAGATGCATCATAGCATAGAATAGATGAGGATCAAACCCGACTAGGGTATCAAATATACTTGTGCCAAAAAATAAGGCACCAATAGTGTTCTTAGGTTTTGTGCCAGAAACAAGGCACCCACATTGTTTCTAAATTATAAAACGAAAAGGAAACTAATACACATAAACAAACAAACAAAATTTTCAAGCTTGAGGTTCGTTGATTGGCTTATTAGATGCTCGTCGGCCTTTTTCTCCCTTGGCCTGTCAGTCTCCTTCTCTTCCGGCCCAACAATCCCATTGGCCACCACAGTAATGGCTTCTGTCCCTCCAAGATCAGTTTCCTCCTCGTCAGGAACATCCCCACCAGTAAGGGTCATGGGAATTAAGAAGTTGATCTAGACTTGGGACATATCCACACCGGGGAAGAGAAGGGTTGCTTGCTTGTGAAAGTCCTCAAAGTCGTCACCATAGTGGGACCCCAACTCATCGAACTAAGGTTGGGACATCTAGAATTCAGCACCAGCGTCGGCCTTGACTTGATCCATGTGCTCACAAAGAGCCGTTAACTCTATCGTTAGATTGGATTTCGCCTTGGTAAGTTCTTCGACTCGAATGACGCTCCCCTCCAATTGGCTTACTTTCTTCTTTTGCTCTTTCAGCTCAGTGTTCAGAAGCTAGAGAGCCTCCTTGTAACCCGTCACCTTCTCCTCCTTAGCCCCCAGACGAGTCCTTAGCCTCTTAACCAACACCTCCCTCGTGGTACACCTAATCTAAAGTGCTCTCATCCTTACCAAACCCTGAAGACAAACGGGCAATAAGGTTATATACGGTTTACATGCAACACAACTAAAAAACAAAATAAATGACCACTACTCACCCTCACCATGTCAAAGAGGCCTACATCCCCAAAAGCTTCAATCTCATGCTCCAAGCACTCGTCGAGATCAGCATCATAAATGAGTGAGCAGGCTGTGTTAACCACAAACTCCTTGCTCCTTACCAACAAGAGAATAGGAGGATGGACAGGAGGGCCCTAGGATGTCATCAAGCATTTTCCCACGCCATGCCAACGAGGCTCGAGCAGAGGAGGGGTAGACTCCAACGGGCCAAAAGGGGCCAACGATCCTTAGGTAGACTCCAACGCCATGCCACAAACTCCGTCGGTTGCTTCCTTTTTTGGCTAACGGCCTCAAGATGGAGACCATTGACTACTTGCTTGGCATGAAGGGCAACACCATTCCTGATCTCCGCTTGCTTGTTCTTAACGGGCTCCATCTCTGAAATTGACGAAAGAATAAGTTGTAATAAAGGGAAAACACAAATTTAAAAGCGACGGAGTAGAACACTTATGAATTCAATAGATTTTGTCAAATTGTCGAGCCTCTAGAGACCACCATAGGCATGGAAAGTGACAGGAGTAACGAGCCTTTTTCCAAGATCTTTGCGAGAAAGGGACGACGAACACCCGAGTAAGGAAATCTTCCTGCTTTAGGGTGAAAATAACATAAAACAAGTTAGTTCCACAAAAAGGAAAAATTGACGAACCATGGTAAGGCAATTGACGACCTACCAAACTTACCCAAAATTCCCTAGGCATGATCGTAAAAGTCACCCACACTATCCCACTCGTCGGGTTTACACACCCAATTAACCCTTGGACGAAAAAAAAAATCTACTTTTCCACGTACGGTTGGAATCTGGCATTCCAGACACCAACCACGGTGCAACTCGACAACACAAAAAATTGTAGAAGCCCGTTGAGAAGGATGTTTCCTCCAACGGGTCCCATGGGATCAAAGATCCTTCGGGCTAAGTTCGCCATGTCCCAATGAGTTGATCATCCTCTCTTCCCAAAGGTCTCATCAAACAACAATTCATATAACCGATGGATGGGATTAGGCCCAAACTGACGGATGAAAGTGGGCTCATGTCGACGGATGTAATTGGACGCATACCAATGGATAGTGAAGCACATCGACCGTTGAATTAGTTGGGTCCCACCAGCCTTTGTGTCTTCTCCACCTTTGAAGCCCTACATGGAAATAACTTGCACACCAAGTCTATATCTCCTCTATATGGGAAGGAAGACCCTAAGATCTCGGGACTTGGGCCCCATATCTTCCCCACAAAGGAAGAGCCTACATTCGAGGGATATGAGTCAACTTTACACCACTATATAAGCACCAAGCCTCCTCTCTCTTAGGATACATGAAATTTCCTAACTCTTATATTGTTGAGTTCCTGGAGATTCTTCCATCACTGACTTAACCTTCGAAGGGCCTTTAGCCAGCACCCCATCGGTGCTCTCTGTTGGTTTATTATTTCTTTGATTCTCCAAGTACACTCCATTGGTGCACTCATAGACGATCAGCTAACTAACGATTTTGTGTATCATTAGTCTCTGTGTTTTTTTTAGTGCTACTATTACATGTAGCTACTTCAATGGGCAACCTGTGTGGTAGTCTGGCTCCCAAGCTAGTAAATAAAAGAAAAGCCGCAAAGCGACTTGCCAATGCAAACAACACAGCAACAACAATGTCTTCCAATTCACGCAATGGCTGGACTCGAATTCGATCATCACCTAAAGAGGAATTTGTTGATGATGCTAGTTGAATAGTGTTTTGTTGCATAGTTTTCTTTTTTCTTTTTCTTTTTTTTTTCCTCCCAACAAATATATATATATATATATATATATATATATATTAGATTATATTATATATAATAGCAAAGAAAAATAATATAAATTTTTATGTATAATGTGTTAATTTTTGTATTATTTAATGAGTACAAATAAATTATTTTTTACATATTATATTACAAGGGCATAAAAGTCAATTTATAGAAACTACATTTTCTATCCTTTCACTTTTCTCTTCAACCAAACAAAACCATTTTCCACCTCCCCACTTTTCTACCCTTTTAACCAAAAAAACACATGAGAAAACTAAATATTTTATATCCTCCTACTTTTCCATCCTTCCACTAATTTCTATCAACCTATTTTTCCACTCTTCTAACCAAACAGATCCTTAGACAAATTGAAGGTTTCATAGATTGGAAACACCCACCTTTTAGAGAGAGCTACTCATCATTAAGAGAGAAATCTTCGTAGTCTCTTCTCCTCTTTTCTTCCATTGTCATACATTAAGAGGAGATTTTACCCAAACACAACCTACACGAATTGAGTGTCAAAAGTGTCTTGGTTCATTGGGAAGCATGGAGCTTAGCCAAATTAAGCCAGTATCGCTTGGCAGTGTAATCGAGCAAATTGGTTGTGGCATAATCAAAACAAAGTTTAGCTCAATTTTTTACCAATATCACTTGGACAAAGTTTAGCTACAAAACTATGTCATCAATAACTATGCTTGCAAAGTTTCTATAAAATTAAAAATTAATAATGTAGGGGTATTGGGCCCAATAATTTATAATGGACGGCCCAACAAGGTCTTTTGGGCTAGAAACCCAAATCCGAAAACATCAAAATGATCGTGGAGTATTTAAGTGTCTCATACAAATTCGAGGAGGGATTTGTCTCGAATGTGAATCCGAGGATACATGGTACGGGGGGCCGGGGGGGGGGGGGGGGCCCCCCCCCCCCCCCCCCCCCCCCCCCCCCCCCCGCCCCGCCCCCCCGACCGCCCCCCCCCCCCGCTCCCCCGCCCCCCCCCGAGCCCCCCCCCCGCGCCCCCCCCCCCCCCCCCCCCCCCCCCCCCCCCCCCCCCCCCCCCCCCCCCCCCCCCCCCCCCCCCCCCCCCCCCCCCCCCCCCCAACCCCCCCCCCCCCCCCCCCCCCCCCCCCCCCCCCCCACCACCCCCCCGCCCCCCCCCCCCCCCCCCCCCCCCCCCCCCCCCCCCTGGGGGGGGGGGGGGGGGGGGGGGGGGGGGGGGGGGGGGGGGGGGAAGACAAGAGAAAGAACTATGGAATGTCTAAAGTATAGCTACTACCACCGCCCATGTATTAAAGACTCCGTACCGATACGTTGACAGCATAGGGGATGGAAGGATGGACCCGCATGCAGCTTGAACCTTCGTCCCAAATCCTACCGCCTTAGGGAAGAATGGATGGGACAAGTATCCAAAACGAGGGTTGCAATGAGAGGAAGATGATGAAGAGAAGAGTGAGGAGTATAAATAGGAGTGGAAGGCATACGAAGAAGTAGGCTTCTTTGGAGAAAGAAAAAGTATATGATAATCAATATTTGTATCCAAACTTGAGAAATACTATTAGAAACTATCCTCGGAAACAACCGAGGAGGAATTCTCAATCTTACTTTTTGCAAAACAATCTTTTGTTTTGTTCCATTGGGCCCAAAGCCCGTTCTTTTTGTGATTGTCTAAAGCCATCCTTGAAATCTAAATTACAAACCCATCCTCTACAAATTCATTGTGAAGAAAGGCCTTTCAAGCCCATTTTCCTCCCAGTCGTGGTTTGGGAATTTGAATTGTGTCCTTACAAATAACTATGTCATCAATAAATTGTTTAAATTGCAAGTTTTTGTAGTTTAAAATTATATATAAAATGTAATCTTATAGATATATAATAAATAATATCTAATTGGCACAAAATTTAATATGTGTATTAAGAACATAAAGAACATGCAATTCAACGGTTAGATTTTCAAAATATGTAGTAATGTGAGTGATATTCAGTAAGGTTGTAGCCTTAGACTACAACTAATTTTATAGCTAAACTTTGTCCTTGCGGGATTCAGGAAACTAGTAAAGACAAGATTCCGAGAAGTCCGTTGGTAGCTAGAGCTGGGAGAGCTCAAGTATTTTGAGTAAATTAGGCTTGGAGGGTCTCTTTGATTATCCTTATACTCTAACTCATTTTTTAGTGGATCATTTCGGCTTGGAATGTTGCAAAGAGGTTTTTACACTGAGTTCTTTGATTTTCCTCTTCGATAACAAATCGGGTATTATCTTGGGTTTGATATTCTTTTCCCTACTGCCCTTTACATTATAACTTTGCATCCTTATGTTCATTCATGCAGTTTTTGAATGTTTTTGTTAAAAATGGCTAGTTGTATATATTCTGCTTTAATTGTGTTTTGCCTAAAATTGATCAAGCTGTAATTAAAATTTGGGGGTCTTAATTAGCTCTAGTAATTAGGCTAGTGAGCTTTTAGGAGGAATTGTCAATTTTAAAGTCTGAAAGACTACGTATGTGTATTAGATTGTGTAAAAATATTTAAGGGACTATTTATAGGGAGTCAATTTCGTACCATATGCTATTTCTAATTTGGTTAAGAAAATGATATGTTTCGATATTGGTCAATATCGGTGAACTATTTTAAAATTATTGCTATTTTTTTTATAAATATATATATATATATATATAATTGTATATAATGATAGATATTTTAATTAATATATAAAAATATGGTTTTTTTTTTAAAGGGGTCATTCATTCATAAACTCATAAAAGCAAAACATCGTAAGCCAAGGCCTCCACAGCCGGAGGAGGAGAATCCTCCATCCAATATACATCATTATCTATAGAATTCCTAGCATGCTGAGCAAGAACATGTGCAACTTTATTCCCATCCCTCCTAGTAGTACTAATGCTAACCCACTCCAAACAATAAACCAAATGGCGAATATCATCCACCACATAGCCTAGCAAGGAACAATCTATCTTTGTCGATGAAATGGCTTGCATAACATTTACATTGTCCCCCTCTATAATCAGCTTGTTGAATCCAGCATCTACAGCAAACTCCAATGATCTTTGACATGCCAATAATTCTGCTTCCATACTAGATCGCACAGGTGGCCCACTTGCTGTCATTGCCGCCATAACCTGACCATGCTCGTCTCGAATAATTACTCCTACACCAGTTCTGTCCAGGTCGGAGAAAATAGCTGCATTGAAGTTTAATTTATATACAGAAGATGGTGGGGGCTTCCAGATCATACTGTAATTCTGTTCTGGCTGCATCACAGTTAGCTGCATTTGTTTTGATTTATACTCTGTCAGGTACTCCTCTGCTCTCTTATTCAAGTGCCTCGGGTGCATCAGATTTCCACCAAAAACCACTCAGTTTCTCTGATTCCATATAAGCCAGGCTTGAATCTAGAACAGCTCCACTTCCTCAATCATTAACTTATCAATTAAATATTCCATAAGTTGCAGCACATCAGTGGAAGCTACACACCTTTTCTGCAATTTTCGACAACTCCCTGCCCAAATATCTTGCACCGCAGCACACCTCCAGATTGCATGGATTGTACTCTCCGCCTCCCTTAAGCACAATGGACATTTGGCTTCCGATATTACTCTCCTCCGGACCAGATTAACTCTTGTGGGTAAAATATCAGTACAAGCCCTCCAACTGAATACTTTAATTTTATTAGGAATTTTCAAAGTCCACAACACTTGCCAGATCTTCTTTCTTGCACTATTATTTGATGATTCTGCCTTATCCACCCCTTGTATCCTCCTTGCCACCATATAAGCTGACTTCACAGAAAAATACCCATTCCTATTATAGCTCCATATAATAGAATCAGCAACCCGTCGTCTGCTCAGCTGAATTCTACATATTGCTTCAGCGTCTTCCGTATGGAAACTTGAATGAATCATGTCGCTCCTCCATGCATTTATCTCCGGATTAATCAAATCTGATACAACCATCTCATCCATTAATTCATGATTAGGATGTAGCACCTTATTTGTAGGATGATTTGGTATCCACCTATCATTAACCACCCTAATTGAGCTCCCATTGCCAACCCTCCAACAAGATCCAACTTTAAGAATAGGTAAGGCTGCCACCAAACTCCTCCAAACATAAGAGCAACCCGGAGATTCTTTAGCATCAAGAAAAGATGATCGGGGAAAACACCGTGCTTTGAAACACTTAGATAATAAAGAATCAGTACCTTGAATCATCCTCCACCCTTGTTTAGCCAACATTGCTAAATTAAAAGCTCTTAGATCCCGAAATCCCATACCACCCTCCAGTTTAGAAGTTGCTAATTTATCCCAACTCTTCCAATGAATTTTTCTTTCATTGCCTACTTGTCCCCACCAAAACTTAGCACATATATTATTCAATTCATCACACAATTTCAAAGGAAGTTGAAACACACTCATCGTGTATGTAGGTATAGATTGGGCTACAGCTTTAATAAGAATTTCTTTCCCTGCTCTAGATAACAACATGCCTTTCCAACCTTGCAATTTTTTCCATACTCTATCTTTTAAATAAGCAAAAGTATGGTATTTATCCCTTCCAAGCAGAGTTGGCAGCCCTAAATAAGAATCAAACTTCCCCACCTCCTTGACCCCCAAGATCTGCAACATCTGTTGTTTCCGAACATCTGTGGTATTACTGCTGAAGAAAGCTAAAGACTTCTCCAGATTTATACTTTGACCTGAAGCTCTTTCATAAATTTGAAGAATTTCTGCTATCACTTTTCCTTCCATCGGTGTTGCTTGACAAAACAACAAAGAATCATCTGCAAATAATAAATTTGTAACTCTAAGAGCTCCTCTGCAGATTGACACACCTCGAATCCTCCCTTCCAGTTTAGATTTAGCCAGCAAAGCAGTGAATCCTTCAGCACATAAAAGAAACAGGTACGGTGACAATGGATCTCCTTAACATATTCCTCTGGATGGATGTATCATACCATATGGTATTCCATTTACCAGAATAGAAAAAGATGGAGAAGTGATACAGCTCATCACTCTTTCGATCCACCTTGTAGGGAAACCCATCTTTTCCATAATTTTTTGCAAGAATAACCATTCAACCCGATCATACGCCTTGCTGATATCTAATAATATGGTTTTAATAATATATACTACACATCTTTACAAAATAAACTTTTACAAGTCTAATATTTTGTAATAATAATTGGACCATTAATATAAATTTGTATTTATTTTTATACATCACATGCGTAATATTGGCCCGAGTCCTTATATATATATTAAAAAAAATTAAAAAAACTAACACTTTTCCTATTCTATTCTTCTGTTCCTAACGTTTTTCCCCCTTAGTTTTACTTTTACCTGAATTTATTATTTCTTTTCTTTTCTTTTCTAATCACACCACATGCTTGAAACCTCTATCCCACATTTATTTCTTTTTGCTCTTTTCTTTTTTCTACTGCGCGCCTCTACCATCCTGAATCCAATTTTCAAGTCATATTGCTTTACCCACTTTATCTTTTTACACCACAAGTTATCTCTTCCACTTTCAAATTTCTTTTTCCTATAGGTTCCCTTCCACTATCTTTAGGGGTGGAAATTTTTACTGAAACCAATTAACACATCCATCCATCCTTGACCCACCTAATTTAGGTAATTTGGGTTAATTTTGGTTTTTTTAACAATAATGATTATAGTGATTTTTTATCTCAAACTCACTATCTGATATATATTTTTGTTAGACTTTGATTTTTTTTTTTTAGCATGAGAATGATAAATTTCCAAGTCATTTATTTTCTTTAACCATTTCTACTTGGATGAAGAGAAACTAGATAGATGACAGGAAATTTCAAGTATTATATATATATATATATAAAACAGGTGTTTGATTTTGATTTAAATAAAAACAAGCCTTTGATTTCAATGGTTTAAATGGATGGCTTGAGTATTAAATGGGTTGGGTGGATAATGGGTTTTTTTCTTTTTTGGAAAGCAAATCAAAGATTCATTCATTCATGTTTAAACAATCTTGATACAAGGCTTCTATAACCGGGGGGGAGGAGAATCCTCCATCCAATACAATTCATTATTAACATTTCTAGCAGTATAGGCAACCTGATTTCCCCCTCTTCTAATACAACTTATATCAACAAATTGCAAACCATGAATGCTGCATTTTATGTCCTCATACACATGTCCCAGCAAAGAAAGATTGCCTGAATAAATATATATAATGGGTATTTAATATATAATTAAATGGGTTATTAATGGATAAATAATTAATAATGTATCCGACCCAAAAATCTACCAAACCCACACATTTGCCACCTCTAACTCCATCCTCACATATCTCTCTCTCTCTCTCTCTCTCAACTTTAGCATCGGTTTTCAACATCTAAAACTCTAACCATTATGATTCATTAACTGCTTTGTTTACCACCCGTCGCATTTCCTCATCGCCGGTGTAAGGAGGAAAAAGAGGTAGAGACAAATAGAAGTCCAATCTTGCCCGAGAAGAGATATGAAAAGATGTTTTTGTAAGTTTTGTACCTGTTCATTATCCATTAACTGGCTGGAATCAGGTATTTACCCCAATATAGCCGAAACGGATTCCTTATGACTTGTATTTAAACTAGTAAGAAATATCAGTGTTCTTGTACTGGCTTTGGTACTAATACAGTAAGTCATATCGGCTGGTATGGTTTGAACTTGACTTGATTTATATAGACAAGATATGTGTGTTCTACAAGCAATATGTGTGTAGTACAAGAAAACCTAGCACAATGGGATTAAACCCGTTGGGTTTATATTCTAACAGTCCCTCTCAAAAGCTTGTTGGATAAATGGAGTCCAACTTTAGTTTGGAAGCCAATGCATGAATGCGTCTTGGTGGAGGAGGCTAGGCTTAGCAAAGACATTATTTGTGCTTAAGTGCTCCCTGAAGCAGATGCTGATACAAAGTGGCAATTTATCTTAATATTTTGGTACGTTTATGAAAGTCGTTATTGTGAGCAATTTGAATAGCACTTCAAATTGCCATAGTGGATTAGAGTTGCAGTGGAGTAGTTAATTCCAAGATCCTGTAGTAGCTAATGTAGCCACAAAAGCTTGGTCAATATTGTGTCTGCAAGAGCGCAATATTTTGTTTCAGTAGTAGATCAAGCAAAAATAATCTATTTCTTGCTTTGCCAAGAGATGAGAGAGTCATCAAAAAGAAAACAATAACCTATGGTACACCTACAGTCAGTGGCTAATCTTTGGAGCTTCAACGATTATAAGGTTGTTTTTCCGACAATTGTGACATTGGCATCTTTATTTTGATTTCATTACTTTGTTGGAGATCGTATGGTGTCGAAAATATGGCCAGATCTTGTCATCCATTAGGTGCTAGAGATGGAGACGGTGAGCGGTGGTTGACTATGCTAGAGATGGGAAAATGGTAGTGATGATAAAACTTTTTATCTTATGTTTTATTTAGATGATGATTAAAGATTGTGAGATGGATGATTAATCAATTAATTAAACTCATTGGCAATATATGAGGACCATTAGACATTGCTGACATCCTCCTTCCAATACATGAAATAATTTCTCTCCTCATGTAAACCAGGATATATTGAGAATTTTTTTTGGTAAACTAGGATATATTGAGATTAGACCTTGAAATTTGCATTACATGACCCAGCACTTCTCTTTTGACTATTTTAACGTGCTAATTAGGTTTCCTCCATTTCTCACAGAAATCTAGAAAAAACTTACATGAGAGGTAAACTGTCGTCATCCATTGGCAAACTAAAGCGAATACAAGTCCTGTAAGTCCATCTGGATTTTATTTGAAACTCATAGGACATAGTACATATAATATTTCTCAACTAACTTTCTTCTTTCTTACCATGGATGCTTAATAAATTAGGGTCCTTGGGTCTAATGCATTATCAGGAGAGCTTCCGAAGGAACTTGGAAATCTTACTGATTTAGTTCGACTGTAAGTTTATACATATATATATTTTCCAGTTTAACAGATACATAGTCGTAATAGTTTCGAAGAAGCCCCACGAATATTGTAATCTAATAGTACTGACCCTGATGCAAGTGAATATCAATTCTGTTTCTTTCCACATTTCATACGACCCTTGATGATCTGAATGAGAATCAATTTCTTGGTTTATTTATTTTTATCAGACAACTTCTAGGTTTATAATGTACTTATTTTTTTACTTATTAATTTTCTAGGTTTTTGGGGCCAAACAACTTCACTGGTTCTCTACCATCTGAACTTGGGAATTTAATGAAATTAGACTTAATGTAAGATCTCTGCCATCGTCCCTTATTTTTTATTTAAATTGATGAGTTACAGACGAATAAATGGATTTTGAACCAACCTCATTTCATTATAATGCTAAACTTTCATTTTCAGTACTGTTAGTGTTGCAAATCTATTCAATTGTATTTTACTATTACTAACATGGTTTGTTGTGATTAGTGTATGATAAAAACGATGTCAATGATAAACCCGAGTGAAAATGATATATATTACTCAAACCACTACAAATTATGTCAGTAATATATTGTAAAAAGTTATTATGTTCCTTACATCAGTTTCTTAGCCATATGGTATAGTAAATTAGTAACCACAAGAGTGATTTGTGGAAATTATACAGCTATTGCAAAGAATTGATGCCAAACAATCACATTGTTTAGATATTTAGTTCAAGCATACATACCATGAGAATTTTTTAACATTTTTCTCTTGAATAGTTAGCAAATTAAATGAGAGATGAATAATGGCAAGAGAGTTGCGACTTGTCTTTCAGTTGTTGAATTATTTAATTATTGTCAGTAAATTTCCCTGTACATTGTTTACGTTGACAGATACATTCCTAGTTCTGGATTTAGCGGTGAGATTCCTTCAACATTTGCCAATTTAAACAACCTTCAGTTTGTGTAAGAACTAGCTCACAACTTTTCTCCATTGAAAACTTTCTAAAATCTAGATAATGGTAAATATAATTAAAAAGAAATTGTAAAATCTAATTATACCTTTTAAGTTTGGAAAATTCTCATTTTAGTCTCTATTTTTTTTAAAAAAATTCATCCTTGAAGTTTGTTTTAGTTATCAAGTAAGTTCTTTTTTCCATTGTCATTAGAAACCTACCACTGAATATTATAATATAAACAATATTTAAACACTAAATTTTAGTCAAAACTGTTGAAAATATATATTAAAAAATTACTAAAATTCATTTAATTAAAAAATAATAAATGCAATTCAAACACTATTGCAATCTTAGTTGTCATTATTGTACAAGACACAATATGATAATGACAACTATGATTATATTGGCTGAGAAAGGAAGAAGGGGGATTATGTTACAACAATCAACTCGTCAAGTGAGAATTTACTTAAACTTAAAAGGTGTATCTTAGATGTTAACAAAAGGAAAATTTTTAGTTTATATTGTATTAGCAATATAAATCTTACACTATACATACTTGTCTAATCTATAATGTAAAATTTATGTTACTAGTTCAATGTAAACCCTAATGAAAAATTTTCATATGGTTGGGAATCTTTTGAGTAAATACTTCTTTTGGTATCAGGTGGGCATCAGACAATGAACTCACAGGCAGGATACCGGACTTCATAGGGAATTGGACATTGCTTACGTTTTTGTAAGTCAATATTGCTAACCTAATCCATTCTGTTACTTTAAAATCATGATTAATCAGGCTCAAGTTTTTGTTACAGTACAAAGTCAATGTCAAAAACTGTTGTTGTACTTAAAAAGGAAAATTTGTGCACAATTTTATAATTTATGACACCGAAATTCATACATAGGAAGCTTGAAGGAAACTCTTTTGAAGGTCCAATACCGTCAACATTTTCCAATTTGACCTCTATGAGACACTTGTGAGTGTCTACATCTCTAAAAAAGTTTAGTATTTTATTTTTTTTTGGCAAATGCGTGATAGTAACAATATCATGTGTGATTTTGTAGGATGTTAAGCGATGTGTCTAATGGGGGTTCTTCATTGGCATTTATAAAAAATATGAAGTCTCTAAGTATTTTGTAAGTTAACAGGAAAGCGGGCTATGATTTAGAATTTCATAAATATGTTTTCTTTCCTTTTTAGTTTCCCTTCCAGAATATGGTATAACAATTTAATTACATGTGTTGCAGATATTTGAGGAATAACAACATTTCTGATTCAATTCCATTGAATATTGGAGAGTACCAAAATTTGACACTGTTGTAAGTAATACCCATTGGTGGAGAAGGTATTGTGTGTTACCGCTCCATGTTTCTTCTCCCTCACAAGGGGGTGGACCCCACAAGAAACATGGAAGGGGGAATTTTTTCCCATTGGTGGGTGTCTATTGGGAAACACGTGATGATTGAAATATTTTTTTGAAGAAACAAATTTAACAACTAATAATTAAATAAATTCTTTTTTTCTTAAATATTAAAAATGTCATATAATTTATGAGGATGTCAATATTAAAATTTGACAACTAGTAAAAGTAATACCCTTAAAAAATGATTTGAATGATTTCTCAACAAAAAAAAAAAAATGATTCGAATGGGGGACCAATGTTTCTTTATTTATTTAATATTCTCCCATCTCTCTCATTCCACTTCTCGTAGACTACTAGTCTTATATATCTTGGAACTATTTGGTGATAATATTACTTTTTTTTTTTTTAGGGATTTGAGCTTCAACAATATAAGAGGGAAAATTCCAGACTCTCTTTTCCAAATGAGTTCTCTCACTCACTTGTAATATTCCTTATTTTCTTCACTGGGCATGTTTACATCTCAACATATTTCTCTTTGTATTGATGAATGTACTATTGCCTACATTGTCAGATCTCTTGGAAACAATAAGTTAAATGGCACTCTACCTACTCAAAAAAGTCCGTCTCTTATCTACATGTAAGTACTAGAGACATTGTTTTATTAGAATAAATAAATAAAAAGTTACTGAAGAAATTGTCTGCATTTAGTCAAATAATTAGTTTTCTAACTCAAGATATACTCATACAAATCTTCTATACCACTTGTTATGTCCTACTTTCTGTTCCACTAACCACAACTTGTCATGTATTTATTTGACTTTCTTTATAAAATAGCAATGTTTTAAATACTGTTTCAATGTCTATTTCAGTTTGTCCATTAGAACAAAATATTTCTGTGCCAACCTATTTTAGTATACAATTTCAGGAGTTACCGATTTACCACTAATATGTAATAATAAATGTCATATTACTTATTATTATTAAGGGAGAAGTTCGAAAATGAAACAAAAGTTCTGAGCAAGCTTATGGCTCAACACTTGGGATCCGCGGTGGCTACTACGCAGCACTACCAGGTCCAATGAATATCCTAAGTTAGTACAGTCAGGGGCTCGGGAACAACTAGACAATTTAAGCCCTTTAGAGGGCACTACATGATGAAGCTCCCAAGTCATCTTTCTCATGGAGACGAAGTTACATCAGGATTGTATAAATTATTTAAAGCATGATTTAGGATATACACAAGGTTTGGCAGTGTCAAGTGATGGAAAGAATGGAGGTTTGGCTTTGCTTTGGAAGCCCGAGTCAAAAGTGGAGGTCGAGGGCCTTTTCGATGTGGTACATTGATGCATACATAGACTATGATAAGGCAGAAGAGAAATGGAGGGACACAAGTAAAAGAGAAGAGACGTGGTTGATACTTGCATCTTTTGGCCAGAATAATTAGCTTCCATGGCTATGCACTAGGGACTTCAATGAGATTACCAGTGGGTTAGAGAAGATGGGAGAGAACCCATACCGGCTAGACAAATGGACTAGTTTAGGAGGGTGATTAATCTTTTCGCATTCCGCTATTTGGGCTTTGTAGGATCACCATTCACGTGCTCAAAGAATAATGGAGTAGAAGGCAAAAGACAGGTGAGGTTGGATCATGCTCTCGCTAATAATAAATGGCTAACAAAATTTTCCAGGAACAAAACTTCGGCATATTGCCATGTCTACATCTGACCACCACCTATTGGTTTTACTTTTCCAAATGTCAAGAGCTGATCTCAAAGTAATGTCAAATTATTTATGTTTAAGGAGATATGGCTCCAAGTTCCTAGATGTAATGAGGTTGTCCAAAAAGCTTGGAAGGAGGACTTGTATAAATAGGGTGGAGTTTAGTTTGGGAACTGCATGGAGAGCTGCCAAGCTAGGCTTGTATCTTGTAACAAATTAGAATTTGGCTATGTTATGAGAAAAATTTATGAGCTACAAAAAAGATTACAGAGCTTGAAATTGGTTAACAGTGACATGGCTAGCAGGGCAATTGAGGTAGTCCGTTGATGACTAAACAGTTGGTTGGATGCTAAATCAGTAATGTGGAGGCAAAGGTCTAGAAATATGTGGTTGGTAGGAGGGGACTGAAAGCTCGGATTTGAATTAAAAACACAAGAGCTGTTTAGACCCCAAATTAAAAAATTACAGCTCAATTGCTTTTACTCTAACTTATCTAAATGCGGAAACAAGAGTAAATGAAGCGCAAACAACCGATACTACTCTAGTGCATAAATACGAATAACAAACAATAAAAGTAAAGCACAAGAGCAAGGGAAGAATGATGCAAACACAAGATAACACGCCGATGAGTTATCGAAAAGGAAACCGAAGAACTCGGCAAAAAATCTCTCCGCCGCCCTCCAAGCGGTAATTGATCTACTAAAGAATAAAGTTGGAGTACATGAATAACAAAAGACCCTCCAAGCCTAGTCTACCCAATGTACTTGAGCCCTCCAAGCTCCTGCTACCAACGGACTTCTCAAAGTCATGTCTTCTCTAGTTTTCTAGATCCCGTAATACGCCCGATTCCTTCTGCCAAGCCTCACCGGCTTCTTTTGGCAAATCCCCAAAACTTCCCAAGATCCAAAACACTATCCATACTCTGAAAATGTGTGGTTTGTATTTGGGTAAAAATCTCCTCTCAAGGTTCATCAATGGGAGAGGGAATGAGAAGAGGCTAGGAAGATTTTTCACTAAGGATTAATAGCTCTCTCTCTAAAAGATGGGTGTGTATATGTTGTAGAAAACCTATCTAGGGTTTTTTTCTCTGAATGACCTCCTTACAATTTCTATGGGTGATGGGGGTATATATAGTATGGATGAAGGGTAAGAAAGTCACACATAAAAATCCTCCAAGCAGAGAGTTTCGCGGGTATCTCGCGGGAAGGCCTTACCTGCAAGACACTCGCGAAATCCTCCAGGCCAGCATGACTCTTCAGCTTCTAGCATGTGCTTCTCACATGCTCTTTTCGCAGGATACTCTTCTCGCGAGCCAATCGTGAAAATGCACTGATTCTTCATTTCAAACTTGATTCTTCACCAACTTAATACTAAACTCAATACAATAAAATCCCACAAAATACAATGAATAAATTAAAGCAAATATAACATTTTTTTTATGGAATAAAGCCAACATAAAACATAGTTGTAAATCACAACTTTACAGGGACCGAAACACAAATATTTCCACACTAAAGCTTCAAACCATCACCAAATAAACTTAATTCATGGCCTATGTGATGCCAATAGGATTTGGCAGGAGGATGGGCGAAGGATTGAGAGTATTGATGTGGACTACTTTGCAGATATCTTTAAATCTAATGGCCCAACTAATGCTTCAAAGGTGGTGGAAGCTATCCAACCTATGGTAACTGATGCTATGAATTTGAGCTTAATTCAAAAGTTCCATGCAGCTAAGGTGGCTAGAGCCTTGAAGTAAATGCATCCTAAAAAAGCCCCAAGACCTGAAAATATGTCTCCTTTATTTTATCAGCACTACCGGTGCTTAGTCGATAATTGTGTTAGTAATACAGTTCTGGATTTTCTTAATCATGGCATTATTCCCCTAAAGTTTAATGAAACCTATGCTGTGCACACACCTAAAGTCAAGAACCCAACAAAGATTACCCAATTTCAACCCATTTAAAATGTTTTTTCCCTCACAACATTAGTGAGAATCAAAGTGCCTTCATGTCTAAACGCCTTATTACTAATAATGTACCAGTCGCTTTTGAAACAATGCATCATATTAATCAAAAGAAATCAAGGAAGGTGGGAGAAATGGTGGTGAAGCTAGATATGAGTAAAGATTATGATAGGATTGAATGGGGTTGTTTGGAAAAAATTATGATAAAAATGGATTTTCATCTAGACTGGGTCAATACTATGATGAGATGCGTGAGATCAATATCTTATGCTATCAAAATCAACGGGGAGCCTCAGCGTGTCGCATTGTGCCATCAAGGAGACTACGCCAAGGAGACCCCCTCTCTCCCTATTTATTCTTGATTTGTGCAAATTGCCTCTATTCTCTCTTGAGGAAATTAGTGGAGGACGGCTTAATAAAGGTGTGGCTGCATCCACACGGGATCTAGAGATATCACTTTTTTTTTTTTGGCTAAGGACAGTCTTATTTTCTATTGAGCCATAAGAGAAGATTGCACTAATATGGAGAGGACTTTGGATAAATATGAACAAGCATCGGGTCAACAATTGAATAGGGAGAAAACATCTCTGTTTACCAGCAGTAACATCCCACAAGACATGCAAGGTGACATTGAATCTTGCTTTGGGGCAGAGGTGATTAAAAAACATGAGACTTACTTGGGTTTGCCATCCCTGGTGGGAAAATCAAAATGCAATACTTTCTTCCAATTAAAGGAGAGACCAAATAATAAATTATCAGGGTGGAAGGAGAAGATGTTATCTTACATCTGAAAAACAAAATACTAATTAAAGAAGTGACTCAAGCAATCCCTACATATACTATAAGCGTATTCAAGCTCCCAAACACTCTATGTGATGAGATGACGAGCATGATTCACAAATTCTGGTAGGACAAACAAATGAAAAAACTAAGATGTCATGACTTAGTTGTGATAAAGTTTGTACCCCAAAGGAGGAAGGTGGCTTAGGCTTTTATCTTAAACCTTTTAATCTTGCACTTTTAGTCAAACAAAGATGGCAACTTCAAACAAATACCTCTTCTCTCGTTTATAGAGTCTTAAAGGCCAAGTATTTCCTAAATAGTGATTTTTGGGGGCTGAACTGGGTTCTTGGCCATCATTCACATGGAGAAATATAATTGTTGCTCAAAACATTATGAGAAAAGGGTGTAAATGGTAGGTTGGAGATGGTGCATCAATTGGAATCTGGCTCAATGAACCGGCTACCTTTAGAGTTCTATCTCAACCAAATACACTACCAGCACATGCCAAAGTGAGTGCTCTCATTGATCCCATATCTTGTGACTGGCAAGCTAAATTAGTAAAGTAGAGTTTTATTGCAACTGATGCCCAAGCTATTCTCAGTATTCCATTAAGTACTTGCTTGCTAGAGGATAAAATAGTGTGGGCGTATACACCTAAGGGAAAGTTCACAGTTAGTAGTGCATACAAATTAGCAGTTTATGATTTTGCTAAGGGGTATATGGAAGGAACTTCAAATGGGAAGAGCCACAAATCTTTTTGACAAAGAATCTAGAGATTACATTTGCCAATTAAGATGAAATCCTTTGCCTGGAGGGTGTGTCACAACATCATTCCCACGAAGGGCAATCTGTACCATTGGAAGGTGATTAAGGAAAGCCTATGTGAAGCATGTGGTTTAGAGGAAGAGACCATCGGCCATGCATTCTGGGAATGTGAGCATGCTCGGGAGGTATGAAATTTATCAAGCATCACTTTTGAGACTCAAGGAGTTCTTTATTGTGACTTTGTGGACCTGATTTGGTACATAATGTTTGTTCAATATGTCAGGGATGAAGTCTTAGATATGGTAATCATGATAGCTTGTTGTATGTGGTACCTCAGAAATGTTGTTAGGCATGGGAGTTCACGCCAATCGGCACAACAGGTGATACAAAAAGTTTGGATGTTGATTGCTGAGTTTCAGGCCGCTAACCATTCGGTTACTCAACGAAAGGAAGAACTAGAGACTAGATGGACACTACTAGCGATTTCAAGCTACAAGGTGAATGTGGATGGCACAATGTTTGTCCAGTCTAGGCAATCGAGGATTGGCATGGTAATCCAAGATCATAAGGATAGAGTCAAGTTAGCTTTAAGCAAAAAATATCACCAACCTTTGGGGCCGCTGGAAGCCGAAGCAAAAGCCATGGAGGTAGGTGTATTTTTTGCATAGGATGTTGGTATAAGAGATTTAGTTTTTGAATGTGATTCTAAGATAGTGGCTAATGCTCTTTTAGGTCTTTGTATCCACCTATGTTTGTCATAAACATTCTAGTCAGGGTAGCTAATAAACTCCAAGATTTTCAATCAGTTCAAGTGTCTCATGTGAAGTGTCAAGGCAATAAATCATCTCATATCTTGGAAAAATATGCCAAAGAAGTGGAGAATAGTGATAATTATGTAACATGGATAAAGGAAAATCCTTAACTGATTGAGTTAGCTATTACTTAAGATATAATGAATTTATTTTATTCTTAATAACGTTACGAGTTTTTCATAAGTGAAAGGTTTCCCAAAAAAGAAAAATTGCAACATCTATGATGTCATAGAAACTTGAATAAAGCACACACGATACTTTTTTTGATGGACAGAAACTAAATTATTAGTTTTTGGGTAGTAAACCTTGAGTCCACAATGGATTCCCTGAATCCACAAGGAAATAAACTGGAATCCACCAATGAGAAGTTTAAGAAAACTTTGAAATTTTATTAATAATTTTTTGCTTTGGCTCTAAAGGCTACAAAACATATAAATACTGAGGAAAACGTTTAAAACCCTAATTCACATTAGTTACGCGATTATGTGACAAAATACAAAAATTTACCAATAATGGCAAAATTAAGTTTAATGCAGAATCATAAACTACTGACCTTAAGGGTCGTCCCAAAATAAGAGGGACCGTATTCTGACTTTTGAGCAAAAAGTTATTAAGGAAACAAAAATTATTATAAATGGCAAAAATTCAGTTTTCGGGGCCTAAATAAAGGAATTCTTCATTTTCAAGGGATAATTTTTAGCATAGCCATAACTATTGCTCAGAAGGCCGTTTCGCTTCAACCTGCCAAATTTCATGTGACTTCGACCCCGAGGCCTATGAGTTCTACTAGTGCCTTTTTGCCTTGCACGACGATTTCAAGTGCGCTTGAGAGTCCAAAAAGGCTATGGCGGTTTGTTTTACATCAGTCTCCCCTACTTGAAAAGAACTTGACCCCGAGTTCCCACTATCTAACTCATCAGGAGGATAGTACTTATACAAGTCGATAACATTGAAGGTGGAAGAGATATGAATGTCTGGTGGAAGGGCATCCACATAAGTATTGTTGTTGATCTTCTTTGTAATCTGGAAATGCCATATTTCTTGTCCTTCAACTTGTTGTAGGTACCAACGGGAAACTTCACCTTTCTAAGGTAGAACAGCACTAAATCCCTAACACTAAAGATATTCTCACGTCACTTCTTATCAGCTGCTTCCTTGTACTTGGCATTTGTAGCTTCAAGTTTCTATTTCACTTCTTCTTGTATTGCTTGAATACGGTCAGCCATGTTCTCTGCAACTTGACTCACTCCTAGAAGCTCAGGTAAAGGTACCCAGTCCAAAACGTGTTGTAGGGGCACGTAGTAGATGATGGCAAATGGAGACATACTAGTAGTTCTAGTGAATTAGCTATTGTAAGCAAACTTTGCCAGGGACAATGCAAGATCCCACTACTTGGGCTTTGCTCCTGAAATACACCGTATCAGATTCCCCAAAGTGCGATTAACCACGTTTGTCTGGCCATCAGTCTGAGGATGACTAGTGTTGTTGTAATTTAAGGAAAAGTGCCAAAATGTTTCCACAAGGTCTGCCAAAGTGACTAATGAACTTGGTATTCCGATTAGAAGTGATGGACTTTGGTACACCATACAAATGAACAACTTCTTTAAAGAACAGATTGGCTACTCAAGTAGCATCTGAAGTCTTCTTACATGCTATGAAATGGGACATCTTTGAGTACTTGTCAACCATAACAAAAATAGAATCCATACCCCACTAGGCTCGAGGGAGGCTCAGTAAAAAATCCATAGACATATCCTCCCATGGTGCTTATGGAACTGGTAATGGCATATATAAACCAGTATTCTAAAATTGACCTTTGGCAATTCGGCAAATTGTGCACTTCCTCACATGATTCCCAACATCCCTCTTGACTTATAGCCAATAATATCTCTCCTCCATAAGTGTCATTATTTTGCCTTTACCTATATATCCACCCAAACCTCCACCATGCAGCTCCCTAATAATCTGCTCCCTCAATGAACTTTTAGGGATGCATAATTAATTACCCCGAAAGAGGAAACCATTGTGGATGTACATACTATTAACAAAAGTATGAGTTTGTAGACACTTACCCCAAATATCACCAATATTCTCATCATTCTCGTATAGCTTCTTGAGGCAATCAAACCCTACAACTTCAGTACATAGTGTGGTCAACAAAGTTGCTCACCTACTGAATGCATCTGCCACCTTATTAGTCACAAGACTTGTGCTTCAATGTGAAATAGAAGCACTATATATAGCTACCCACCGAGCATGCATCTAGTTAATGCTAGCTTGACTGTTTATGTGCTTTAATACCAAATAATTTGTATATAATACAAACACCCTTTGAATCAAGTAGTGCTCCCAGTGCTTAAGAGGTCATACTACAGCGAAGAACTCCAATTCATAGGTAGACCATTTACTTCGAGCTTCACAAACCTTCTCACTAAATAATGCTACTGGTCTATTGTCTTATGAAAGAACAGTGCCTAACCCGACTACAAATGCATCATACTCCACCTGAAACACCTTATCAAAGTTAGGCAATGCCAAAACTGGAGCAGTGATCAACTTCTCCTTAATCAAGGCAAAACTCTTTTCTACCTCCTTTCCCCATGAGAACCTCCCCTTCTTTAGGCATTCAGTGATAGGGGCTACTATACTACTAAAATCTTGAACAAACCTTTGATAAAAGGTTGCTAGCCCATGAAAGCTTTGCACATCACCCACTGTCTTTGGGGTTAGCCATTCTTTAACCACACGGACCTTATCTTCATCAACATGAATCCTATACATATTAACCACATAGGCTAAGAACAGTAACTTATCAGTCAAAAAGCTGCATTTCTTCAAGTTGATACACAACTCATTGACCTGCAATACCGTTAATACTTCTTGCACATGATTATAGTGGGCTACTTTTGTCTTATTGTAAATCAGGATGTCATCAAAATAAACTACAAAAAACTTCCCAATAAATGGTTTCAATACCTGATTCATAAGCCTCATGAAAGTGCTAGGAGTATTGGACAGTTCAAAAGGCATTACCATCCACTCATACAACCCCTCCTTCATCTTGAAAGCTGTCTTCCACTCATCTCTATGTCAAATTCGAATCTAGTGATACCCACTCTTGAGATCCAGCTTGGTGTTACACTTGGACCCACTCAGCATATCAAACATGTCATCCAGTCGGGGAATAGGGAATCGATAACTACTATGATCTTGTTGACGGCTTAGCTATCCACACATATACGCCAGCTCCCATCCTTCTTCGGAGTTAATAATGCTAGCACTGTAAACGGACTCATACTTTCCCAGATCTGTCCCTTGCTCAAAAGCTTATCCACCTACCCCTGTTGAATCTAATCCTCCTGACAATTCATCTTGTACTATGGTAGATTTGGTAGATTGGCTCCAAGAACTAAGTTAATGCAAAGCTGGATGTCGCATATTAGTGGTAAACCTGCAGGTAGATCCTCTGGAAAGAGCTCTTTAAACTCCTTGATTAATGGTTGAATTGCCTCAGGTATCTCAACAACCTTCTTCAGCTCTCCATCCGGCACCACTACTGCATAAACCTATTTCATATGCATACATTTCCTATCAAACTCATCCTTATTGTTGACTATGAGAAGTGATGTCTTCCCTTCCACTTTAGAAGCTTTGGATACACTGCCTTCCTTAATAGGATCAAGAACAATTTTTCTATCATTCTTAAAGAACACATACACATTTTCCCTGTATCTATAAGTAGCATCTATTTTATACTGCCAAGGTCTACCCAATATTAAATAACAAACATCCATATCAACAACATCACATACTAATTCATCTACATAACAATTACCCATAGAAAAAGTAACATGACATTGTTGGATAATTTTCTGTCTTCAATCCCAGCTTAGTAACTAGACTCTTTGACACGATATTCTCGACACTGTCACTATCAACGATCAAATCACAGACCCTTTTACTGATAGTATAACGCGCTCGAAAGATCTCGTTCTGCTGATCATTATAACCCACCCTTGGTGTGAGCAACAACTTCTGAATCACTAGGGATCTCCCTAATGGCACAACTTCCTCTTCTCCTTGGATCTCATTGAGGCTATAGGTATATGGGTCAGCATCATTATACACCTTTTTCACCTTCCTATTCACCCCCTGCCTCACCTCACCTTCTTCTGCCACCATCAGATTCACTGCAGCTCGTTTAGTGCAAGTACTACATTGATGCCCTAGTTCTCCACACCTGTAGCACTTATTCCCAGTTGGCCTAGCATAGGGATTGGCATTCGCCTTTGGTTTTGCTACAAAACCGACTATTGCCACTAAGGACTGGTTGACACCACTATTCTCCCTAACCATGAGTTATGGTCGTGGTGTAAACATGGGTTGTTTACCTTTGTTGGCAGTGGAACTTTTCGACTTCGAACCACCATTAGGAAACTTTGAACTTGCCCTAAGATGTTGATATTCTATCTTCTTGAATAGGGTTACAACCCCATTTTAAGTACATAGGGTTTGTAAGGATACTTGATTGAGGATGGCAACTCGCAACCTGTGTACAAAACTGGATATTCGTTGATCCTCAGTCTCCTCCAAATCATTGTGCTTTGCCAACCTATCAAACTCCTCCATGTACTTGTTAATTGTCCTGGTACCCTTCCTATAATCCTAGTACTGTTTGAACAATGGTAATCTGGTGGCAAGAACTGTTCTGCCATTAACCTCTTCATCTTCCTCCATGATCACATTTGAAGCTTTCTTTCACAAGTCTGATTTAACTGAACACAATTCCACCAGGTAGATGCTCCTCTCTTTAACTTGTATGTCACCAAACACGCCTGTTTATCATCTGGAGTACCCATATAATCGAAAAACTTCTCAACCTCACTGACCTAATTCAGATACTCTTCAATGGAAACATTACCATTAAAGGATGGAAATTCTATTTTCATACGATAGTCCCTCTACTCCTAATAATCTCGGCCATTATCCCTCGCAGGACCACGCTGATTCCCAATTACTATTTTTGCGTACTCCTCGTCCTCACTGTTCTTTTCATTGTAGTCTTGCCGCATATTTTGATTTGGACCATGATGAGGAGGGCCATGCGCAGGAATGTCACATCACTTCGTCATCACGATTAGTCAAATCGAGATGACTAATCTCCTAAACTTGAGAAAGAAAATAAACATTTTGGGGTTTTTTTGGTTAATTTTGCGCTTAATTCTCATTAATGTATTTAAAATACATAAATATCTAAGCATGAGATAACCTCATCAAAAAATCCTAAAATATAGGAACTAATCATATCCTAAAACATAGGGATCAATTTGAATACAAGCAAATAACGATACTAGTCTACTACTACCTTATTTAGATACAGATCTATCACTAAGCCTAAATTTCAATACTTATAATTCAAACTACAATTCAGCACATTACCTCGGGTCATAATATTCCCTTTCCCTTCAAATGAATCTTGTCCTCAAGATTCTGAGATATGAAAATTGATGCTTGCTTATATTGATTATAGAATACTCAACCTCAAACTTTAAAGAGTTAAGGAATAAGAATTCAAACCATGGATACTTAAACCAATTCTTTAGGGATTTTTGTAAATAGAAAAGCCTTGGTTTTAACGTCCTTGAACTCATCGGGAATGACAAATTCTATGTGTGAAATTAGGCTATGCTTATTCGAAATCACGAGAAGATCCCTTTGATCCGTCTTTTCCACTTCATTAATCCTTTGATCTTCAAACGCAATTTGTATAGTAGGTGCATCCTCCAACATATTACTCTTTAGAATTATTGGTGATGCTTGGAAAGATCACTTTGATTCTCTGAAATTTCATGGGATCCTTGAACTTTGATTATTTATTGATTTCCAAAATTACATTGGATTGTTTATCTAAGACCTCTCTCATTTGATCCCATGAATCTTACATCATTGCTATGCTTTTGGAGATGTCCTTGGCAATATCTAACATTTAGTTGACAATCTTCGACATGCTCTCCATTCTTTGTTTGCTGTGATTAACACTCTTGCAAGGTAGATGTTGCTTTTCTTTTTTTCTTTTTTTCTTTTTTAATGATTGGGTATGGTCAAAAGTGTAAGGTTTAAACAAAATTAGAATTGTTTTTTAGTTGGGTGTTGCAGTGGCTACTTGGAAGTATGGTGGCTGTTCCTTTGGTTCGTAGATGGGAGGATAAAGTAACAGTATGCGATGAGAACATGATTGAATTTCTTTTCTTTTAAGAATCCGGATGGATCTATTGGCTCTAATACCAAATGTTGTGAACAATGATAATTCACTGAATGTAAAATATAGTTAGTCAACTCAAGATGAGCAATCTCATAAATGCATTTAATGTATGCGCATGCAAGTTGAGTTTTGAAGAATGTAATGCTTTTGAGGAACTTCTAAAACTCAACGGTACATTTAAACATTATCTTTGATAAGAATGCTAAAAATGTTGTTTTGTGATTAAATGGAAAAGAAAAAAATATCGGGAGGAAAATGAGGGAAAATAATAGAAAAATTGCATGGAAAAACCCATGATTCGGGGTAGAAACCATGGTAGGATTAAGGATTGTAATATCCTTATCCCCAGAAATATTGTATTTCTTCTTCTAGAAAACCGAATTTACACAATTCTTTTTATACACTTTCTATCTTTTTTCCTCATTCATCTCTTCCCCCTTTGCTCTATTATCTAGTTTGCTATTAAGATACCTAGGATGCTCAGCAACCTTTTTTTTCATAGCAGGAGGAATGTAGTTGGTTGTACATGGACGTGTTTAATTTCTATTGATCCCTACAAACCTTAAGGACAGCTAATACATAGTACCATTCCTCTACTAGAAGAGAGAGAAAACCTGATGCATGGAGAGTGAGCTAGGAGAGTGATGGCGAGTAGTACAAAGGGCAAGAGAGAGAAAGGTGAGCCATACTAAAAGGGGGGATTACATGTGTCCTTCTGTGTGGTCCAAGCATGTACTATCCAATGTGGAGAGTGGCGCAACACTCGACCAGGAAAGACTAATTTCTCTCTCATGGTAGTGCTCGGTGACCAGCATGTGCACCAAATCGTGTCCGTTCTGCCTCACATTGTTGGCGTATACGAAGGTGTAGCTCCCTTCACCTGTGCTCATTATTTTCGTAGATCAATGGCACTAATGTTTAAGGTCAAGATGCCACCTTCACACAAAGTCTTTATATTTACTTTTGCAAGCTTGGGTACTGTACAACATACATATTTAACCAAATATTAGATAGCCTCATCAACAAATCCTAAAATATAGGAACTAATCATATCCTAAAACATAGGGATTGATTTGAATACAAGCAAATAACAATACTAATCTTCTATTACCTTATTCAGATAAAGATCTACCACAGCCTAAATTTTAAATATTTCTAATTTCAATAACAATTCAGCTAGCACATTATCTTGGGTCATAAGAGATGCCTTAGTTTATCTCAAAAAGGAGGTCGTTAGCAACATTAGGTGTACGCATAGCAATTAGGATATAAGAGCGTGTGGAGGATCGTCTATATAACTTGCTTTCTTGTGACAGCTAGACCGTTGAAGTCTTTTGTCACATTACTTCGTCATATTTTTCATCTTTAAACAAAAATGAGTCATTCTTCAAATAAGATACCAGGGGTCCATCCAACTTTGGTTGACGTTGATACTTAAGACCAAGATCAGGTCAGCATGGTTGATGCATGGTTGCAATAGGGACTACTGTTATGGTTCTTTGACAAAGAGACATGAACACGTATATGGGTACAACATTGTGACATGAGTAATTTCTGAAAAATTATAACATAAAATAATCGGTACGACACTAGTATGACAATGAGTTTCCTAATTCTTTGTAACCCAGCACCCACTGAGTTTGCCAAGGCGACTAAGGCATAAACATGGCTATTGTGTCCTCAGCTGACCTGGGAGACAATGAACTTTTTGAACTGTTTTATTTGCCTTTTGGATTCCCTCTAAACATGCAGCCACGCAGTCATTCTGAGTAGCGTACTCCTTAATCAATTGATTGGCCACTAGTAGTGAAACCCAGTAGACATTCAACTTTGTGATGCTTTGTCTGTCCAGATCGTAACCCTGCCAGCAAGACCTTGTATTTGGATTCATTATTGGATGCTGGGAATTTTAATGGTAGTGACTATTCGATCACCAACCCCTTGGGAGATACTAAAACTAGAGATATTCCTTCTCCTTGGTCATTGGATGCCCCGTCTACATAGAGTTTCCAAATGGAATCTTGTTCGAATGTCTGAATCTGAACTCTTGGATTGATTTCCTCAGCTTCTAAAGCGTTCGGTTTTGTTTTGGAAGTGAATTCTGCTACAAAATTCAAATGAACTTGGCCTTTGACTGTTGTTTTGGGCTAGTAATGCATGTCTAATGCTTTTAGTAATGTCCCGCACTTTGCTATCCGTCCAGAGAAGTCTAATGCTCTCAATAGTGTTCAGAGCAGATGTTCGATGACAACAATGATGGTATAGGCTTGGAAATACTGGGACAGTGTTTTAATATTGTGAACTACGGTCAATTCCACCTTTCACAACGGCACGTATCTAGTCTCTACATCACTCACCGTTTCACTCACATAGTATACAGGACTTTGAATATCCCCTTTAATTGTTATCAGTATGACATTAATTGCGTGCTCAAATAAGGCCATGTAAAGGTACAGAGGTTCTCTAGGTTTTGGACAAGAGAGGATGGGTGCTGTGGATAATATTTCTTCTAAGTTTTGAATGCTTGGTCATATTTGTGTCCACATTCGCCTTTATTCCATTTACGCAACAGTTTGAAAAACAATCAACATTGGCTTACTGATTTTGAGATGAATCGATTAAGGGTTGCAGTCATCTCGATGAGGAATTCTTTAGTCTCTGAAGCCTCTGAATCGCTGAAATATGATTAGGGTTCACTTCAATATTTCTTTGTAGCATTAAATACCCCTAAAAATTTCTTGATCCCATGTTAAACACGCATTTAGGAGCAATTAAACAAAGCTTGTATGCTTGGAGAATCTTCAAGGATGTACCGCATCCGTTTTACTTTTAACGGCCATATTATCATTCCAGATCTCCATGTTCTTGCCTATCAATCCTTCAAAAATCATGGTTCTTGAAGCTGAATGACGTCACAGTGAAGCAATCATTATCCTTAATTTGATCGACGAGAATAAGGGTACATCCTTGAAGGAGTATAAGAAACTCATCCAGGGTTGGCTAGAATTCATATCCACCAACTGATCGATCTTTGATAGAGGGAACGGATCCTTAAAGCAAGTTTTTTTTCAAGTCAGTGAAGTCTACATAAATACACCATTTCCTACTCTTCTATGTTTTCTATGATTGTTTTACAAAGCCATTCTGGATATTGTACCTCTTGTATTACACCTACTTCGAACAGTCGTTTGACCTCTTGGTTTATGGCTTCTATATGACCTTTAGTTGCTGTTTGGATTCACGTTTGCGTTGGTGTGTTTGCACGTTTTGCGTTTTCTCCTCTTTTTCTTTTTTTCTCTTTTTCTTTAGTGCTTATGAACAGTAACTAATACTGTTCATGTACGTGATTACACTGTGCGGAAGACAAAGTTATTGTTACACATTGGTTATGCATTGTTCATGGGACCCACAAACACTTTATTCAAAAAAAAAAATTAAAAATAGGTCTCACGATACTATTCATATATTTAAAAATTATTTTGCTACAGTGTTTTCAATTTTCAGTCTTCAGCAATAAGTTTTATCCAAACGGATCCTTAGTTGTCTTTCTTACCTTTTGCTTCTTCAACACACACCTCAGATATCTACATTAAGGCTATGGACTTGGCATCCAAGCCTAGAGCTTTATATGGTATCCACGTGAAGAAGAAGAGATGCTCCTCCAAAAATTGAATCATCTTCTCTCTTTTAGAAGGGTTCCGAGAACTTCTAATCTCAAAGTATTTCTATGAGAGACTGCGTCTTCAGCTTGTCAAATCATTAGTTAGGCTAAACTTGTATAAATGAGTGGAATCATGTTAACGCCTCTTAAGAGTGAAGTTTTGACTATTTATATTTCTCCCTCTAGATTAAGGGTTTTACACTAATGTCGCAACTTATTTAATTAATGGGAAATATTGAAATCATATTGAAAAATATATCATTTTTATTGATATACTTTTTTTTTTTTTAGAAAGTTTCAATCTATGGCGTCCGCTCTTGATGATAACTCTTTATCATCAGACCAAAACACCAATCAGTTTTTAATATAGGCGGGGATTGAACCTCAGATCTCTTATTCAAACATCAGAGACTTTACCAGTTAAACTAACTAGAACCCACTTTTTTTTATTGATATACTTGAATGTACATTTCTTGAAAAAATAACTAGAATATTATATGACTTTGGTTTAGAAATTACATGGCTTCAATCCTACTTTAGAAATTGAAAAGTACATGAAAATTTTAATTTATGAACTGTTGATCTAAGTTCGGAATCTATGTTATAAGATGAGAAGGTGTTAGGCATTCATCTGGCTCGATGAAACCAGTTTCCTAGACTGATAGTAGCACCATAAAATTTTTTAGGGGTGTCAACTTTGATAAGTTATTGGTTTTGTGTTTGGATTAACCACAAGGTTTCAAATTCTTTTTCAATGACCATTTTGGATTACTTATTGGAACAAAATATATCGGTATCAGTGTCCATTGTTTCGAGACTATGCACTAGATACATAATTATGTTAAAAATTTAAAAGATAATTTCTAGAATGATATATTGGTTATTGAAGAAAGAAAAAACAAAACGAAAAAAATGGGATTTTTTTTATCATCATCAAAACAAAACAAATGTGATATTGTTGTAAATAATCAAGCATGTAATAATACTAATAAAATATACAAGTTCCAAGAAGTGCATCATCTCACTAACCTCCACTACAAATCTGCATTTTTTTTTTTTTATTCTTTTTCCTTTCTAAATTCTCATGCTTCCTTATCTTTTCTAAAGTCCTTCACCCTCAATTCTTCTATCAATGATTTTAAAAACCATACCAATCAAAGAATCAAAAAAGGGAGTAGTTTCTAGTTCTTTTGTCCAAATAAGAACGGACCATTGGATAAAGCAGTCCTATATTCATAACTGTATATTTCCCTTTTAATAATTTTTTTTTTTAAAATTTCTTATGACTGATCTTTTTTCTTTTGATGGGTTTATTAATATTCGAATGGTATTTTTATTTATTATAATGTTAGTAATGTTTTCTATTAATATGCATTTTATGCATTTATGCAAAGTATTCTTTCTATATAAAAAAATTATGAAGATTTAAATAATCTCTCAATTTTTTCTCAAAAAAAAAGTAATCTCTCAATTTATCAAAAAAAAAAAAAGAATAATATATTCAACATATTAACAAAATTGACTGAATTTTTTTTTCATATTTAGACAAGTCTGACATGATGGGGAAAGACGAAAAATTAGAGGTTTTGGATTTCAAAGATTGCGATGTCAAAAGTTTTTTTTTTTTTTATTGGAACGGTGTCAAAATTCCATTCCATAAGCATCAGTGTTACTTGAATAATCCCTCATTTACGAATCCACCATGTACTAACATTGTTGTTATGTATACTATGCCTGCAGTGATTTGTCTTACAATTATCTGCTGGGAGGATTTCCTTCTTGGGTCAACGAAACAAATTTACTACTGTATGTTTTTCATTACTTACTTCATTGTCTTTATTTTGTCCTAATAATGTTAAATAATTCAATTTATAAGTGGTAAATGAAAATCCGCAAAATAAATTCCGCCAAGGTATGTGGAAAAGATTGACCAAATATATTATCTTTTCTTTGTTTGGTTTGCAAGAAGAAGACAGAGGAAAAATATATACTTTTAAGTTTGTAAGTTGTAACCCTTAAAAAAGAATAATGTTGGAGATACAAACTATTTCACTAAAATTTTTACAGGCTGTTGATATAGTGAGTGATTATAACTTATTAAAATATTATTGGTTCATGTGCAAAATATTAGTAATTTTAAGAGATAAATGTTAAAAATCAGCAAATGTCTCTCTTTCTTTCCCTCTCTTTCGGCCCAATTTGGGCTGATGGCAAAAGGTTGGGTCCCACGGAAATGGTATCACCCAAAAATCTAATAAATCATTCTATTTTCTCTTCTCCGGTGCTCCCATTCAACCAAACTAAGTGTTAGGAGCTTTACAACTTACTGATGATAGCATGAGGACTTGGAGTGCGTGGACAACATTAGGCCAGTCACTGGGCTCAATGTTTTCTCAAGACACCAATGGCTCATCATGCCTATCTAATGAAGCTCCTAACTGCTCTTTAAGGGAGACAAGTCCAGTCTCCCTGCTAGATTCAAATTGATGAGCATGAGGAGGGGTAGCATGTGGAGGCACCTTGCTCCACATGATGCCCCAAGGCTATGGCAAGGGTGAACTATGGTGGGCAGAGATGGTTGTGGTGATAATGAGCAGTAGCAGATGGTGCTGACCCTAGGTGATGGTGGCTTGGCTGATGGTTGCTTTGTGTGTGGACTTGGTGGCTTGTGTGCAAGGTAGTGCTAGGCTATAGTGATGATAATAGGTTGTGCAAGGCATTGGGCTGGTTGATGCTGGCAGAATGCATAGACTTGTGTGAGTTGGCTGATGACAATTACTTAGTGTGCTGCATATGGGCATGCTATGCGGGCTGTGATGCTGATAAGAAAGGCTTGGGCAGGGGCTAAGCTTTAAAACGTGATGGGATAATCATGTGTGGGCTACTGGAGCATGGGCAGAAGCTTCATGATGTGCTGAGTAATAGGCTGACATGTGCAGAGTGTGCAGCAGCAATTACCAGTAGTTACCAAACAGTTCCTGGCTTATTAGATATTTAGACCTGCTGTGTAAGAGCTAGAAACGTGGAGAGTAGGCCAAGATAGCATCAGTTGGAGGTGTCCTAAGTCAAATCACATGTGCAAGTCCTGGACAAGGGGCAATTACTTGATAGTAATTGCCGTAACAGTTATTTCTGTGCATATAACCTATGTTGTTGGGTTGTGAACACTAGAGTGTGTAATATTGCCTTAGAGAATTTCATGTGTATTCTGCAGGCTTCCTTTGTACTTAAATATTGAGTAATAAAGGTTGGGGTTGGTGCCCTGTAAATACTGTGTGTGTTATGTGTGTAAATTCCCTTGATAATTCTATTCTGAGTGTTCCTACAGTGTGTGTGAAAGGTGTATTGGCTAAGACTAAGTGAGGAACTTAGTGTCATCACATGCAAGAAATTTAAAAGAAAAATTCACCTTGTGACACTAAGGAAAGTAAATCCATTTCCTCTTTTTTACTCTTACCTGTTTTTTCCTATCTATCCAAACATAGCGCTAAAGCTATTAATATTATTATAAAAGAAAGGGAAAGATATGGCTTCTAGTATCTAGCAAAGAAAGAAAAGATCAAGTCAATACGAAGTGAGTTAATGAGGAGCTAAAACAAAATTATTAAATAATCACCCTTAAGTGCCTCTACATGAGGCATGGTCTTTAGGCTACATTTGGTTGAAAGTGGAATAGGAAGGATAAAAATAGGATTTGATGTTTTTTAGCAAGGAGAGAAAAGTGGGATGATTTTTTGTGAGGTCCAAACATTTTATCCCTGGGCGTTGGGCCCACCAAAAATTCATCTCTCTAATTTGGAGAGAAAACATATATAAAAAGCTTGTTGCTAGCACAGTTACCAAATTGCCTCAATTGTTTAATGCGTCTCACCTACACTCCAGCCACCTTTACCACAAAATTCATATCTCATTGCTTCTCTTTTGTAGCTTGTTTGCACTCTGCACTCCATACAGCTCTACCCGTATGTCTCACTTTTTTTAATTATATATTTTTTTCTTCATTTTTTTCTACTTTTTAATATAATATAGTATATTATATATAATATCAAAGGAAAATAATACGATGAGTACAAAGAAATAATAAATAATATATTATATTATCTATATCTGTTATCTTGTTAAGTATAATTAGTAATAATTAATATTTACTTCTAATTTAATGAGTACAAAAAAATTATATTTTACAATGTCATAAGGGCACAAGATTAAATTTATATAAATTACATTTTCTGTCCTCCCACTTTTCTCCCTAACTTTATAAAATAAAGTTTTATCCCTTTACTTTTCCATCCCTCCATCCAATACACATCGAGAGAAAACTAAATATTTTTTATCATTCCACTTTTCTATTTTCCCAACCAAGTGGATCCTTAATCTACCCAACTTATGTTGACTTGAAAACAAAATTATTTCCCTAAAAAGAGGGAAATGATATGATAAATGTTATAAATACTAAATGAATCCTATTGTATTTCCCAATGAATAAAATATATAAGAGTTCCTTATATAGGTGCATAGAAGTGAAATAGAAGAGTATTAAGCATTCATGCAAAGCAAGTAAACTAATGTGAGCCTAAAGCCCAAGTCACATGTTAACAGCCCCTTTCAAACTCAAGGCGGGTGGGAGACTAACTTGAGCTTGTCAACCAAAGCATAAAGACATCCCTTAGGTGTGACTTTGTGAAGATATCTACAATTTGATCTTGAGAGGAGACTGAAAGCAGCTTGAGAGCACAATGGACGAGATGTTGACGAACAAAATGACAATCAATCTTGATGTGTTTGGTCCATTTATGGAAGACATCATTGTGAGCAATCTAAATGGCAATTTGCTTATCACAATAAAGAGAAGTGGCAAAGAATGTGGACATACCTAAATCCTTGAGAAGTTGTCGAAGTGAGAGGAGTTTAGATGTGGTATTAGTAATGGCATGGTATTCCTCTTCAATGCTGGAGTCGTCCACCATATGTATGGTTTATTTCTTGCTTCGCCAAGAAATTAGAGAGAAATCAAGAAGAAAACAATAACCAGTAGTTTGTCTTCGATAAGTAGGAGTGCACTTAAGTTATTGAAGAATGCGCAAGACAGCAACATAATGAGTTGATTGTGGAGTAGACAAGAACTGGCTCACCTGGTGAAAAGCATAAGAAATGTTTGGACGAGTGATAGTAAGATAAACCAAGCTTTCAATCAATTGCTTGTAAAGAGTGTAATAAGAACCATACTTGAGAATTATTTGATTTTCCCTCAATAAAATCTATGGTTTGTTTTATATGGGTCTTCAATATTAAGACTCACTCTAACAGATCCATTAAGAGATATTGCAAAAGGTTTCACGCAAGTGCAACATTCACTATGAAAAGACGTCGCTTTGGTTGCTCGCCTCTCATCCATTCATATTCTATTCGCTTTTGCAACCTCTCGATAGTAGAACATTTTTCAAAGATGTGAAAAATGCCTTCTTAAGTGGGAACTTGAGTAAAGATATTTATATGTAACCTCCTATTCCCCTCTCTCATCCACCAAACATGGTTTTTCAGCTTCGTCATGCACTTTATGGTCTTAAGCAAGTTCCACGAAACTTGATTTGCTAGGTTCAGCTCCAAAGTCTCTCACTTGGTCTATTATGCTAAGTCCTATGATTTTACTTTATTTCTTCAGTAGTTGCACTGATAAATGCACTATTTTGCTTCTTCTATATGCTGGTGATATAGTCATCCCCAGTGAGAACCTTAGTGTCATTTAGGAACTCAAGGTTTTATTCCATCAACACTTTGGGTTTATCAAAGATTTGTGAATGAAAATCTTTATTAACTTAGCAAAAGAAGAATACATGCTCTATTTGTATACACAAAGAAAAGAGCCAAAATCTAAAACTAACAGCTATAACCACTTAAACAATTAAGTGGTTGTTGGGTTATGTTATTTAAACAACAGTTTTTAGTGTTTAAATAATAATAACACTTTTAACACTCATTTCTATAACACTCAAATACATATTTCCACAATACTGAAAACTAAACAACAATACTTGAACACT
Organism: Castanea sativa; assembly: GCF_040712315.1. NCBI lineage: Eukaryota > Viridiplantae > Streptophyta > Magnoliopsida > Fagales > Fagaceae > Castanea > Castanea sativa. Next base: position 12,230,473 of record NC_134023.1, read on the forward strand.
GCTACCAAACAGGCCCTAACTAACTAACATTTAATCACTAATAGTCACAAGATTCATTAAACTGTACAAATAAGAACTAAGCTACAATTCGTTTCTGCAGAGTAACAATAAGCTGTCTGTCGTTTACCTCTGTTTCTTCTTTTGCTTCAGCTTCTCATCCTTCTCTTCCTCGACTGGACATAGCCTTTCTTGCTTGTTATTCTAATAGGGTTGAAAGATCATAGAAATCTTAGCTATTTTTTGGGGTTTGAAATTACCTTCTCTACTAATTGTTTCTATCTGATCCAAGCCAAGTACACCTCCAACCTTCTGTCTCTAATTGGCCTTACCAACAATAAGATTATTGATCATCCAGTCAAACTTATTGCGTTTCTTAGATGAACCTGTTTAGACATTTCTTATGTTATGCATCAGGTGCACCAGTTCATGTTTGCTCTACTATTGACTCACTATGCAGTCTTCTAACACATTCTTTGATATCTATACTATATGGTACTCTCTCTCTTTTTTCCACATAAAAGAACAGGGTACTCTTTTCCACAATCTGCACTTTTCGGCTCAATCTTCTCGTGTCTTGTGAGCCTACTCTAATGATGACAAGGTAGGTAACCCCAGCGATCACCAGTCCACAATATTGTTTTCTCTTTGACACATTTCTGATCTCTTGAAGAATAAGTAAGAAACAATCTATAGTGAGCTACTTCAGTAACAAGGCTAACAATCTATAATGATGTCTTTTATGAATAAACCAAGCACATTGAAATCGCTACCTTGTTAGGCATCTACTTCAGGATTCTCTAAAGCTACTCTTTGTCCGGTCACAAAATCAACTTGTCAACATCTTTACAAAGTTACATCTTACTAGACATTTTCATACTTTAGTTAACAAACTTAAATTGGTCTCTCATCCTTCTTGAGTTTTAGGGGTGTTGTTTGTGTACTAACCCATTAGGTTTTAAGTCCAATTTATTTTTCATGTATTGCAAACATACTCGTACAGAACTCATTCTTGTATTACACTTATATGCCCTTTTATACAAAGACAACTCCTTTACAGTTTATTTTTCTCCGAGTAATCGAATACAATAGAACTTTGAGCAAATATTGTATTGAAAGATTTCCATCTGATTTTTTTTTATTCCTAATATTCTATATCCTGCTACTCTTGAATGCTACGTCCCCCCTAACCTTCACAAAAAAATCTTGAATTTTGAATATAGGCGTGAAAACTCTGGTTTTACTAAAAATGAAACTGACATGGAAATCTTACTGGCTATTTTATGCAGTAATTTAATTGCCAACCATTTCACAATAAAGAGTTCAGGCAGAAGGTAAATCTATCCATGCTATATTTCAATGGTTGAATTTTACCATGATGAATGTGTTAAAACAAAAAATGCCGTTTCTAATCCAGTTAACATGTTATAGATCTTTTTATAATATGGTTGTTGCTAACAGCTTAAGTTGTCGGTTATGGCATTGGGGCTATTGGAGGCTCATAGTCATGAGGTTCTGAACATGCCCAAATATTTTGGAACATGTTTCTTAATGCGTAGCGTAAATCATCAACCACTATTTCTTCGCAATGTAATGTTTTTACCTGCATTAAAGTAAAAATGCCGATGGCTGGGTTTTGATTTGGATTTCGTGGCTAGGCTTCGTGGGTGGGTTTTATGGTAGTGGGTGGTTCCTGTGGCTAGTTGTTGACTTGTTGTAGTGGCGGTGTGTTAATTGAGATCATGTGGATTTGCTCTCCTGTGATTGTTGGTGTGTGGTGGGTGCTAGGTTGTGGGTGGTGGTAGCTTGGGTTTTTTATTTGAATTCGTAGTTTTTCTCTTTGTTGTTGTCTGTTAGTGTGGGTTTTGCTGCTCTTTGGATCTGATTCTTGTTGCTCTTAGGCTTTGTGGTGACTTCTGATTATTGGGTGCACATGAGAGAGACTCTTAGAGGGGTACAGTCAGGTAGAGAGAGAGAGAGACGTTTTTGGTTTTACAGTAGAGAGAGAGATAGTGAAATTAATTTTTATTAGTTGTTTATATTATTTTATTAGTTTATTTATATTGTTTTAATGGATTGTATGTTAAAATAAGGAATTCAGATCCTCTAGATTTCTTAGGGTACTCTACCAAATAGATTTCTTAAATCTTAGCAATTCTTTAATGATTTAATGGTCTAAATTTTACCATGTTAGAATTCTACTAACAATAATCTTAAGTTTTTTTGTTTGCAACATTATTTTATTATTTTAAGAGTATTGTTAGTGGAATGCTAATATAGTAGAATCTAGACTTTTAAATCATAAAAGAGTGGTTAGGATTTATGAAAATCTATTAGTAGAGTAACCTATGAAATTTAAAAGATCTAAATTCTAAAATAAAATATGCGATGTAGAGTGTATTGTCAAGTGAAATGTTAAAATATATAAAGTAATTTTTTGAATGCTAAATGTTTTAGGAAACCGGATTTAAATGCTCTTAGAAGCAATAAAATTGAAAAATATTATAAATCTCTTAGATAATAAGTGATTAAATACTTATAATATATATTAGTCAAATTGGAAAGGTAAGGTTTGACGACCACAAAAACATAAAAGAGATTCTTACTTGCAAGCAAAGACTTAACTTGGTAACACTGTGATTCACAGGCACAACATGTAGGACCTAATGAGTTCATCAGCAATTTAAGGGGGGGATATTGTAGTATTTTACATTATGTGGATTTGATTTAATAAATATACTTTGTGAACGTATGCTGTGTCTAACATCATGTATTTACTAGGTCTGACCGGGTTATATAATTGAATACGATAAGGCACAATTTAACTTAACTAGTCTTTTTAAAGTACAAGCATAGATATTTCTAGTACTTTCTTAAGGTTATCAAAATGAGAGTATCAAGTTTGTGAGTTAATATTGAGAGTTTGTTTTGGATGGATTGGAATTTGGCTTAATTTTTGTGATTGTGAGAAGTTTTCTGTGTTTGTGTTTTAGAGAATTATAAATTTGGTTTTTTTTTTTTGGGTTAATTATATAGTTGTAATTCATATCTTTAATAGTGTAGTTTGGTTGACATTACAAAAGTTGGGGTCCAACTACAATAAATTCTATGTTGTGTATTGCTTGTTTTTAGTGGTTTTCATGTTCTTCACAACACAGTAATTCCTTGTTATTGCAATTACAATCTTGCAGTAGACAACCTAGTTACCTAGCTCCACTCATAATTTATTTAAAGATTCTATTATCATGGAGCAATCATTAGTTAGTATTATTAGGAAAATGTTAATTTGCATATCACCAAGGGACTATTTCACATTATAGGAATGAAACCTTAATCCCAAGTATGAACATTTTTATCAGTCATGTATATAGCTGATTGAATATCTAATGTGCATTTTTATTCTGCTTTTAGTGCTTTTCCTTCAGGATTGAAGTGTCTTCAACGGAGCTTTCCTTGCAATCAAGGCTCTGGAATCTGTAAGTACAGTTAAAATCTTACCCCTGATTGCAAGATTGGAAAGCACTCGGAGGTATTGACTATTGAGGCAAAACAATGAGACAATTTCAAATAGTGATGGAACTTCAAATGTTTACCAAACACTCATATGGATACAGTACACCAAGGAAGCATCCCTAATCTATGATTGTGATGAAAATAGGATCTACCTTTTTAAGGGCTACATGGAAATTATTAATCACAAGTATCTATTAATGCGAGAAACAGAAAAGAAATGAACTTCTGCCACGAAACCTTTAACAGTGATCAATGAGAGAGGATGGGGTGCTCGGGATTGCATATGTCATAAACAGCCAAGAAATGCAGAAATATATAATCATTATTTTGTAATGCGATATACATTATAATTTGTTTTTTAAAATTTATTGAAAATAATTTTCTCTCTAAAAATGCAGAAATTTTTACAAGTATTTTCTATTTCTTTGCCTCTAAAAATATATCATTCTATTATTAAATGGCGTATTTAATTGAGATTATTATTCTTTTTTTAGGTGGTCCATTTCTTCTAATATCTTCTATTATATATAATACATTAAGTTTTTCAAATTTTTTTAGATACAACTAAACTTAAGTGGATGACATAGCGGAGTAAAAGATTAACAAAATTAATATAGTTGTTCAACTTAAAAATGTATTACGTTATTTTATAGCTTATATTTTACTTTCTTGGTAAAAGACTACTAGACTCGAATTAGGTTTCTACATGCATGATGCATGTACAATGTTGAAATGCAAAACTTGCTTCTAAACACAATCTAGAATTCGTGATGCAAACTTGTAAATTTTATTAACCTACAAAGCAATAAGTTCTTCTCTTCTTTCGAGTTTCAGATTCTGAGTTTGCAATTAACTGTGGTGGACCTCAGACTACTTCAACTACTGGGATTATATATGAGAGGGATAATGACACCCTTAATGAAACTACATATTATGTGACTGATACAAGCAAGTGGGCAGTTACCAATGCTGGATATTTTACGGGGGGGACAGAGGTCTACACTATTCTATATCAGAATAGCAGTTCGAATGATTTTGAATTCTCAAATACTTTTGATTCAAAGTTATATCAGACAACTCGACTCTCTCCTTCATCATTAAGATACTATGGTTTGGGACTTAAGAATGGCAACTACAATGTTACTCTCCAGTTTGCAGAAACAGCTTTTCAAAACTCTGCTACGTGGAGTAGTCTTGGGAGGCGTGTTTTTGATATCTATATCCAGGTCTGTACCTTAATATTGAACTGTTTTAGAATTACAATGTTTAATTTTAGAATGAAAAATAAATAAGTTTTTTGTTACAATTTTTTTTTTTCACTATACTATATATAAGTATATTTCTTTGGACAAAGCATTAAGTGTTTTGTATTTTTAATAATCATACAGCGTGACATGGGATTATGATGGCCATAAAACTCTTAAAGTGCTAGTAAGAATCTAAGAGAGAGTGTGTGTTTTTTGGGGAGTTTGGCTTCTCTCCAGTACTTTTTAAAAAAGAATCTCTTTTTGTTTTAACTAGTAAGTTTCTCGTGTGATACACGGATAATGTTGTAATATCTTATACAAGATGGTTTTGGAATATGTTGTATATGTATTATAGCATAATTGCTATAGAATTTTATTAATAATGAGTTCATCATAAAAAGTAACAACTATAAATTATACACGCATATCCATTATAATTATCCAATTGAAGGAATGAAAAAAAAAAATACAACTTTGGAGGAATATTATAGAATAAAAGTTGATATAGAATGTCTTTTTCTTTTTTCTTAATTCTTAAACAAAATGCACATCCTAAATACCCACAATCAATCACATCATTTACAAAACTCACGAATCCACAATGTCTGACCTTAGCATCAAAATCATAATTGACATTGTCACTCAATATAAAATTCAAGCTCCCTTCCTTGGCTATAGCTAACTCATACGGTTTAGGATTAAATTAAACAACAATATTAGAGTCAGATAGGTGTCGTCAAAAGATTGAAGGTAAATGACATCATTTTTTATATATGTATTTGATATGGCATGTTACAAAGTGCTATGTGTATGTATATATATATATATAAAGGAGTAGAAGTGCAAGAGGTGAAAATAGTTAATTAAAATGCAAAGAGTTTTGTATATATGTGTTAGAAATGAAAAGTCTTGAAACATTGAACCAAATGAAACAAAAAGTCAATATTTAATTTGTTCTTATCTCTAATGTGGCACTTGAGAATATTTCAATTCTTTTTGCATAGAATGTGCCACTTGACAGAACCTCATGCACTCCCACATGAAGTCTCTGCTTTTATATATATATATATATATTGATTGATTGATATTGATTGATGAGAAACTTCCACATCACCCACAAACTAAATAAAATGTGGAAATTAAAACTCACCAGTCACTACCACTTGCCATTGTTATTTAAAACAAAGGAAGTGTCCAGTTAAAAAAAGTACTAAAAATAAGCTAAACCCTTATTTGGGGGATTGATCGTTAAGATACCAGAAATTTTTATAGTTATCTGTCTTTTCATTAAAAAAAAAATAGAATAGAAAAGTAAAATAAACTATCACACAAGGGAAGATAAAGGTTTAAGTAATTTGGCATTAGGCCTGCGTCCAAGAGTGAATTTTTACTAAAATAGGGAGAATACAAAGGTGGAAGAAAAACACTCTCACAAAAGTTTGTTAGTATATAGTTGTAATAGGTAATTACTACATAATATGATGTGCACTTACATATACAATGACAAATGTACCTAAGAGTTAGGTTTCAGGGATTGTCTAATGGGTTAAAACTCCTAAACTATTGACGCTAGTATATTTAGGTTACCACTGTCTTAATTAAAAATGGCATGCAAAATAAAGTAGGAAAGAAGAACTATGAAATGGGACAGATGCACAGAGATATACATGGAAAATCCCTAGGAAAAGGGGTTAAAAAATTCTGTGAAATAAGGCTTAAACTCTTACTTTTGAGTTTTGAGAGAACTTTGAATTTTGTTAATGTGGGTCCTAAGAGAACACAATAATTAATTTTTTTTAAAAATATTTTTTTGAAAATTGAAAAAATGTTAACAATTTTTTCAATTTTCGAAAAAAAATTTTCAAAAATAAATTGTTTAATGTATGCGTAAGAACACACGCTAACCGGATTCTTTTACTAAAACAAAGAAAAACTTTTACGAGGTGTTGTCTCTTACAAAAGCTCTCTATTCTCTCTTTTATGCTATTTTTGTTTCTATTCTTTTCCAGAAAAAGCCAAAAAGGTATGTGTCTTGGTTAGCTCCCCTTTGTTTTATAGGGCAATATGGCAGCGGGATCTTGTGTAGGTGGCAAGTATGCCAAATTATAGGTGCAGCAGAGGTCATTAGTTATTGCTGCCGAGAGAGTGCAACGTCAGGCTTGACCCTGTTGTCCTTGGTTCTGGGCTGTAGGTGGTGAGCCAATGAGATTACTGCACACAATGTATTGTTTAGTCCATGCAGAGTGTTGGCCAACGAAAGCACGAGATCAAGGTCCTTTATGATGGCTGTACTCACACTCCTTTGTGGTAGTGCTCTTTGTGTGTCCTAGACTAGTATAGGATTGTGATTTTATACAATCCTATGATCTAACTCGCGATCTCACGTCGATTCTAGTTTACAAGTAATATTCTAGTACTAATAATTTGATTATGCGGTACCGGATCATAGAATCTTATGATCTTGAAAACCATGACCTGAAAGGGTTCGGACCATTTCAATATCCACATTTTTCTCTGTAATTTTACCCTGAATTGTTGCTGAGTGATTAATAGCAATTGACCTTGTGGGTTTTTTTTATTATAATATTTACTTAACTAATTTCCAAAACCCCAACAAGACTAGTTACTTTTGAAACTCCAAATGTGTCCCTAACAAATGGTCAACGTATTGAATGAAAACTTTGACGTGAGCATCCCCAATCGTATTTTTCCCCCTACTATTTTTATCCTCGTCTGTGTTTCTAGTTAAGTTTTGAATTTGTTTATTTCAGGGGGATCTTGTTTTAAAGGATTTCGACATAAAAAGGGAGGCCGATGGACACTCTTTCCGGGCTGTTCAGAAGGACTTTAAGGTTCTGGTATCAGAAAACTACCTTGAAATCCATCTATTTTGGGCAGGAAAAGGAACATGCTGCATACCTGAAATAGGAACTTATGGACCTTCTATTTCAGCCATCAGTGCTACGCCAGCCCCAGGTAACATAGTAAAAAGTCTGTAAATGCAATTCAGAAGATGTACCACCGCTTTTCCTCACATGAAGTCACATACTAGTATTATGTTATTGACCATGCCTTGCTTTTGTATAGATTTTATACTCAATGTTAGTAAGAAACCTTCGGGCAGCAAGAAGAATAAGATTGGTCTTATTGTGGCTATATTTGTTGGTGGTGTTGGAGTATTAAGCTTTCTGTTTGTTTTCGTGGTTTTCTTCAACACCAGAAGAAGAAAAAATCTTCAAGCCAATGATAATGACGGTAAGCCAGAAATCTTATATTGCACATCAATGATGGTGGTTGTTTCTATATTTTTAATTCAGTAGTTCATTGGTAAGTTGACCTTTGTATGCTGCTTATTTTATTTAGTACAAAATCCGGTGTATCAATTTCATGTTTATTTACAAACAATAACAGCATAAAGGAATTTGTACTGGAACCTTTTCAATCTCTCTGTGAACTTTACAAACGCGCACATACATGTTAAGTATACATGTGTGATTGAAGTTTCACATTAAATAATGATAAAAAAAAATGAGTTGTTAATATAATATTATTAAGCAAATACCCATTAGGTTTAGGCATTTTTGTTGTCTTTATATGTTATTTTAATTATTCAGAGAAACGTCCTAAGGTCTTTAATCCCAACAATCTTTAAGAAGGAATAAGAAACTAAGAAACATGAGTAAGTTGACTGGACAGTTTTTAGAAGAACCATGAGTAGAAGAATCTGCTAGTACATGTTCAACTTTTTAGTTTATATGCATGTAGTCAGGAACTGCTGAGTATAATGTACTTATAAGCAGTGTCTTGTTGATCATATTCCCCACCCCCCATCTCCCCTACCCCCCTTGTGTGTGTACTGATAAAGCCTCAGGGTATGACCAACTTCCAATATATTCTAGCCGCTAAAGACACTATGGTTACTACAAATTACGACTTGTCTTTATGTTTCAATTGCAGATCTCTTAGGACTAGATGCTAGACCATTCACTTTCAGCTACGCTGAACTAAAGATAGCTACAAATGATTTTATTCCTGCTAACAAGCTTGGAGAGGGAGGATTTGGAATTGTCTATAAGGTAACTCTTTATTCTATTAAGAACTCGAGTGAGTCCATGTCTGTGACTTTAATTTGACCATCTATTAATAGCTTCGAGATGTTATACATATATTACAGTTTCCAAACAGATGACAGCATGCAACATCATATGTTTTTCATTTCATTAATTCCTTCCTTTATTTTTATCGTTATTCAAACTTATATTTAGACCCCCACATCGTCTTTCTATTAATTTTAACCAATTAATCAATATCAAGTCCAAGTATATACTTATTCGAATTCAATTGCAGTATGGATAAAACAACGAAACAATCACACAAATGAAGAAGAGAAATTATTCATGAAGCAAAACCAATAAGATATTTTAGTAAAAATGATTGTTAGATTAATTAACAAATCAATACAAGAGCTTATACATAAGCTGTACAAGAGGAAGAAAACAGAAACTAATCGCCAAAAACTAACAAACACGTGTTTAATAGTAATTACAAACTACCACACGTGCTTGTTAATAACAAAACTAATACAGCAAATGAACTACAAGTTGTTTTAGTTAAAATATAACAAAACTACAGTCATTTTGTTCTTCTTTTAATCTGCAGTTACTCTTGTTTTCTTTGGATGCTTCTCTTGGCCCGATCTGTTCTTGTTTCTTCTTCTTATATATTAAGGTGGGCCCGTGTGGCTATGAATTGCTAAGCCCAATTCGGTCAACTAAACCAAATGCAAGTTGTAATAGGACACCACACTAACCAACTAATATTAGTATATATATTAGAGGTTTGTGTTGTGCGGAAATTGTATGAATTCCAAATAACCTAGTAGGCTACGGAATATTAGTATATATATTAGAGGTTTGTATTGTGCGGAAATAGCAGGCTACAGTGGCATAAGAAGATAGAGAGTTAGAGAAGCAGTCAGTTTCTAGTTTTATTGTTTCTTTTGTGAGAGAGAGTTTGGGTGCAATTAGGATTTGGGTTTTTTGAAAGTATTCTTGTATAGTGAAATATCTCCATCGTCACTGTAGAGATAAGCAATTTGCCGAATCACGTAAATTTTTGTGTTCATTGTGTATGCTTATTATTTAATTTATGCCTATTTTGTTGTTATTGATCAAGTCCTAGGGTGCTATTTGCACAACAAGTAGTATCAGAGTAAGGTTAGGATTCAATCCTTTAAATACAGGAAAGATGTCAAGCACAAAGTATGATGTAGAGAGGTTTTGTGGTAAGGGAAATTTTTCCCTTTGGCAAAGGCGGGTGAAGGATCTCCTAATTCAATGAAAAGTTCATCAGGCCTTGCTTGGGAAGGAGAAGAAACTAGAAAAGATGAAGAATGAAGAATAGATAAAGATGGATGAGAAAGTAGCTAGCGATATTCATCTCAACCTAGCTAGGTGATAAGAGCATTCACAACATCCTAGAGGCAATGACCGCAAAGAAAATTTGGGAAAAACTAGAAGGATATGAGAAATAATCTAACGAAAAAGTTGTACATGAAGAAGCAACTGTATAGTTTGCATATGAAGGAGGGTTTAGATTTGTTGGAGCATCTCAACACATTTAACATGTTGAACACTCAATTGTCAAGTTTTGGGGTGAATTATTGATGTAGAGCACGGTTTAATATCTAATTTTTGTAAATATTTAATTTTAGCATTCTTATGTAATTTTTTTATTTTAGATTTAGGTTATTTATTTCCTTATTTTAAGGTACTTTCAATTTTGTTAGTCAAATTAGGGTTTTATATATTTTATAGTCAGCTTAGGGTTTCCTAGCCACCTTAGGGTTTCTAGACACCCTAGATTTTCTTTTTACTACTTAAATGCATTGTAGCCACCAAAGGCAATTCAATTTTCATATTATTATCAATAAACACAGACGTTTTGTCAATTTTCTTCTCTGGTGGATTTCAATTTTATTACCCTATGGATTCAAGGAACCCTTCGTGGATTCAAGGTTTACTACCTCAAAACTAACAGTGTAGTTTCTATTCATGAAAGACAGCATCATGTGTGCTTTCTTCAGGCTTCCGCAACATCAATTATGAGGATGAAGATAAAGCTTTACTCTTATTAGCATCACTTCCTACATATTTTGATTATTGATGTACAAGAAAGAGACTGTGGTACTTGATGAGGTGACTAGTGCTCTCATGTCACACATAAAGATGAAGCAAGATGGTGATGGTTCTTAGACTGATGGACTCATTGTAAAGCCAAAGTTGAGCAATCGGGGTAGAAGCGAGTCAAAATCCAACGAAAACAAATCTTAGTCTAGATCACGTGCAAAGAAAGATGTAGATTACTTTTATTGTCACAAGAAATGACACTACAAGAATCAGTGTAAAGAGTTGAAAGAGTATTTAGAGGAGAAGAGGAATGGAAAGAAGCCCTTAGAATCAACTAATGTTGCTGAAGAAACATCAAATGAAAGTGAAGTTGGTGCAAATTTACTTTCAATCTCATTAGGTAACAATGTTGAATTAGAATCTTGGGTTTTAGATTCAGCATCCTCGTATCATATGACTCCAAAGAAAGATTGGTTTGACACATATAAGCCTTCCAACAGTGGTATGATCCAAATGGGTAATGAAGCAACATGCCCGATTATTGGGATTGGTACCGTGAGGATCAAGATGTTTGATGGAGTTGTGGGAGTTATTAGTAATGTCAAACATGTTCCAAATATTAGGAAGAATTTAATTTCTTTTGGAGTATTGGATGATTTGGGCTATTCATACTCATTAAAAGTTAGAATCATGAAGATTACCAAAGGTGCTTTGATAGCGATGAAAGGAAAAAAAGTATGTATGCTTTATTGATTGATTGGGAACATAGTTATAGGAAGAGTTGCAATGTTATTAAAGAGTTGTCCATATTGGTGAACAGTTATGATTGGCCATATTGGTGAACGTGCTATTAAAGAGTTGCACAAGAGATGTTTATTGAAGGGGGTGAAGACATGCAAGCTAGATTTCAGCGACTATTTTGTGTATGGAAAACAGCATAGAGTTAGTTTCAAGATAGGCTCTCATACAAGTAAAGGAGTTCTTGACTACATTCATTCAGATGTTTAAGATCCAGTTTCAATTTCTTCTTATAGTTGTTCTCAATATTTCGTTAGTTTCATTGCTAACTACTCGAGAAAGGTATGGATTTTTATTTTATGAATCATATCATAAGTCTAATGTGTTTGGCATATTTAAAAAGTGGAAAGCACAGGTTGAAAATCAGATTGGCAGAAAAATAAAATACCTTAGAACAAATAATGGCCAGGAGTCTAGAGATAAAGAATTCATAAGATTTTGTAAATTAAAAGAAATTACTCATCACTTCACAATTAAAGGAACTCCACAGCAAAATGGTGTTATAGAGAGAATGAATAGAACCTTAGTAGAAAGAGTCAGATGCATGAAATTGAATGTAGGGTTGCCTAAGGTGTTCTAGGTAGAGATAGTCAACAAAGCAAGCAACATTATTCACTACAACAAAAGTGGACTATGGTAACGAAACTTTCATTACAATATGCCCTTATTTCGTTGCCAAACACATATGGTGACAAAACAACATTCGTTACCTAAGCCCCGTTACCGAATGTCCTAGTGACAAAAATTATCATCACCAATAGGTCTAAATTTAATATATATAAAAAATGATAGGTTACGTGTTGATTTTTTTTTTTTTTTATTAGTAGATCTCTATCATCAGCTATTAATTTCAAGATTCCAAAAGAGGTTTGATCAGGTAGACCAGTTGATTATTTGAAACTAAAAATCTTTGGCTGTCCAACTTATGTGCATGTGTAGAGTGGAGAACATTCTAAATTGGATTGAAAGTCAAGAAAATGTCATATTAATGAAGCATTTATGTTGAAACAAAACGAAGCAGAGACATGTGATGATAGTTCATAGGAGAAATTAACTGTTGAGGTAGACTTTGACGAGAATAGTTCACCTAATGATAAGGGTGATGATAATGATAATAATAATGATTCGTAGCAGTAACAAGAAGGGCCTTATTCAATTGCTGAAGGTAGAGAAAAACGTATTCATAAAGCACCACAGATATATGGTTTTGAAGACATGGGCAGCTTTACTCTTATAACTAGCAGTGGAAATCCATCGTCTTACAAGGATGAAGAAGAAGTGGGAAGAATAACTAGCAATGTATATATATATATTAGAGGTTTTTGTTGTGCGGAAATTGTATGAGAATTTCAAATAACCTAGTAGGCTACCGCATAAGAAAATAGAGAATTAGAGAAGTAGTTAGCTTTTAGTCTTATTGTTTCTTTTGTGAGAGAGAGTTAGGCTGTAATCGAGATTTGAGTTTCTTGAGAGTGTTCTTGTGCAGTATTATATCTTCCTATTTTCATAGTGAAATTTCTCTGTTGTCACCGTGGAGGTAAGCAGTTTGCCGAATCATGTAAATTCTTGTGTTTATTCTTGTCAAATACTTTCTTTTAAATGAAATCATTCAAAAATTAAAAATGGTTTGATTTTGCCTACAATTTCAAGGTAAAAATAGCCATCCCTCAACAAAACAACAATAACATTGAGTTTTATCCACATAAATTTTTCTGGAAATAAATATATATGATGCAATTTTGTTCGACATAGTTTGATTGTATTTGAGCCGTCAATTAGATAAGAAGTGTCAATTACATATATTGGAGCCACCCACCCTCCCTCATTGGCTAGGTTCTCATTTTCTATATACACTAATAGATCAAAATTATCTCTTGATGAGTAACGATTTATAATTTAATTATTTTCTTTAATATTTGTGTTTGAAACTCAATGCAAAATAGGGAACACTTAATGATGGAAGAGTAGTTGCTGTGAAGCAACTGTCTGCTGCATCACACCAAGGAAAGAACCAGTTTGTAACTGAAATTGCTATTATATCTGCTGTGCAACACCGAAACCTCGTGAAATTGTATGGATGTTGTGTTGAGGCAAATAAACGACTCCTTGTTTATGAGTATCTAGAGAATAAAAGCCTTGATCAAGCATTATTTGGTATATGAACACATCTTTGTTGCTGCTCTATCTCACTTTATATGCATAAATATTTATGTATAGTAAGTAGTTTAAATTTTTATGATTGCATTGAGACAGGGGAAAGAAGTTTGAATCTAAATTGGTCAACACGCTACGCTATATGCTTGGGTGTAGCAAGAGGTTTAGCTTACCTTCATGAGGAGTCACGACCTCGAATTGTACATAGAGATGTGAAAGCCAGTAATATCTTGCTTGATTTTGATCTCATCCCCAAAATATCAGACTTCGGCTTGGCCAAGCTATATGATGATAACAAGAGTCACATAAGCACTGGCCTTGCAGGGACCATGTAAGACCCCGGAAGCTTAGCTAGTTTCCTTGTCTCTTTGAATTATATAATGTTTTATTTTATTTAATGATTGTTTTATTGATTCAGTGGATATCTTGCACCGGAATATGCCATGCGTGGACACCTTACAGAGAAGACCGATGTGTTTGCCTTTGGCATTGTGGCTCTAGAGATTGTTAGTGGGAGGCTAAATTCAGACTCAAGCTTAGAAGAAGAAAAGGCATATCTTCTTGAATGGGTATGTACCATATATATTATGTATTGTTGCATACATAAGGTTTTTATCTTTCTTTGATTGGATGCATAGTTATTTGAGTTGGAGATTGAAAATTAGAATATATATATATATATATATATATATATATATATATATATATATATAATTTTTTTCACTATGCAATGTAGTTCAAAGATGTTTATGCTGTCTTGTAGCTATCCAATGCTAGTTTTTTTTTTTTTTTTTTTTTTTTGGATTTTGTTAGCAAAATTTTAGTTTCAGGCTAGTGCTTAACTAATGCTAAGGATTATCTAATTATCTTTTCCTTTCTAAATATTGCAACTTACTATATGGAGTTATCACTTAATTTATACATATGAAAAAAAATTAAGAAACCCCCAAAATTGCACTACATTGAAAAATGAAGCATTGATTCTCTAATAAGATGAAAATAAATGGCTTTTTATCATAATTAAATTCTAAAAATAAAGTTACACTACTCTAGTCCTAAAGACATTTTAAATTAGAAAATGACAAAAGCAATACATGGGACAAGACCTATAATCTGTCTCCCTATTTCAGTCCAGATACTAAGTCATGGATTGGGAAAGGGTAAGCCTCATCCCGCCCCCCAGGGGCCCTATGATTAAGCCAATTAGGGGCCGTTTAAGGCCCCCCAGCAGAACAAGGACAATAATTTTAACCAATAGAAATATTTTTTTACCTATAAAATTATTAATTTGGCCACAAATATTACCTAATAGATTAAAAAAAATTAGTAATGCAGTAGACACAACAAAACGTTATAATAATTTTACAACATTCTTAAATTAACATGCCAATTGACACATGGGCTCATACTCAGCACAATCTCTAGTTTAAATTTTTTGTTATGCTAATTAAGAAATGTTATGAAATTTTTCTGTCCTTAGCATTACTTAAAAGAAATTGTTTAAAGTAATAGTAGGTTTACAATATTTTCACAATAAATCAATGGAGGTAAAAAAAGTGATATCAGTAGTGAGCCCAAATTAGAACTAATAACATATTACCGCATATAATTTTATTGAAATTTTTGTGAAAATATTAAGAATGTAGCATTACTCAATTAATTATCAAAGACAAAAAAAAAAAAAAAAAAAAAAAAAAAAAAAAAAAAAAGAGGTGGCAGAATAGCAAAGTATATGCATACCAATGTCCACTAAAAATTTATTTATATTTATTTTAATTTTTGTAGCATTATATATATACTAATTGTTAACAAAAATTTTATGTTTTGTGAAAAAAATAATTAATTTTTAAAAGGGTTCCCTAGATAATTTGTTACTAGTAATGCACACAACATAATAATTAAATAGGTAAAAATATAAATAAATATATAAACGAGTAAAAAAGTTTTCAAGAAAAGTTTTTTAAAAAAAAATAAAATGATCATCTCACAATTAAACAAGAAATCCATTTTTTTTTAAAAACTAAATTTTTGCATCTAAAGAATTTTGAAGAATAGAAATTGAATAAAAAATATATATTATTTAATTAAATTTAAATCTATAAAATGTCTCATTTTAAACATCCTTAAACCCCAAAACCCCTTGGACCGCTCCTGCCCACCCCCACCCAGTCCTCATGTCTCCCAGTGTCTATAGGCTATAGAAACAATGTACCACAAAACAACCTTAATAACATTTATTCATAGTATTGCCTAGAGATCATAACATCACATCTCTGCATCATAACATCATAAATTTTTTGTAAAAGAAAAGAAAAAAGATCATAACATCACATTTCTACAAGAAGACTAGAGATCACCGTGTGAAAGAATTAAAATAATTGTAATTCAACATAAGCAAAGCATTGTATAATTTTTTTTATAAAACAAAAAGTGAAACAACGCATGAAGCCTAACTAATCAAGCATTTCAAACATGTAAATATATATACACACACACAAAGACCTGAGATTCAAGAGTGCACTTCATAATGCATGGATACATGAGATGCAAGAGTGTGCAATCATGAAAGCAGCTGGATTCGTCTAGGAGTTTTACAAAAATAAGTTCTCATTGAGACAATTAGAATACCCACAGCCAATACCTTCAGAATATGCTGAACTCCTTGACACATTTGAACAATTGGATTTCTCCCTTCCACCACCTTTGTACTATATATATTCTGAAAACCATTAGAGAATTAACTAATTGCAAAGAATAGAATGTTCATTGTTGCTGCCTATATACTATATTACATAGCCTGGTAACACATGCATCTTTCTCAGGCTTGGCAACTACATGAAAACAACTGTGAAGTCGATCTTGTGGATGCTAAATTGTCAGAATTCAATGAGGAGGAAGTAAAACGAGTGATCGGAGTATCCTTTTTATGTACGCAAACATCACCTACATTACGGCCATCTATGTCACGAGTGGTGGCAATGCTTTTAGGAGATATTGAAGTGAGCACCATAACCTCAAAGCCTGGATATTTGACTGACTGGAAATTTGATGATACAACAAGCTTAAGAAATGATGTTGCAGCTAGAGGAACCGTTAGCATCTGTTACGACCATTCAGAAAGTACAAGCATGGTGGGTTACGTAGATAATTTACCTGCTAGTTCTTCTAAAACCATGCTTGGTAAGGCTATCAAAGAGGGTAGATGAGAATTAGTCTGTACTTTTCTTCCTCATTTTCAATTTCTGATTACATAAATAGAATCAGAGATGTAATTGTTTGAAATGTTTTCTTTCTCTTATGTTTGACACCTTTATTTATTATCTGTCGCACAATAGGAGTGGAGTTTGTATCAAGTTGTGACTAAAACAGTACTGAAATAAAAGGCACTACTGAAGAGGCCTTTCAAATATTTCACAAAGGAGATTTATTTGTTTTATGGTCTTACGTCTACCTTGTTCAAAGTAAATTCTTGGTCTTTTTTCTTTATTTTTTATTTTTATTTTTATTTAGTGCTTGTGATGAATTGTAGGAATCTTGGACTTGAGCATTGTTTGACAAAATTTGATTAGCTAAGACTTAAATTCTTAGATTAAAATTTTCTAGAGTTCTTAAGATAGCTCTATCATGATACATAGATGTTTGTGTATTTTTCATATTAGGAGAAATTTTCTTCACAGTTTTTTTCTTTTAACTTCATGGAAAGTGTACGTGGAATTTCAAATGAAGGGTTGCGGTGGTGTTTGAGTGGGGATTTTTATGGTGGGCAACTGAGAGGCAGCTAATTGGGGATTTTCTTTTTTATTTTTTTTGAGTTTTTTTTTTATTCTGTTTGATCATAGAGAAATTGTAAAAACCCATGAAAGAAAGAAGAAATTATTTTTTAGGGATGTGATTATTTTTTGCCATTTAAATGCTGGTGTGATAGTTTCTGAAAAAAAAAAAGTGCTGGGTGTGATACTTTTAATATTATTTAAATAATCAAATAATTTTTTGTTATAATTAAATGACTTATGTATAATATGTTTGTCGTCCTCGTCAACATATTTTGTTAGATGGCGGAAAGTGCCATATTGAAACTTTGTCAAAAACAATTCCAAGACAAATAAAACTTAGGAAATCAAAATGAAAATGCCCATAAATATAAGAACAAAAAGTGGATTTTTAGTATAATAAAAATCTTTTCTATCTATTTTAAAAAGAATGGATTGGATTTTATATGTTATCAATAATTTAAATAAGTATTAAATTGGTGTTGGTTAAGCTTTGTTTAAATATTGATGATGCCCTATTTTAAAATGGATTGATGAATTAATCTTTTGCATTTACAAGATAGAACAACACTAAAAAGTCTTCTAAAAAAACTTCCCATATAATATTTGATTGAAAGGTCTTTTATTTTTGCTTTCATCACACCCCTTTTTCTTCTATGGTAAGACTCAAAGTACACCCCTCTTTGCTCTTTAGTTGTAGTGAGGATCTATTTGGTACGAACAACCGGTAAATTAGGAAAAAAAATGGTAGGATAGAATAGGGAAAAAATAAAAATGTAGGAGCACAAAAATATTTTTATTTTCTCTATTATGTTTGGTTAAAATTATGAACATGTAGAAAGATAAAATAGTAACTAAATAAACTTTGCTTTTTGTTTTTTATTTTTATTTATTTTATTTAGAATCATACTTTCTCTTTGTGTTTGGTGAGGAAACATGAAAGGAAAATGATAATATAATTTGAATTATATATATACCTCTATTTTATAAGAATGACTTTTTTTTTCAAATCACCCATAAAAAATCGTATTAAATTTATATTAAGATAGAAACACACAATTCATTGTGGGCTAATTATATATATCTTTCTTTACCAAAAATCTTAATAGATAACGATATCTTCATTAAAAAAAAATTAATAATTTTTAAAGTTATTTTCACAATGCTTATTAAAAGAATAGAGAACAATAAATTATAACTAAAGAACGACATTAAATTTATTTTAATCTTCAAGTATGAAGCATAATTGCATAATAAACAAATAATTTAGAAAATTTTCATTCAATCATTTTAAGTACATAAAGTTACAATATGAATTAATCTGATTTTAGTATAATTATTTTCACCAAAAATTATAATTTACTTTTTAGAGAGAGCCAAACTACCCAAAAAAAGAAGACATATTTTGTGATTGCCTTTAACTTTGAAAATATCTAACATTTAAATTGAATAAATATACTATGTTTTCATTAAGTATATCAAGATTCATATGTAGCTCAATTATTGTTGGATTGTTAGACAATAGCTAGAAATCTTTGTACATACGTTCGACGCTTAGAACCGGCCCATTGTTTAGTACAAAGAAATCTTGGTCGAACTAGCCCAAGTCTTTTTCTTTTTTCTTTTTTTCTTTTTCTTTTTCTTTTTTTCTTTTTTTCTTTTTTAAGAAACTTGGTTTTAATAGTGTGATCTACATGGGTCAAAACGAAATTTCTCATCTTCTTCAAGTTGTCTCGAATCTCAATGCCTCGAATTATACTTTCTATGTCTAATTTATATTATTTTTTGAGAATGATGAGGGGTAAATATTGGTTATAGGAAAAAATTAACGGATGTTTTAAAGACATTCATTTAGAATATATTTTTAGAAATTTTTTATAGGAAAAAATAATTAATTTTTTTGAAGGTTTTTTTTTAATCTTTCTCATAAAAGTAGTATCAAAACTTTCTTAAAATTGTTTATTAATAATTGCTTTAAGGACGTCTGTTAACATGACTCTTGATTATATACATGATACATCATTGGGAAACTAATTAGTGTGATAGTTACTCTACATGTATAAATGTTTGTGGAGTATGGAAGGCAAAAGTCGAGGTTCAAGTCTCTAAAGGGGAATTTCATACACATATACACTTAGATTAGGTTAGAGTATAATTTTTATCTTGTATCTAAAAAAATCAACTTGAAAGATTAAGTCAACAGTTGCAACACCAACAATTCAAAGTTGTCAATTCCATTCTTTTTTAGAGGAAACCCTTAGGGGCCAAAAAAATTTATTCAATCAATAATAAATCATTGTTGTACCATCGTAGATATCTAGAGGAATAGATTCTAGCCAGATAAGAGGAGAGTCACAAAATCTAGCTTTTCTAGTGAATTTATGAAGGATCATCTTGATGTCCTCCCTCCCTTAAAAGTTATCATGGCTTTTGAGTAGAGTTGTGGTATGTTTTTGTGTTAAAACATCTTTCCATCTCTCTTGTGTGTATGTTTGTTTCTCAATATATATATCTTGATGTCCTGAAGGATATGGCTGAAATCTAATGACTGTAGCCTCCCCAAATTAATAGCATCAACGATAATCTTTGAGTCTCCTTCAACTTGCACCTTCCTGAAACCCAGCTCCTGCACAAACCAAATGGCACACCTAGCTAAGGTATGCAGTGAAATTTGTTGTGACAAAGTAGCATAACTAATTCGTCTTCATTACTGATAACAACACCCTAACCTGCAATGTTTTCATAAGAAAAAATTGCCCCATAGAAATTAACCTTGAGCCAACCCGTGGGAGGAGGACGCCATTGGACTAAATGGGCTGTAGCAGTGTAGCTAGAGTCTTCGTATGGATAGGCTGGAGTTGCTGGAAGCCTGGAACTCTTGAAGGTTTTCCTGGGCTAAAGAGCTGATCTTAGCCAATGTTAATTCTATTCTAGAGTGACTGATTTAATTTTTCCTATACAACTATATTAAGTGTGGTATGAAATTTTTTTGCACTGCACCAAGAGGTCAGTTTGCCCAATTCCAAATCCTGGCCAACTGCTTTTGTTTAGTCATCATCAAGAAAAAAAAATTAACTTTTCGTGTTCCATATCATAATACTAGGGTTTTATTGAGTTTATGACAAAAAATATGTCAGAAAGTTTTATAAGAAACCACAAAAATCTCAAAATTGCCAAATTTCACAACTTGGTAAATAGATTGTAAGCACAAAATACAAAAAGCAAACATAACCAACATAACACTTGAAGAGGGTGAAATTTAAAGTGGACGGCCATAATTTACAAAGACCTATAGGTAGGTTCTCTAGGACAACGGATAAAAAGATAAAGCAACAAAACTCCTTGAAGATGGACGAATGATCTAAAGAAGACGGGTCGCCTACAGTGGGCGGATAACGTTCCAGACGGATAACGAGGTCGATGGTGGCAAATAAGCCACGTGGCAATAACATGGCTTACTTGGCCCCCAAGGAAATTTCAAATAACCATAAGTTGTGCTCCACAGTTAACCTTAGTTAATAGAACCCCTATATTGAAAGGGTCCCTTAAATTACGCACATTTATGAGGATCTTCTCTACAAAGAAATATTCCTCTTGCTCAAGGCACCAAGGACGGTTCCCCACTACTATAAAGAGGCCAAAACCTTTAGAAAACAAGGTACGCATAATTCATCCCAGCTCTAGCACTTTAGAGTTGTGAACAGGAAATTTCTCTAACTTGATTATCGGATGGTATTTGGCCGGTGCCACACCAGCACCCTTCGTAGGTTCTTCTTTTCGGTGTTGTGCAGGTGTTGCTTCGGTACATAAGGGTTGTGTAGCTTACTGACGATTTTCGGCATCATCAATTGGTGTCGTCTGTGGAAACAGTAGGAAAGCCGTGCTACTGCTTCCTGGACAAAAATGTTACATGGTGCTTATTCACTCAATGGCAACCAACAACAACCAAGGAGATGAACCACGTACCATGGTCCTTGAGAGACAAATTCAGACACTCGCAGCAACGGTTAAACGCCTTACCAAGCAAAACCATGACTTGGAAGAGCAACTACATTAAAGGGACACCGAGCCCCGAGACCAAAAGGGGGAGCAGGAAGGCAACAGCCTCCAGCGCAACACCAGACAGAATTGGAAAGGGCCAGAAGGCAGTAATGTCATGAGTAGACCGACGGCCACAGATATCGCCCCACCGAACCTGGTCATAAATATGCAGATGATAAGGGAACAGATGGACTTGATGATGAACGCCCTCAAAGGGCGGGTGTCAAGTGATCTCGACGAACTGGTGCACCAGATGGATTCACCCTTCACCACACTTGTTACTTCATTCTCTCTACCGCAAAAGTTTCATATGCCATAGATAGAGGCCTACGACGGGTCAAAGGACCTATTAGACCATCTGAAGATGTTCAAGACCCTCATGCATCTGCAGGGAGTAGCGAATGAAATCATGTTCAGGGCCTTTCCCACTACACTGGATAGTCCTGCAAGGGTATGGTTTAGCAAGCTAGCACTAAACTCCATCACTACCTTCAAAGAGTTGAGTGCCCAATTCGCCTCGCACTTTATTGGGGGTGCACAGATACAAGAAGTTGATGGCGTGCCTAATGCATATCAAGCAACGGGAGGATGAGACGCTAAGGTCTTATATCACCCACTTCAACAAGGAGGCCCTCTCGATCGATGAAGCAGATGACAAAATACTTGTAGTAGCATTCACCAATGGACTACGGAAGGGTAAGTTCTTGTTTTCCCTAAACAAGAACGACCCGAAGACCATGTCAGATGTGCTTTATAGGGCTACAAAATACATGAATGCAGAAGACACACTACTCGTACGAGAGGAGAAACTTATAAAGAAGGAAAGACAGGAAGAGACAAGACAGAATAGAGGATGGAAGGCCATAAGGATGGGAGACAAACGAGAGGATAGGCGCTCCAAGACCCCCGCGGCAAGATTCGCAAATTTCACCCTCCCCCCTTAACGTCTCCATCGATCAACTACTTATGCAGATCAAGGATGAAGGATCATTGACATTTCCTGGCAAGTTAAAAGGAGATCCCAACAAAAGGTCCAGGGACAAGTACTACCACTTCCATCGCGAACATGGCCACGATACTTCCGAATACTACGATTTGAAGCATAGATAGAAGCCCTAATTAGGCAGGGAAAATTGTAAAGGTTTGTAAGCAAAGAAAAGAAGAACCAGCCGCAAGAGCAGGGCCCTCAGAGGGAAAACGAGTGCCCCAAACCACCCATCAGGGATATAAGGATGAATGTAGGGGGCACAGCGACTTCCTGTTTAACTAAGAAAGCGCACAAGACCTACCTCCGAATAGTTCAGAACGTCCAGCTAACAAGATTGGTCCCGAAGATAGTGCATATTGACAATCCTGTAATCGGATTCTCGGAGGAGGATGCTCGACATCTACATCATCCGCATGACGACACACTAGTTGTAAGAATACAGATTGAGGACTATAATACCCACAAGGTCCTGGTAGACAACGACAGCTCCGCCGATATACTCTACTACCCCGCATTCCAACATATGAGGATTAAAAGGGAATGGTTCATCCCAACCAACACACCATTCATTGGGTTTGGAGGAACAAGAGTGTACCCGTTGGGCGCGCTCACCTTACCGTCACAGTTGGTGATTACCCCCAGCAGATCACCAAGGATGTCACGTTCTTGGTGTAAACTGTTCATCTACTTACAATGCCATTCTGGGACACCCTACCCTCAATTCATGGAAGGTTGTGGCATCTACTTACCACCTAATGATCAAGTTCCCTACTGAGTACGGGGTAGGAGAAGTACGGGGAGATCAGGTTGCTATGCGTGAATGTTATATCGCCATGTTAGAGATGGAGGCTCATTTACCAACAATGTGTATAGAGGAATAGCGGACGATGGCGGAGCCAGTAGAAGAGATATAAGAGGTGCTCCTAGACGACTCCAAGCCTGAGCGAACAACAAAAATAGAGGCTCTTGCAAACCCACTGGTCTGTCAAGCCCTAATATCATTCCTAAGAGAGAACCAGGACATCTTCGCTTGGAGCCATGAAGACATGCCAAGAACCGACCCCTTGGTTATTTTCCACAAACTAAATGTATTGCCTTCTTTCACTTCTATTCACCAAAAGAAACGGGTGTTTGCTCAAGAACGGGACTGGTCCATGGCGGAAGAAGTTTGCAAGCTGCAGGAGGCAAAATTTATACTAGAAGTGTACTACCCCGACTGGCTGGCCAACGTGGTGATGGTCAAGAAAGCCAACAGAAGGTAGAGGATGTGCGTGGATTTCACAGATCTGAATAAGGTGTGCCCAAAGGACAACTACCCATTCTCAAGGGTTGATATCTTGGTGGATTTAACAGCAAGACACCAACTTTTGAGCTTCATGGACGCATTCTCTAGGTACAACCAAATCAAGCTCGACGAAACCGACTAGGAGAAGACTTCTTTCGTCATAAGCCAGGGTCTCTTCTGCTATAATGTGATGTCATTTGGCCTCAAAAACACCGGCGCAACGTATCAAAGGCTTATGAACAAGATGTTTGCAAACCAGATTGGAAGGAACGTCGAGGTGTACGTAGACGACATGCTGGTTAAAAGCATAAGGGAGGACGACCACCTTGATGACCTAAAGGAGACTTTCGAGACCCTCAGGCACTATAACATGAAGCTAAATCCGAGCAAATGCACGTTTGGAGTGACGGCAAGGAAGTTCCTGGGGTTCATGGTATCCCAAAGGGGTATTGAAGTCAACCCAGACAAGGTACGGGCTATCATGGAGTTAGCTCTACCAAAAACCACCAAGGAAATGCAGACTTTGAACGGAAAGATTGCTCCGCTGAACAGATTTGTTTCAAGGGCGATGGATAAATGTCTTCCCTTCTTCTGCACATTAAAAAGGGCCTTTGAATGGACGACCAAATGCCAACGAGCATTCGAAGATCTTAAGGCATACTTGTCTTCCCCACCTTTGCTAAGCCCACCCAAACCAGGAGAAGAGCTCTTCCTCTACTTAGCTGTCTCCTCAACCGCCATCAACGCAGCTCTGGTTAGAGAGGAGGACGGAGCCCAAAGACCCATATACTTCACAAGCCAAGCGTTTCGAGGGGCAGAAGAGAGGTACCTCCCTATGGAGAAATTCGCCTTCACATTAGTAATCGCAGTGCGCAAGTTCAAGCCATACTTTCAAGCCCACACTGTAGTTGTCTTGACAGAAAAACCCTTAAAGAGAGCGATGAGCAGTCTAGAGGCGACTGGGCGAATGGCGCTATGGGCAATCGAGATGAGTGAGTTTGACATATAATATCGTCCGCGTATGGCCATAAAAGGGCAAGTTATAGCTGACTTCGTTGCTAAGTTCACGCACGAAGAGCAAGGGACGGAAGGGAATTCCCAGTGGACAATCCATACAGCCCAGAAAGGGATGAGATTGATTGCATGGTTCAACTAGACTTCCCAATAACAAACAATGAGGCTGAATACGAAGCTCTAATAGCAGGACTGGATCTCGCGCGAGCAGCAGGGGCCTCAGTTGCGATAGTTCACTGCGACTCCCAAGTAGTCACAAGCCAAATCAATGGCGGTTATAAATGTAGGGGAGAGCGGATGAAGGACTACCTCAAACCGGTGAAGAATCGGATGCAGTACCTCAATGCCAAATTCGTTCAAATCCCGAGGGAGAAGAATGAGCGAGCCGACCGCCTCTCCAAGATAGCATTAGCCAATGTGCAAGAGGTACTCTTCTTTGTCCAGAATTCACCAGTAATAAATAAAGTCAATGTGCAAGAGATAGGTATCGAGGAAAACTGGACGACACCAATTATCTCCTATCTAAAGGACAGTGTATTGCCTGATAACAAGGAAGCTGCAAGAAAGTTGAGAGTCTAAGTTGCACGGTTTTTGCTTATCAAAGATGTCCTATACAAAAGGAGCTTCTCTCGCCCCTATTTGAGGTGTCTTATCCCCGAGGAAGCAGACTATGTCATGAGAGAAGTCCACAAGGAGTGTGTGGGAATCACTTGGGATCACGATCCTTAGTTCATAAGCTGATTAGGGCTAGATACTACTGGCCCACCATGCAGAAGGATGACCAAGTGTACGTCAAGAAATGTGACAAATGTCAGAGGTTTAGGAATCTCATAAGACAGTTGACGGAGGACCTCACCCCATGGCCCTTTGCTTAATGGGGGCTCGATATCATGGGACCGTTTCCTATAGTAGCCAGGCAGCTGAAGTTCCTTCTAGTCGGCATAAACTACTTCACCAAATAAGTGGAGGCTGAAGCCCTAGCTACCATCACGAAAAAGAATGTACGCAGTTTTGTATGGAGGAACATCGTTTACAGATACAGAATACCTAAAGTCCTAGTCTCAGACAATGGGAAATAGTTCGATAACGACACATTCAGGGATTTCTGCTCTCAGCTTGGGATCAAGAACCACTATTCCTCACCCATGCACCCTCAAGCCAATGGATAGGTTGAGGTCACAAACCGATTCTTGTTGAAAATCATCAAGACTCAGCTCTAAGGGGCAAAAGATATCTGGCCAGAAGAGTTGCCAAGTGTACTATGGGCATACATGACAACGACAAGGACATCTACAGGATAAACACCGTTTCGACTTGCATACGGCAGCAAGGCAGTCATCCCAGTTGAGGTAGGTCTCACAAGCTACCGAGTAGCAAACCACGTTGAGGAGAAAAATGATGAGACCATGCACCTACAGCTCAACATGTAGATAAGGTCAGAGCAACGGCTGAACAAAGGCTGGCGCGATACCAAAACCTCATGGCTAGGCACTACAACTCCAGGGTGAAATGTAGGGACTTCCAGAAAGGAGACCTCGTCTTGAGGAAAGCAACGAGCGCAACTAAAGACCCCTCTCATGGGAAGTTAGGACCCAATTGGGAGGGACCATACATAATTGCATCATGGCATAAGAGAGGCACCTACTACCTCGAGACACTAGATGGAAAAAGGCTGCAGCACCCTCGTGGAACACCAAAAGAAATACTACCAGTAGATAAGGGCACAGGCGATGACACTCCTCATTTCCAGTTTATTTTTCCAGTTCATAACTTTAATTTTTATTGTTATCGTCTACAGTACTTTTAAAGCCCAAAGGGTGTTTTTTTTTACATGGACAAGATTTTACTTATCACAATAAGAGGAGTTTATTTGGGACATATTGTGTTTTTCCAGCCTCATTTTACAAAGTCCATAAACTAGATGGATCCTATGAAGGATGAAATTTATTTATAATCCATAAACTGGATAAATTCTATGAAGGATGAAATTTATTTATAAAGTCCATAAACTGGACGATTATCCTATGAAGAATGAAATTTATTTACAAAGTCCATAAACTGGACGAATCATCCTAAGAATGATGAAAACTTATTTAACAAGTTCATAGACTGGACAGATCATCCTAAGAAGGATGAAACTTATTAACATATTCGTAAGCCGGACATATCATCATAAAAAGATGATCTCATATAACAAGTCCGTGGAGTGGACGGAACATTATCAGAATGATGGAACTTGTTCATCAAGTCTGTGGACTGGACGGATCAATTTCTCCACTATGAAAAAACAACTCATATGAAAAACGGACGGATGTATATTATAAAACATGTAATCAAAACACCATAAAGGTACGTTTACATAAAGCCTACAATAGGCAACGGTTAAAAAATTAACAAACATATTGTTCTCCCATACATTTTCAAACTTGAACAAAAATAAAAATAATATACAACTACTCTGGGGCTACAGGGGTTTCCTTCTTATCATCAAGCATCTGAGCTGAAGGTTGACGGGTGCCATCCTCGACGGACCTCTTTGTATCAATTTTTTGAGCATCGACGTCACTGGAGTCGTCACCAAAGAGCTCGTCCGTCCCTTTAGTGTCAATGGAGCGAGCAGGAGTCTGGCCCTTAGGGTTGATGGTAATATGCGAAAGGTTCAAGTCCAGGAAGGAAGCAATGACTTGACAGAGGAAATCATCAAAACCGTCAGCGAAAGATATGCCCAGTTCACTCAGGAGGGCATCAGAGTCTCAATACTCTCATATAGCATCCATCTTCGCCTGATAGAGACTATCCTCTTTATCCTCCAAGGTTTTTCCCAGAAACTCTACTTGTTTTTCCAAATCACCATGGAGTTGCTTTGACAACTTTAGCTTCTCTTCATGACGGACCCTCTAGGCTTTCAGCTCCATCAGCTCTTTCTCCGTTGCATTTGCCTTTGCACAAACGCACTCCAGTGTCTTCTCATGAGAAAGGCAGTACTCCATCAACCCCTTCATCATCAGGACCCCCTACACCAACCGCAAAAAGAGTAAGGATAATGGTGAACAAATACGACGGAAACATATTGGGACGGATACAAACTTATGTAAGGTTGAACAAACCCGTCTCCCCCATTGCTAAAGTGGCGTGGTTGCCCAGGTCCTCATAGTCCTCATCCTTGATAATGGAGGTGATTTGCTTGAGGGCATACTAAGAATCCTCGCGGAGAAGGTTGAAAGTTTTCTCCTTGATGGGGTCCGAGTTAACCATTAAACCCTTACCCTTCCCTAGGCCAAGCTTGGGGGCCAACTTAAACTTGCCAGAAGCTTGCCCGGCAGCTAGTCCCATCACCACCTTTTGCTTCTTTGCATGACGGTCAAACTTGTCCGACGATTGCCTTTTAGTGGACGGGTGAGCCAAGCCCGTCTTAGGGGGAAGACTCCCCTCTTGTTTTTTCTTAGCAGTAGCCTGCTGCTTGATGTATGTCTTTCTCCTGCTGTCTTCCATTTCTGCGCAAAAGTGGATGGGTAAGAATATTGGTAACTGATAACACAAAAAATGCAATGGGCAACGAACTTACGTTTGTGAATTCGTGCGTTGCATTGACGGGAAGTAGTAGTAGGTTCAGGACTATCACAATACCAATGGAGAGTATCCAAGGTAACTAACTTGACCCACATCCTCCCCGACAGCTTGGTGGTCCTTAAGATTTTTTCCAAGAAACTGAATTGCTCGATGGTAACCTATGGATGGTCACGAGCTACAAAAAGAGAAGGTTAGGGCAATTGAACAAATTAAAAAGTGGATAAAACCTAAGAAGGATGGAGACCTACCAGACAGGGGCATTATACCCCATGTCATGTCCACAGGCATATATTCATGGTCATTGGGGTGACACATCTAGTTGTCCCCTCAAAGGAAAAAGTATCGACCATTCCAGTTCCTGTTAGAGTCCGGGGTCTCGCACACTAATCTAAGCTACGGACTCCGCAGTAGGAAACTATACATCCCCTTGGACTGGGCTATTTCAGAAGGATGGTAACAATGGAAGAACTCCTCCATTGTCAACCGGCGTGCCCCATTAGACATCACCCTATACAAAACTTCTACACCCAGGAAAACCCTTCAGGCATTTGAAGAGATCTAGGAGACGACCAATCCTAGGTATAGGAGAAGACGATGGCGAAGAGCACTTAATGGGAAGTAAAGCCCTG
This sequence comes from Castanea sativa, assembly GCF_040712315.1. Lineage (NCBI taxonomy): Eukaryota > Viridiplantae > Streptophyta > Magnoliopsida > Fagales > Fagaceae > Castanea > Castanea sativa. Next base: position 12,259,607 of record NC_134023.1, read on the forward strand.
CTTTCAGCATCCGCTCATACACCCCGACGTCTTCAAGACTCCTATAGTAGCACTTTTCAGACTTGAAGGGTAGATGAATGGATATGTTGTCGGGTATCTAGTACTTCTCCCTAAGTGTATTGAAGTGTGTTGGTTTGATGGTAGAAACGCAGTCATTTAACGTCCACAAGGGAAGTATGATAAATTCCTTGAACCCATCAGGACGTATGACGGATTGGATGGGAGGGTCTACACCATCTAGGTCATCATTTGAATCATACTCTGACCCATCCTCACCCTGCACCTCACCTTCCATATTGGAAGGAGAGTTGGCTAACGGTTCCCTTTCCTTATTGGAGGTGCCGGGGTTTGCTTGACTTGACGGAAACACCTCATCGTAGCCCATTCCATCGCTGACAAACAATTGACCACTTGACGCCTCACTAGACATCTGACACCTACAAGTGACGGATAAAAATTCTAAGACTCTAGGTTTACACTAACGACGGACAAACGAATAGAATGAAAAAGGAAAAACTTGAGACAAGTGGAAGAATACTTACAGCTTGACGGTATAAGAAGGGCGACGGGAAGACTGAAGAGGTCATTGACACCAAGTCGATGAGGCGACGGTTCGAGAAGAGTGAACGGTAGTGCTCTAATCAGCAAAAAAAATTTCAAAATGAAAGAATGAAAAGGATGAGCAGCATATATATAGAAGGAACGGTGCGGAAGATGAAGAGACGCTTCGATCCAAGCGAACAACCACTAAAAGCTTACCATGTATCCCTACTGCATTAATGGTCCTATGCTAGCTTGTCAATCAACACATGCTTCTCAAGGATAGAGGCAAACCGTCACTCCATGGATCCGTGTAAAATAAGCGACGGGTTCATGGAGTGAAGGGGCAACTAAAGAGGGTGAAAAATAAAGTGTACGACCAGAATTCACAAAGACTTATAGGTAGGTTCTCTAAGACGACAAATAAAAAGATAAAGCAACAAAACTCCTTGAAAATGGACGGATGATCTAAAGAAGACGAGTCGCCTGCAGTGGACGGATAACGCTCCGGACGGATACTAAGGTCGACGGTGGCAAATAAGCCACGTGGCAATAACATGGCTTACTTGGCCCCAAAGGAAATTTCAAATAACCATAACTTGTGCTCCACGGTTAACCCCTATATGGAAAGGGTCCCTTAAATTACGCGCATTTATGAGGATCTTCTCTACAAGGAAATATTCCTCTTGCCCAAGGTACCAAGGTCGGTTCCTCACTACTATAAAAAAGCCAAAACCTTCAGAAAAAAAGGTACGCATAATACATCCCAACTCTGGCACTATAGAGTAGTGAACAGGAAATTTTTCTAACTTGACCGTTGGAGGGTATTTGGTCGGTGCCACACCGGCACCCTTCGTAGGTTATTCTTTTCGATGTTGTGCAGGTGTTGCTTCGGTACGTAATGGCTATGTAGCTTACTGATGATTTTCGGCATCATCAACACCATATAAAACAAATCAATTAATCCTCAACACAACCAATTTCCTAATCCACCACAATTGTAGAAATCATAATTAATAGAAAGATTAAAAAAAAAAAAAAACTTGGAAATCAAAAACAAAGCATCTTAGGGCGGCGTCCTGGAAAGACTTGAAGATGTGGAGTACTAAACTTCTAGAATAATAATAATAATAATAATAATAATTTGTCAATTGAAACAAAATATTTTGGTATCGGTATACTCAGACTTATTTAGGGGTTATTGCTAATTTTATAATATAATTAAATATGCCAAAATATTCTTCAAATAGTTTTAAACCATATCAAATTATCAGTGAAAAACCAAATAATGCTTATTCTTAATGTCGTTTTTACCTAGCTAAGATGTCATATGTAACTGGAGTAAAAAAAAAAAAAAAAAATCTTCATGAAAAAAAAGGGGTCATATATTTAATGTAAATCACAAAAACAATTCTAGCAAAAAAGAAAAAGTAAATGACAAAACCACATTCTTAAGGAAAAGTCAAAACATGTCTTTTTTTTTTTTTTTGATAATCAAAACATATGTCACTCAAGTACAGAAGAATAAAAACGTACTTTAAAAAAGAAAATTGCTTTCAGAGTCATCCTACAAGTTGAAGTTTTGAGCAAAGGACTGAAATGGCAAATGGACCGAGATTTAGACTGAGATAAAAGAAGGGTACGAAATTTTATAACCATTCTAGCCTTATCTGACAACATTTTTAACTTTACAACAATCATCAGATTGTTACCTAGGCCTACAGTACATCAACTCTCTCAGTTGTTGTACTATTTGAGGGCTACGATGATGCTAAATCTGCTCCCGGCCTACAATGGTTTTCCGGCCTACAGCTTTAGCGTTTGGCTTCAAGTCGTATGAAAATATTAGTATCAGAGTTGACGAGGTCATCTATCTCGGAGGTTTAACTTGTCAAGGTGGAAATTGACCTTTTTTTTTTATTCAGCCAAAAAGACAAAATTTTTACTATGAATCATAGCAGTCAATACCGTACTCGAGACTATACCGATTTAGTAAGCAGTACGATATATTTTGAGTATCAGTCAATACCGGTGTACCGTTTCGGGTTTATCGCTATTATATATATATATATATATATATATATACACACACAAAATCTCTAGAACCATATTTACAAGATTATCCACTATTCTTCTACCCCAAGAAACATCAGAATTACAACACAAAGAAACAACTTTGTCGAGATAATTCATCATTAGAAAAAAGTTATAGATGCACAACAAGTATAAATTGGTCTCATTTTTTTTTAGTGGAATTAAATAAACATATTGCTGAAATTGCACTTCTTAATGAACCTGTAAAATTGTCTCCCTAAGGAAAGAAACAACCCCCCTTATAACAAATGAAAGTAAATCAAAATTAATTTTTAAAAAATACGGAAATAAATTTCAGAGTATAGAAACTAAAAAAAAAAAAAAAAGCAACAAAACTGAAAAAGAAAAAAAAAATTCTATGTTTTGTATCAAGAAATTCTGAAGAATGACATGATGGAACAATTGCAAGATACTCGTATAAAAATGTCAATTTCTAAAACCTTATGCAAAACTTATATCATACAATGGCAATGGTTTTCAAATTTGATTAATTCAAAATTTTACCTGAGAGTGAGAAACCAAGACCCGAGAAAGAGAACGAGAAGCCGAGACATAGCAGAGTGAGAAGCTGAGACAGAGTAGAGTGAGAGACAGAGCAGAGTAGAGACGGAGAATCCGAGAGATGAGAGGCCCAGAGCAGCTGAGAGAGAGCGTGAGAGAGAGAAAGAAAGAGGGTTGTGCGGTTGAGACTTAGGGTTAGAATTAGGTTTAGCACAATTACCATATTGCCATTGAAAATTTGTCAAAATTACAACAAAAAAAAAAAATTGGCTTGGAGTGTTTCGGTCCGGTATGTCCAGTACGCGTCCGGTATGGCCGGATTTCGCCGGTACGCGTTTGATACAGCCAATATATTTTTCAGTACAAAACAGAGCGGTACTTGTACCGGTGAACTGGCTGGTATGGTATTTACCGACTGGTACACTACGGTATCTACTTCACTGCTGCGAATAGCTTCCACGTTTCACCATCACCTTCAACACCTGCCTATGCTTGAAATAAAAAAAAAGCTTGCAAGGTTCTGGAATTTGGTTTCAACTTAATATAATTGGGAACCAACACCTCCTTCTTGTGTTGACTTAGCAGACTCATTAATATGTTGGTTTATAAGTCATAACTAGTTCACCAATTGTGTAACAACACTGTGTAACTAGTTTTTTTGTTAACAAAATTACCAATTGTGAACAAATTTCGGGAACAAAAAATAAGGCCTAAAGATGGTTAAACACCCTGCTAACGCAATACATTGTATGCATGCGGATTCATGTACGAAACAAAGCAACTGTTTTTTTTTTTTTTTAAGTTTTTAATTTTCTTGATTAGTTTGGTTATAAGGAAGAATGTCTCATCGTTCAGGGTCTCACACACTCACATATTTGATCCACCATAGCCACAAAAAAAGAAAAAAAAAAGAATGAAAAGGGAATGTGAAAGAATGGACTTTTTTTGCGCCTGAATATAAGCTTATGAATTTGTCTTTATGTAAATATTCATTATATATTTTAATAGTAACAGTAATGAAACAGCTATGTATTTCTTACTGATATCACATAAAGCACAAGCACAATAGTGCACTCGCTCTACGAAGAACTATATTGCAACAGCCTGTGAGGAGAAAATAGTAAAATAGGCCTAACTTGCTAACTATATAGTTAGTTGTTACGGTTTGCAAACTATATATTTTACTAGCATCTCGAGTCTAAAAGACTCGATTTTGGGCTATAAATCGAGTTTTTGATGGTCGATTTTTATAGTCTAATTCTGTCTGATGTGGCAATTTTTCCACGTGGCGACTATTTGGAAATCGAGTCTCTAAGACTCGATTTACATCCTAAACCTTTTCCTTCTTATTTTTTCTACGTTTCACATCTCTCTTCTCTTATCTCCATCTGTTCCTTTCTTCCTCCCTACCTCTTCGTCTTTTCCTTTCTTCCTCCTCCACGTTGATCTGCCGTCGAACCAGGCCTTCATCTTTTCCTTTCTTCCTCCTCCACGTTGATCTGCCGTCGAACCAGGCTGACCCAAGCAGCGCGCGACCCAGGCTGACCCAGGCAGCGCGCGACCCATGCCGCGTCGCGACCAGGCCGCGTCGCGACCCATGCCGCGTCGCGCCCAGGCCGCGTCGCGACCCGCGGCCGCGTCGCGCCCGGCCGCGCGACCTGGGCGTGCCACGGCCTGGGCGCGACGCGACCTGGATCTGGGCGCGCGCGGCCTGGATCTGGGCTTGCGCTGGTTTTTTTTTTTTTTTTTTTTGTGGTGGGTTTTGCTCAGACATGGGGGATGGATTTAATATTTTTTTGTTTTGTAAATCGAGCGTTAGGGAGTCGATTTCTAGGTAGACTCCACGTAGGAAAAATTGCCACATCATACATTAAATCGACCCTCAAAAACTCGATTTTTAGGTCCAAAATCGAGCCTCTTAGACTCGAGATGCTAGTAAAATATATAGTTTGCAAACCGTAACAACTAATTATATAGTTAGCAAATTAGGCCTATTTTACTATTTTCTCCAGCCTGTGACATACATACAAAGAGAGAGAGAGACACACACGCACACACACCTTCAGCAGGATCTGTACAAGGTCGGGTTTGATTTTGAGTTTGAGCTTGAGCTTGAGCAAACTCAACAAGGCCAAAGATGCAAGCGCCGATCGACGCCATCGAGAACCCATCAGCCTCCGGTGACCCTTGATCTTCTCCCGCCGCCGAGAAGTGGTTCTCTTACTCTCCACTTGAATGAGGTTCGTTCTATATCTTTCTTTCTTTCTTTCTTTCTCTCGATGATTCTAGAATACCTCCTCTGGATTTTTGTTCCTTTCAGCCATTTTTGTTTAAATCTGTTGTTGTAGTTTCTCTTTGTACACAATTAGTCGAATCGTTTCCTTATTTCATACTTTTATTTTATTTAAATAAATTGATTTTTTGTTTTTGTTTTGGAAGCGTTTGAAAAGTACAGATTTGCTTCTTCTTGTGGTTTTTATGGCTGTGGTTGCGTAATATTGGACTATACATAATACAAACTCTCAGCTTTTATTTTCTCTGTTTTTTATTTTTTATTTTTTGGATTAAAACTACTTCCTTTCATAATGTTTGCAGATCTTCGAGGCGGTGAACTTTTTCATGCACATAATTTCAATCTCTTTGCTGCAATGTCTGCTTTGGAGGTACTTATTATGTCTTTGGTTATACTTAATCTTTTTATACCAATTTTAGCTGTTAAATATGAATTATGTGTATTCTTATTGGCCTAGACTCTTTTCTTTTACTCTTTAGCTAAGCTCTTGCCATTTGTCAAGAAATGTCCACGTGATTGGTCTTGCTATCTATCTTAAGCCTGATCTATTAACTATTTTATTTGATCATATGTTTTTTGAGTTCAAAATTGTTACATCCCACCTTGATGTTTCCACTTTCCACTTGCTATAGCTACTTGACTAGCTACTTATCACAATTTAGCCTTCTATCATGAATATCCCATTGGACTGAGATATCCCAGTTTTTTTTTTTTTTTTTTTTTTGGTTTTTTTATGCAGAGCTTTCGCTAAATTCTTTGAATTTTTGCAGAGATAGAAAATGTGTTGTGATTAATAGTTTGGTTTCAGTTTAGAATTTAAATATCACTCTGCCCCTGTTCATTTGGTTGCCCTGGCCCTCACAAGGGATTGTTGTCTCTCACAATGGGGGAGATTTGTCCAAATACATTTGAGTTGTCCTTGGTCAGACTGGTTCCTAGTGGCTAGACCACCATTCATGTATTAATTATTAATCTATTTAGTTTTTTGCTAGCTAGGAAAGTGGGAAATAAATGCGTAGTATATGTTAATTAGATAATTCAATTCAATTACATGCAAACTTTCACAATATTGAAAATATTATCACTAATGGGACTATATGAAAGTAATGTTACTCAAATTATAACTTACTTTTATCTAACATGCTCTGTTAAGCTGGACGCAAAAAAAGTATGAACATTATTGAATGTAAAACATTGAAAAAATAAATAAAAGTGTACCTAGCAAAACTCAATGATTATTTTTGGTGTAAAAAGTGAAGGAAGGTTGGTGAAAGTTTAGAAATTATGAACTAGATGTAGCTAGCCTAGTAGAGAAAAAAGTGAGATGGTTGTGCAAGTTGAGTAGGGCTTGGTTGGTGGTGACCCACTGGTATTGCCTTGCCCCCTAGATGATTGAAGAAGAGCTAAAAGCTCTGGTTCATGTCTCATGAGAGCATCTATATTGTCTGAACAAAATCTCTCACTCCTAGGAGGCTTCCCGATGACAAAAGCATTTTTCCCACTTATGATGGAAAGTGATCTATCATTATACTTTCCATGGGGAAGGTGGATTCACTTAGTTATTTAGGGTTTATAAAAAAAAAGTCTTGGCTTTTATGTCTAGAATCTTTAGAGTTAGATGGATCTCTCTCTGACTCTCCTACAGTGATAAGTACAGATCAGCTAGGATGAAATGGTGTTTGACAAGTGCTTAGCACATGGAATATGAACTCTGAGGTTTTTGTTTTTGTGGGGGTGTCTAGAAAGGAGCTTTTGTAATGTTTTTTTTTGATAAGTAATCAGAAAGCTTTTATAAATGAAAGAAAGTAAGTCATACAAGAAGTTCATGATGATGAACAACAAGAGAAAAGCTACTAGGGAACTAAGCTAAGAGAGGACATAAACACAGAGAGAGAAGAACAATTAGTAAACCCCCAACATCGAGACCACTCTAAGAGACTATGCTGGCATAAAAGATTTAGCTCAATTAAGGTCTTCTCTTTGTCCTCAAAGGAACGGCGATTCCGCTCCAACCACACAATCCACATTAAGCACCCTGGAACCAAGTTCCATATGTCCGACATATCCTTTCCATGCCACTGATGCCAGCAAGAGATCAAATCCGCCACCAATCCTGGCATAACCCAAGGAATCCCAAAGACCTGAAGCATACAAGACCATAGGGAGTGGGTAACAGGACACTGCAGGAGAAGGTGGTTAACCGACTCCCCATCCTTGCAACACAAATAACACCTATTAACCAAAGGCCGACCCTTAAGCATGAGGTTATCCAAGGTGAGAATCCGGCCATGAGCAGCAGACCACAGAAAGAACGCCACCCGCTTAGGGATGTTAGGTTTCCAAACCCCCTTCCAAGGAAGCCAAGAATTCGAAGCACCCCGGATTGCGAGGTAATAAGACCGAGCATCAAACATACCATCCCCTTTAAGCCTCCAGTAAAGGGTGTCTCTCCTACTACCCTGAGGAATATGAGCTTGGATAAGCCGGAGAAGAGAATACGAAGCCGCCAACTCCCAATCCTCAAAAGCTCTATAAAACGTTAAATTCCACACTCTAACAGTACCCCCTTCTGGAATCCACAAAACCTTTGAGATACAGGCATCCTTCATCATTACAAGTATGTCTGTATGTGGTCATGAAAGGTTATGTGGTAAATCTGTATGGCCTTCCTTTGGATGGGGATGGACATGAAAAGTGCTTGTCATTGCTAAATGCTGTTGAAGAAACAATTTCTAGCAAATTGCGTGCTTGCTAAGCCCCCTCGTCTAGAAGAAGAGTTTAGAAGGTTGTTGTCAGATAACTTGCTTGAATCTTATGTTCCTCCTCTTTTTTTTATAAGCAAGTCATTTTTTGTCAAGATTGCAAAGGATTCAAAGGAGTCACATATGGTGAATATGGTTGCTCTTCTTTATTTTATTTATTTTTAGGCCAGACTAGGATTGGTTGATCTTAAGTGTGAATTGTTACGTATTTGATGTAAGGCAGGTTTAAAAATTTGTCCACAATTTCTTATCTTATAAACCTCTATGTCAAACATACCTTACCATGGCCCTATCTGGTTTTTCTTAATTGTAAGACCATTCTGTTGCTATGTTGTGAGATATAAGAAGTGGTTGCTAATGTAACCTCAAAATTCTGTAAAAAAAAAAAAAAAAAAAAATTCTTTATATAAGTAGTGGTTGTGACAAGATTCTGTATGCTCAACTCAATGACTAATCCTATTAAAAAAAAAAACACTCAGTGACTTTGTATACACATTTTCCTTATATACATGTATTTGAAAAGTTTTGGTGTGCTAATGGTCTTTGTTATTTGTTTGTGAATTTAAGTTTGGGTTTGGGCTTTGGTTCCATTTTATAAATTTATTTTTGGGTTTGGAGTGGGCTGATAGTATATTTTTATTCTGGGCTTGGCTTGGTTGGGTTTAATGAAGGATTTTCGGACTGAAACTATGTAAGTTTTGGGTTACAATTGGGTATTGAGTTCTAAAATGGCTTCCTTCCCTGAGACTACGCAATAAAAACTTGATTTAATATTTTTGGACTGGGTTGGAGAAAAGAAAAATATTGTGTTTTTTTCACTTTTAGGCTTATGTTTGAATGTGTATCTAGGCTTGGGTTTGAGTTCTTTAAAAGCTTTAAGTAAAGTTTCAGGTTGGCTTTTTTGGTGGAATGGGTTAAATTGTAAGACCCTCTTTATGTTGGTTAAATGCATGGGAGAGGAGGGGTAACTCCATTGTCAGTCAATTAAAAAAAAGTGATTTATTTTGAAAAAAGAAAGTCCTTTATATATATATATATATATATATATATATAAATATATATGTATGTATATATATATAAAAGTAGTATAACAAATTTTATTTTTAAAAAAACCAAGTACATTGGAAATGTACTATAGAGGAAAAATGTCTGCATGCTAACTATTTATATTTTGTTGATAATTCAATAGTTACAATGGGGGAGGAGGGATTTGAAACCTACATGTCTTTGCTAGAAACATCAGGAGATGCCAGTTGAGCTACAAGGCTCTTGGTGCTAAGTGTTTATATTTGAACAATCAAGTTCATTAAAATTATGAAAAATACAAACAGTCATGTGAGTAGTAAAAAAGCTGGTGATAGTTAATTACATGAAACTAAAGCTGATGTTCAGGGTGACACTAGTTGTGCTGTCAAATTCATGAGCCGGAGCATAAACTTGGGAGTGGATTATGTCTTTGAACTAGATTATTGAGAAATTTGTACGTCCAGGTAACATGTTTATACACTGTAGCATGAAGCTTTGACCAAAAATAAGATATTCTGCATTTTGGGAAGCACATGGTGGCAGAGGTATTATAGCCTCACTTACAAATTCCTTATTTGTAATATATGCTTCTATATGATGCTTATGGTTTGCATTAGAATGTTAATAATTCTTGATCTTGTGGGAATGTTTTAATGTCTACTTTATTTGAGGTACTTATTTCTCTGTATATGTTCTTATGTCTGGATTCTTAACCTGATAACTTTTGAACAGCTTCAGCTGGTTCAAGATGGGAAACTCTATGGATGGGATTCTAAGTTTGCTGTTATCACCAGAGCTGCAGTGTTGCCCGAAGTTGCAAAGAACCATGATGTTCAGAAGAACGAATATTTTGTGCAATTAGGGCAGGTGAAGACAATATCATCTTTTGGCATAATTATCTATAGCTGCTCTCTATTCCCAAGTCATTTTAGTAATGATAATCCCACTATGTCCTCTTATTTAGTTCTATTAGCTGGTTTGGGGTTGAGTTTGGAATCTGGGGAAATGGTCATTGAAATCCTATTATCCATATATTACTTATTAAATTCTCTCTCCCTCTCTCTCTCTCTCGTGATTTGGAATTTTGGACCATGTGAAGCATGCAATACTCTTTTTTTTTTTTACTGATTTTATTATTGCTTTTGTCCGAATTCATGTTATAATGGTGAGTCTCCTTCCCATTGTAAAATTTTTCAATGTTAATTAAGTAATTTTATTTGCTGCCAATGTATCTATATGTGGTACTTACAAGTTGAAGAATTATGTCAAGAAGGGTGAGAAGAAGAAGAAGAAAAGGAAGGATTGAACATCTGAGGACCAACAGCTGGAAGACTAGTGCTTTTTGTTCATAAAATTTCTTTTTTCCTAACTGAAGCAAATTACTGTGATTCTTTGGAATATGTACATATGGGTTAGTTATGTTGGTATGTGTCTTTTTTAGCTGCTGAAATTTGTTTAGAATTCCATTTAAGATTATGACAGTGTTTCAGCTTTCTGTCTATGTATGCTCTAGTTGTGGCCTTGTATACTGATGGTCTAAATGGTAGCTATGATTATAATGGAAATTTATATTTTATGATTTAAGAAATAAATTGGAATTTAAGTATCTGTTTATGTAAATTTGTGCAGTGTGGGCAGGGGGAAAAAAAAAAAACTTTAGCCGCATTTTTAGAAACGCCGCTATAGGTCTAAACCTGGGGCAGTGGTTAAAAAACGCGGCTATATACCCGCAGGGTTATTGTCGCAAGCGGGGATTGGAAACGCGGCTATATCCTATAGCTGCGTTTTTAGGGTCTATAGCCGCGTTTTAAAAACGCCGCTATAGCCTTCGTTTCTTGTTTCCTCCAAGTGGCACAAATTAATCAACCTTTAAGGGCAACACTCTCTTGCAGCGTGATTCTATAGCACCATGAAATTGTTTTAAACTTCTCTCTATTTTATATTCATCCTAATAATTTAGGATTTTTTTTTTTTAAATCAAACGTGTTTATTTATTGCTATATTTTCGGCGCCAGTGAGCATTAGAGCCAAGCCCTACCCATGGCTCAATGTGTAATATCCGTCAAAGGCTAGCCCTATATTCTATAGCATTTATATATACCTTAGTATGTATCTCATTATTTGAACATATAGTAACAATCTAGCCATCAAGAACTACCTTGACAAGAAGATCCCCTTGCATGTTTGAAAAGTCAG